>NC_090283.1:16666000-16996500 GCF_037392515.1 Haliotis asinina | reverse complement strand
TTTGTTTAGTTTTAGGTTAAAGGTATTACCTGGAAGTCATCATCGACTGTGTTCATAGGCAAGATACATGCTAGGTTGGGTAGATTTTGATGATATAGTGTCTTCAGGGTGGTTCAGGGTGGTTTGTTTAGTTTTAGGTTAAAGGTATTACCTGGAAGTCATCATCGACTGTTTTCATAGGCAAGATACATGCTAGGTTGGGTAGATTTTGATCATAAACAAAGTTGATTGTAAAGTTTGAGTAGGTGTGGAATATAGTATGCTGTGAGGGCAGTTTGATTAGATTCTGGTTGAAGGTATTTCTCCTGAATAGTTCTAATTGCTCAGGTAGTTAGCATGGTGTCACTTCTTTGTGTAGCGTAGGGTCAGTCAATTGACCAAATTAACTGAAGGTGATCAGATACGTATTACATGGGTAGATTGCATAAAGACTTTGGCTTGTTTTCATTTTGATTGAGGGTATCCCCCACCACCCAGATGACCAGATCCACCCACATGGCCAGATCCATCCACCTGACCAGATCCATCCACCTGACCTGATCCATCCACCTGACCTGATCCACCCGTATTACCAGATACACCCACATGGCCAGATCCATCCACCTGGCCTGATCCATCCATATTACCAGATACACCCACCTGACCAGATCCATCCACCTGACCTGATCCATCCACCTGACCAGATCCATCCACCTGACCTGATCCATCCACCGGACCTGATCCACCCGTATTACCAGATACACCCACATGGTCAGATCCATCCACCTGACCTGATCCATCCACCTGACCCAATCCATCCACCTGACCTGATCCATCAACCTGACCTGATCCACCTGTATTACCAGATACACCCACCTGACCAGATTCACCACATTACCAGAACCACCCGGATGACCAGATCCACTTGAGTGACCAGATCCATTCTTTCGACCAGATCCACCCTCATCGTCACAATGTCCTGTAAGTTAGACTAATCTCTATGATTGATTCTGAGTAAGAATTGTCTCTGGGTAGCTGTACTAGTTATACGAGATGCTTCAGCTTTCTGACTAAATGAAGGCCAAGATCAGTGCTCTTGATATCAGTCAGACTGCTAATGAATAAACTGAAATATGAATTTAAGATGTCATTATTGCATTAGAGTTTACAGACACCAACTTTGGGTGTCCTGTGATGCAAGGTCAAGGTTAAATTTAGAGATGCAATGTCGAGTTAGTTTCTGTGTAATTATAAGAGATGTGATTGTGGAATTTGTAACTTGACAAACTGTTCATTTCATATGAGTGATTACATATTTTCTGTATTATGTTTGACAGGTCCATGATTACACCAGCCATTCAAGATACATTCCAACTCCATACAGCAAGATCAAGATGGTTCCAGGGTACAAGTCCTGATTTGAATGAGCAATGGTTTGTATTAAGGAACAAAACCTTTCAGTGTGTGGATGTTTTTGACTGCTTATTGTGATATAGGAGACTGAGCCTTTTTTCCTGACTGGAATGTTGTTTCTTCTGAGCCATGCAGCCATGAGGATTGCATGAGGGATATTTAGGGCTTGTATTGGTCAAGATGGATTTAAGTCAATATAACATATGTTCTGGGTGGATAAAAAGAAGGGAGCTAGAGGGGTTTTATGAAAGCTTGGAAATATGGCTGTGTTAGAACAGAGGTTCGCTGGAAGAAGTGACAGGTAACCCAGGGATTTGGAAAGGCAGGGGCCATAGGCCATTTTGCACACTGGAATAAAAATTGGCCCATTAAAATTGGGAAGTTTACTTTTGATACAAGGGCAGGAAGATATGACAAGTAACCTCAGTGGTAAGAGAATGAAAGTTCACCTAAAGTGATCAGTTGTTACAGGATGTGTTGTGTATGGGTAGGTTGCATGGTGTCTGAAAGGCGAATGGTTTAGGTTCTGGTTGATAACACTCACTTCAAAATGGTGGAGGGGCGATGGAGTAGCCTAGTGGTTATAGTGCTGGCTTGTTACACCAAATGCAAGGGTTCGATTCCCCACATGGGTACAAAGTGTGAAGCCCATTTCTTGTGTTTCTTGCCGTGATATTGCTGGTGTGTAGGACTTCAACTTAAAAAAGGTAGCCAGTAAAAGGTAATTTGTGTAGCTTCAGCATAAAGTTTATTGTGGAAAATGTCAATGTTGGTCGAGGAAACTAGATACACGCTGGCATGTGTAGATTTAGATTAGAGGGTGTCTTCAGGATGGTTAGGTTATGCTAGCATGGGTAGATTTAGATTACAGGGTGTCTTCAGGGTGGTTTGTTTAGCTTCAGGTTAAATGGGATGGCGAGGTAACCCAGTGGTTAAAGCTTTTGCCATTCAAACATAGCTAGGGTTTGACTCCCCAGTTTTGTGAAGGTAGGTAGCACAGCTTCATGTTAAAGGATGTTTTCTTCAAGTATTTGTCAAACAGACTGTATACAGGCCAGATAGATAGAAGCTTGTGTTGATTTTGATAATCAAGATTTACGGGGATGGGTTGAACAGCTTCAGGTTAAAATAATCTGGTGTTATGAGGGTGGGTTGACTGTACACAGGACAGATAGATCTTGGCAATCCCCCCAATCCCTCCCACTGCCCTTTCTGGTGACCATGTTGTATACCCTACAACTCATTCATTCTCTTGTTTCAGGTCTTGCTTGTTGAGGTAGAGATGCTATCACAGCCAGGAGTTGACAGCCCCATGTCCTCCAACCTTGACCAACAAGTGAGTAGTCTTCAGTACTTGTCCTAGTCCTTGGTGTCAGGGCGCATCTTGGGTGGCACAATGGAGAGATCTTCAACACTCATACTAGTCAGTCCTGGGCATCTGGGGTGGCACAAATCAAAAGTTTGACTCACATAACTGACTCCCTCACCCCCATTTGTATATATGAAAAGTGATCCAGGTGCCACAGCCTCCCCTAGATAACAGACACCCCTCAACCCCAGATGTCTATATGGAAGGTGACCTGGGTGGCACACCCTCCCCCAGATGATGGACACCCCTCACCTGTTGTCTGTTTGGATAGAGACCCAGGTGACACACCCTTTCCCAGACGACTAAAACTCCTCACCCCTAGTTGTCAATATGGAGAGTGACCCAGGTGACACCCCCTTTCCCAGATGACTGTTTCCCTTAACCCCTGTTGTCTATGTGGAAAGTTACTCAGGTGAAA
This sequence comes from Haliotis asinina, assembly GCF_037392515.1. Classification (NCBI taxonomy): domain Eukaryota; kingdom Metazoa; phylum Mollusca; class Gastropoda; order Lepetellida; family Haliotidae; genus Haliotis; species Haliotis asinina. The sequence continues at coordinate 16,993,321 of NC_090283.1, read as the reverse complement.
CACCATCCTCTATATGACTGATATCCCTCACCCCCAGTTATCTAAGTGGAACATGACCCAGATGAGATACCTTTTCCCAGATGACTGACACCCAGCTGGCTTTGTAGTGAGTGACCCAGGAGACATAGTCTCCATCATATAAGTGACACCCCTCATCCACAGGTATCTATTTCGAAAGTGATCTAGGTGACGCACCCATCACCAGATTACTGACATCCCCTGTTGTCTATTAAAAAGAGACCCAAGTGACACACCCTCCCCCAGATGACTAAAACTCCTCACCCCTAGTTGTCAATATGGAGAGTGACCCAGGTGGCACACCCTCCCCCAGGTGGCTGACACCACCCCAGTTGTCTATATGGAAAGTGACCCGTGTGACACACCCTCCCCCAGATGACTGACTCCCCAGCTGTATATATGGAAAATGACCCAGGTGAAACACTCGCCCCCAGATGACTGACAGTCAAGTTGTTTATGGAGAGAGACCCAGGTGACACACCCTATCCCAGATGACCGACACCCCTCGCCCCCAGCTGTCGTTTGTGGAGAGTGACCCTGGTGGGACACCCTTCCAATGATTACTGACACCCCTAACCCCAAAGTGCTCCTGACACCCACCAATCCTCCCCCCACCCCCACCCCCCAGTTGTCTAAATGGAAAGTGACCCAGGTGACACCCCAGTTATATATATGGAAAATGACCCAGGTGAAACACTCGCCCCCAGATGACTGACAGCCAAGTAGTCTATGGAGAGAGACCCAGGTGACACACCCTATCCCAGATGACTGACACCCCTCGCCCCCAGCTGTCGTTTGTGGAGAGTGACCCTGGTGGCACACCCTTCCAATGATTACTGACATCCCTCTCCCCAAAGTGCTTCTGATACCCCTCCCCCCTACTTGTATATATGGCAAATGACACTGGTGAGACAACCTTTCCCAAATGACTGACACCCCTCACCCACTGTTGTCTATATGGAAAGTTATGCAGGTGAGACACCTCTTTATGACTGATACCTATCACATCCAGTTGTGTATTTTGACTCAGGTGACACACCCTCCCCCAGATGACTGACACCCCTGAGCCCTGGCTATCTATATCAAGAGTGACCCATCTGACACACCCTTCCTTTTCTCCTCCTCTTCCCCTCGGGGCTGTCTATGTCAAGAGTGACTCAGGTGACACACCATACCCCAGATGACTGACACCCCGTACCCCCATTTGTCTATATAGAGAGAGACTCAAGGGACACACCCTCACCCAGATGAATGACACCCTCACCCCCAGATATTCAATGCCCTTTCAGAGTAACATGTAGATTTACCCAGGTAATGCATCCTACCCCAGGGTGAACCAGATCTCTCCTCCAGATGAAACACATGCCTCATTCACAGTTGTCTACTTGGAGAGTGAACTAGGTGCCACACCCTCCCCCATTTGTCTTCATGGAAAGTTACCTGGGTGACACACCCTCCTCCTGATAACAGACCATATGCCGAGATGCATGGAACATTTCATGGAGATAGTGTAGGAAATAAGGACTTGTTAGTGGGCCTGTGGTGGGTGTGGTGAAAGACTGACGATGAGAGAGGGAGAGAGATAAATTTAAAGCATTTTGGTTTGTCATATGCTTTTTGTATATTATTATATTCAGTATCTGAGCCATAAAAACAAAGTCTGTAATCTGAATATATCATACTTTACAGAATCTAAATTCCGCTCCAGAGTCCACATTGCTTCCTTACTATCAGACACGAAACATGGATTGCAGCTTACTTTATACAGCAGAAGCTGTGGATAATGGTTTCACCTGACATGCGGTACATACCAGTTTGCTCACATGTCTGCTGCTAACAGATTTTAACTTCCTACAGCCATACACCTTCTTTAAATCAGGTCGCAGAAGTTGACTTGAAGAAATGCTTGGTTTTCTTTCCTTTAATTCCGGCCATGGCACAGATCCGCATCACTGTTGTCTGTATTGTAATGTGTTCCAAAGGCGATTCTAGATTAACTTTCTACAGCCTGGTGGCAGCAGTTGACTTGAAGGAGCACCTCCCAACCAGGTGATTCAGTGAACAGCATTATGAAAACCAAGCATGATGTCATGCCTTGTATGACAATAATCGGTTGCTTGGGGAATAATTTATTCTGCTTTGGAATCTCTTCAGAATTTGTTATTGGTTGCCTGCTGTTGTCAGGTATCGGCTGCTCATTTGTAAGTGTTGTGGTAGGACATGTCATCTGCTGCTCTCTGCATCACTCATGATATCAATCACTGGACTGTCTGGTCCTTCGTGATTATTTCCAGGCTGATAAACAACAAACTAAAATTAATTTAAATAGTCATTATTTCATTACAGCTTATAGTTCCCATGTTTGTGTATCACGTGATGTAAGGTGAAGATTAAATTCAGAGATACAATGTTGGATTAGTTTCTGTCTTATTGCTCTTGTAAGTCCGCAGATTCCCAAAGTTCACATGGTTTTCAGAGAGTCATCAAGGCACGCTAAGATTCTCACAAATTTCATCTGAAAAAATAAGAATATTGTTATTTGGAATGTTTATTATAGTTTGAGAAATAGTCTTTGATATCTTAACAAACATAGGGCCATATTCAGAGTTACCAGATTTGGTCTAAATTGTTGAAATTGTCTGTCTTTTGAGGCACTCCTTGCCGTTGTGTGTTTGTCTCATTTTTTAGTAGTGCATGGGTTGGTTATTTGACAGTATGTAGTTTGGTCGTAGCACTTAAAATGTGTTATTCAATAAAAGTAGATTAAAATTTCCAAAAGTCCAAATCCCCAAAAGTGGGACTGAGCATTAGAACCGGTTTTGAAATTTAGTAGGAAGAATAATTGATGTAAATATAGATTTGTTGATGCACTGTACAAGTATTTATCTCAAAAACTTCTTTAGATTGAGAAATGGAATTGAAATAAAGACATAGATGTTATTCTTGAGGACTTTTTAATTTTTTTAAAGTCATTTGAAGAGTTGTTTCTGTTGAATTATGACCATGAATCTAGTCTTGTCACATTTAAAATATCTTGAGAAAGTATAAACGATAGATCATTGAAAATTGTTCTAACAATGGTGAGTGTCCCCTTTTTTCTGTTTTGGCAGTGCAACGGTTGTGGAGACCTTGGGTGAATCTTTCCATGAGCTTGGGAAACAAAATATGTCCAAGCTTTGTAGTACATGCAATTAATGATAAACTTACTTGTGATGATCAGGCACACAGGCACTCAGGCATCGCGCATTGTCCCCGTTTAAACCAAACTGAAAATAATATCGGGCAGTTCCAGAGAATAAAGTTTGAATTGAGTAATTTCTGTCAGTGCGTTATGCCAAATGAGTGTAGGTATCTTTCTCTAGATATCATGAAGGAGTTATGCGACATGCTTTTACAGTTAGTTTCCAATGGTGTGTCAAGATATTATGCCTATAACATATGCAAAAGTATTTTCGATGTCAACATTTCACACTCTTGGTCAGTTAGGCTGTAAACTTTAGGTATGGATAAGGCTGCAAACAGATATATGTGCCTCTGAGCATGTGAGAGACCCATGAAGATGCGTGGTAGAATAGGACGTGAGCAACCCATGCTTGCCTAAAGAGGTGTCTGGTGTCTCAGCTTGTTGTAAGAGATGACTAATGCTGATGCTCATGCTGTTGATCCCTGGATTGTCTGGTCCAAACTGGATTATTTACAGACCACTGTCATGTAGCTGGAATATTCCCAAGTGCAGAATAAAATTAAACTCTCTCACTCACTCACTCACTCACTCACTCACTCACTCACTCACTCACTCACTCACTGAGGGTGCGAAAAGTTGTGGAAAGTGTCCTTGAAGTGACTGAGATAACGTTTGGTTTATGCAGTATCACAAATGTCTTTGAATTCATATTTCACAGTGAAAAAGGGCAAATGTCCTTAAAAAAATATTATGGCCAACCTATATGCCAACAGTTTAGAAAAAGTGACCAACACTGCAGTGTATGCCAAACCAACCTGGGCCCAGTTTCACAAAACTCTCATAAGCCTCAGATCTCGTAACTTTTCTTGTAGCATTCGTACCTGCTGTACTGTAACACAGGAAGTGGGAATGCTATGAGAAAAGTTGTGAAATAGGACTCTGTACACTAAAAGCATTGACTGGCTCTGGGAAATGCATTTCAGCGGTCAAAAGCAGTAGTTTATGTCAGCGATACTGTATTCCTCTTGTAGCAGAGGGTTTGCCCTATAATTATGAGTGGTGACAACTTCTTTATCAAGAAAGAGGCAATAATCCACCAATCTTTGTAGGAATCTGAAACTCAACACGAAAATCCTGTCTTCAGGATAGATCTGGGAGCTTTTTGTTACAGATATTCCATGAAAATGATCAGATGGTCAGACAAACTGTGTATAGAGGACAGATAAATGATCGCTTGGTTGATATAGGTTACAAGGTGTCTTCAGGGTAGATCTGGTAGCTATGAGTTTTAAGGTATTTCATGGAAAAAGTCAAATGGTCAGACAAACTGTGTATAGAGTCCAGATACATGCCAGCTTGCCAGCATGCCCAGACCTCCAGCCTATTTTCATCTGAAATCACTTTCCTGGTACAATCCCTGCTGTCATTACAGGATGTCATCGGGGTAGATCTGGTAGCTTTGGGTTAATGATATTCCTTGGCTTTGGTCAAGTGGTCAGATGAACTAGAGGCCAGATACATGCTAGTATGATTTGGATTACAGGGTGTCTTCAGGGTAGATCTGGTAGTTAAAAGCTTTTTTCTGGAAACAGTCAAATGGTCAGAGAGACTAGATGCATCTTTATCAGAATAGATTTTGATTTTGAAAGATTAGAGCCTGACATTTCCAGAACACTAATTGTGTTGATTGTAGACCTAAGAACAGAGGAGGTACGGCCTGTTATAGGTTCCCAATTGCGCAGGTCGATGCTCATGCTGTTGATCACTGGATTGTCTGGTCAAGACTCAATCATTTACAGACCGAAGCCATATAGCTGGAATACTGCTTAGTGCGGCATAAACTCATTCATTTACAGACCGCAGTCATATAGCTGGAATACTGCTTAGTGCGGCATAAACTCATTCATTTACAGACCGCAGTCATATAGCTGGAATACAGCTGATTGCGGCATAAAACAATATACAAACTACTGGAAAGATTAGAGCCTGACATTTCCAGAACACTAATTGTGTTGATTGTAGACTAAGAACAGAGGAGGTACGGCCTGTTATAGATTCCCAATTGCGCAGATCGATGCTCATGCTGTTGATCACTGGATTGTCTGGTCAAGACTCGATCATCTACAGACCGAAGCCATATAGCTGGAATACTGCTTAGTGTGGCGTAAAACTCTACTCACTCACTCTTGCAGAATTGTCTATTTCCTTAAAGCTCATGAATATCTGTGGCCATTCAGTGCTAAGCTAGTGCAATGCAGGTGAAGAGAAACTTGAGTTTTAATTTGACTGTGCCATAGCGGTGTTATAAAAAGAAACCTGCCTGTCAGTGGGGCACGGGAACATTTTGTTAAAACTTGAGTTGATTCTGGCTGGAAATGTGACAATTTTGTTTCCGTCGTAATTGTGACGTAAGTAATGATTTTTACATAACCATATTGTGAAGCAAAGATGATCCCCATTCAATCATCTACAGTTTGGTACCATAAAAGATGAAATCCATCATTTTTTGCAGAGTTATGACATTTTTATGAACCGTATGAAAAAATGCGTCTTTGAAAAATTGACCAACTTTGAAGGGCGATAACTCCAAAACTATTCACGACATCATGATGCCTTGAAAAAATTAAGCTTTCCAGGGTATGGGCTTTGTAATGGTGTATCACACTTGATTGTGCTATGTGCCATTCTGGAGAAGAATATTTTCAAAGACAGGCACTGTCAAAACGCGAAAATCTGTGAAAATTTCAGTTTTTTTCAAAATAGTGGACAATTTCACCTGCCGGTTAACTTTTTTTGCATGTTGAATCGATGGGGGACAGTGTTGTCAACATTATGTGAAAATTTGGTCCATTTATCTCTTATAGTTTTAGAGATATTCAGGGTGAAAAATTTTCACATTTTGAGTTGTCTGTCCTTACCAGAAGCCGGACGTCAGGATTTATTGTCCACTGTATACCTTTCAGCATTCAGGCTATCATCCCTGAAAGTTTCATTGAAATCCATCCAGTGGTTAGGTCAGGAGAGCTGGCACAAAATTCGTACAAATAATGATAATAATTCGGATAATAACAGTAGGTCTAATAATCTAGACCTAATAATAGTGCACTTGTATAGCGCCTGGTATCCATCTGTCCAGTTGCTCAATGGTGCATGTGTAGTTATGTAGGAGTGAACAGAGTGAACGGGAAAGGGATTAAATATTATAAGCAGTTCTGAACAGAAGGGTTTTGATCAGGCTTTTAAAAGTGGATTCACAGTTTGTGGCTTTGAGTTCTGATGGCAAAGCGTTCCATAGTTGAGGTGCAACAGTGGAGAAGGCTCCACCACCTGTTTTGCTTGTGGATACTGGTTGTGACAGGAGGAAGGTTTCAGAGGAGCATAGACGTCTAGGTGACTTGTAAATGTAGATGAGCTCTTTGAGGTATTTAGGGCTGTTTATCACTGTAGAGGGCTCGGTAAGTTAGTAACAGGATTTTCTAGGAGATATGCTGTTGTACAGGCAACCAATGGAGGGATTCTAGAACTGGAGTGATGTGGTCCGTTTACGTGTAATCAATCTCACGGCAGAATTTTGTACTGTCTGTAGACGTGATAGAATAGGCAGATTTTGTAAAGTTTCCAGTTAATATGTCACAAATGGTCAAATAGAGTGCAAATAGAGAGCAGTGTCCAAATACATGCTCTCATTTGTAGATTTTGTATAGTTTACAGTTTATGCTGTACAGATGGTCAAGTGCTGAAACGCACTGTACTGAGTAAAGATACAGGCTAGGATGGGTAGACTTTACATAGTGTCCAGTAAATGCTGTAGGAATGGTCATGTGGTCAAGCAGACTGTACAGCATCCAGACACAGGGTACGATGGGTAGATTTTCCGTAACTTCAAATAAATTCTGTAGAAATGATCAAGTAGTCAAATGGACTCTACAGTCAGGCTGTGCAATGTCCAGATAAATGTTAGCAGGGGGAGATTTAACATAACTTTCAGTTAATGCTGTAGAAATGGACAAGTGGTCAAAGAGACTGTACTCTGTCCAGATACAGGCTAGGATGGGTAGATTTTGTACAGCTTCCAGTTAATGTGGTACAACTTGTCAAGTATTCAAAGAGACTGTGTGGTGTCCAGACACATTCTAGTATGTGTAGATTTTGCATAACTTCCAGTTAACGCTGTAGAAATGGTCAAGCAATCAAAGAGACTGTACTGTGTCCAGATAAAGGCTAGGATGGGGAGATTCTGTACAGCTTCCAGTTAATGTGGTACAACTTGTCAAGTGGTCATATAGACTTTAATATGTCCAGATACATACTGGCTGGTGTATATTTTGTATAGTGTCCACTTCATGCTGTAGAAATGGTCAGGTGGTCAAACAGACTGTATGGTGTCCAAATGGATGCTGGGAAGGGTGAAATTAGATAATATATGCATCGAGTTAATGCTGCAGAAATGGTCAAGTGCACGTGTTCAAATAGACTGTATTGTGTCCAGATACAGGGTAGTGTGGGTAGATTTTACTTAGTGTCAAGTTAATGCTGTAGAAATAGTCAAGTGGTCAAATAGACTGTACAGTGTCCAGATAGATGCTAGCATGGGCAGACTTTGCATAATGTCCAGTTAATGCTGTAGAAGTAGTTTTCAAACAGACAGTACAGGATCCAGATGCATTCTAGTATGTGTAGATTTTGTACAGTTTCCAATTGATGCTGCAGAAATGGTCAAGTGGTCAAACAAACTGTACAATGGCCAAATACATACTGGCATGGGTAAATTTGCATAAGCTCCAGTTCATGCGTAGATTTTGTACATTTTCCAGTTAATGCTGTAGAAATGGTCAAGTGGTCAAATGGACTGTACAGTGTCCAGATGCATGCAAGGATTGGTAGATTTTGCCTTACATCCAGTTGATACAGTGGGATGAGTGAATGAGTCTAGTTTTAAGCCGCACTCAGCAATATTCCACCAATATGTTGGCATGTGTATCTTCAAGATAAAAGCTTTCTCTGGAAGTTATGAAGTAGTTACATAGTGTATAGAGGCCAGATATATACTCACTTGGGTGGATTTAGATTACAGGGTGTGTCAAGGGTATTTATCTTCAGGTTAAAGGTATTCTGTGGAAGTCATGAAGTAATTACATAATCTATAGAGGCCAAATATGTACACACTTTGGCAGATTTAGATTACAGGGTGTCTTCAGAGGGTGGTTTGTGTAGCTTCAGGTTGAAAGTTTCTCTGGAAGTGATCAAGTAGACTGTGTATAGAAGTGAGATACATGCTAGTTTGGGTAGATTTAGATTACAGGGTGTGTTCAGGATGGTTTGCGTAGCTTCAGGTTAAGGGTATTGTCTGGAAGTTATGAAGTAGTTACATAATGTGCAGAGGTCAGATACATACTCAGTTGGGTAGATTTAGAATATAGGGTGTGTTCAGGTTGGTTTGTGTATCTTCAGGTTAAAGGTATTCTCTGGGAGTCACCAAGTGAGTGAGTGAGTGTGTTAACAATATTCCAGCTATACTGCGGCAGTCTGTAAATAATCGAGTCTGGACCAGACAATCCCGCGATCAATAGGAAGAGCATCGATCTGCGCCGTTTGGAATGGATGACATATCAACCAAGTCAAGGAACCTGACCAGCTGATCCCGTTAGTTGCCTCATATGACAAGCATATTAGCTGTTTATAGCAAGCATTGGTTGCTGAAGGCCTCTTCTACCCTGGACCCTCATGAGTCGAAGTCTTCAATTAGACTGTTTATAGAGGTCTGATACATGCATGCTTGGGTAGATTACAATTACAAGTCATCTTCAGGGTGGTATGTGTAGTTTCATGTTAAAGGTATTCTTTAAAAGTCATGAAGTAATGACACTGAGAGTATATAGATGCCAGATACATGCTGCTTGGGTAGATTTAGATTACAGGATGTGTTCAGGTTGGTTTGTGTAGCTTCAGGTTAAAGGTATTCTCTGGAAGTGATCAAGTAGACTGTGTATAGAAGTGAGATACATGCTAGTTTGGGTAGATTTAGATTACAGGGTGTGTTCAGGATGGTTTGCGTAGGATCAGGTTAAGGGTATTGTCTGGAAGTTATGAAGTAGTTACATAATATGCAGAGGTCAGATACATACTCAGTTGGGTAGATTTAGATTATAGGGTGTATTCAGGTTGGTTTGTGTATCTTCAGGTTAAAGGTATTCTCTGGAAGTCATCAAGTGAGTGAGTGTGTTAACAATATTCCAGCTATATTGTGGCAGTCTGTAAATAATAGAGTCTGGACCAGACAATCCCGTGATCAATAGCCTTGATATAAAAGGTATTCTCTGGAAGTCATGAAGTAGACTCTGTATAGAGGTCAGATACATGCTGTCATGGGTAGATTTAGATTAGAGGGTGTCTTCAGGGTGGTTTGTGTAGCTCAAGATAATGGTATGATCTGGAAGTCGTGAAGTAGACTGTGACTAGAGGATAGATATACATACTCGCTGGGCTAGATTTAGATTAGAGGATGTCTTAATAATGGTTTATGTAGTTTCAGGTTAAAGGTTGACGTGTGTCAACTAACTTGACCACCTGATCCCGTTAGTCGCCTTTTATGACAAGCATGTTTGCTGTTTGTAGCAAGTTTAACAGGCAGCGTACGTTTACGTCTTGCACAGATCTAGATATTTTACTTCTGGGTGTTGGTCATTAACATAAGTTGGTGACTGTAACTTTCGTTGGTAATAGGTGCAGGAAATATATTTTCCTGCGAGGTTTGGGTATCATACTGTGATTCTGTTCCATTGGTGGTTGAATTGCTTTCGCCGCCATTTTCTGATGCAGTCAGATTTTCCGATGCAGATTGGTGGTGAGCAGATTGGCTGGCCAGTCATGTTGAAGTTATTATGTGAGACATAGCTACTGGGTATTTAAGCGTGTAACACTAATCATTCAGCGTCTGTATGATCAGTGACGGATCAGAGGTGAGGTGATTCACCGCAATATGTCCCATGACGGGACAATGACATGTTCTGTGATGGAACACCAAGCTCCGACTCCATTCCCTGATAAGATCAAGAGGGTTTTTTGGGCAATAAAGAGAAATTGTGTATTAAGATTGTATATTTTGGGTAGATGGGATGGATTGGTGGATTTCAATGCTATAGAATGAGTCAGGCAGAAGGAATTCAGATTAATGTCAGGTAGGATGTAGTGCTATTTTCTGAGGGAGGTTTAGGTGAAGAGAGTCGGTTTAAAAGAAAGTAACTTATGTATTGATTTTTAAGTGATTGTATTTGCATATTTTTGTTTGACTTGGTTTATTGTTTCTGTTGATTTTGTTGAGTTATATTTTGTTATTAAATTATGTCTTTATTTGAGAAATTTGTTGGTTTTTCATTGCTCCTCTACATCCATGATCTGGGAAACAGGACAGCTTTAATTTAGAACACAAAACACAACGCAAAGCATCCTTGTCATATGTGTAATGCTGCTTCCGTTACTTTTGGTGCCGTGACCCGGATGTAGATGTGGAGCAATTAAAATCTCTTTTGGTGGTTAAGTTAAGATAAAATAAGACTGATTTTTTTTTAAGGACCATGAATGAATAAGATTGGTGTAAATTAGATTTTGAATATGAACTGTTTGGACTCTCTGGTTTACTGTCACCATCAGTTTGTGATAATACATTTTGCGACTTACCTTTTTGTAAAGTCTCAACTCCATGATGTAACCTGGCTAGCCAAAGGTGTTTTTAGACCAGATTTATGGGACAGGTTATGAGTAAAGGGATAGCAACTGGTCAGGAGCTGTGACAGTGTCCGCCTCTGAGACAGATTATCAGTATGTGGTTGGCGCTTGCCCTGGTCAGTTTGGGGGTAGATCTGATACGTTTGAACTCTTGTGAGATGGGGACAGATTTGGTGGTGGCCAGGGTGTACGATCAAGTTCATTAGGCTGTCATCTTGGTCGTTGCATTTAAGCAGCTCTTCAGGTTACAGTGTACATTAAAATGTACCAGTAGTGACTACCCCACGTTCCTCCATTCTGAGAGATACAAAGATCAGGGGGAATCTTGTACCACCAGGAGCAGCCTCCAGTAGTGCTAAGATTACACATCAGCTGTGCAATGTACAGGGTAATCAGAATTGTCTTTACACATGTATTCACTTCAATCAAGGTGAACTATTAAACGCATTCCGATACTTAGTGAATGATGGACTCCTTATTGTTAATGTGTTTATTTAGTTGTGTTGATTATTATGTTTTCCACAGTAATATCATTTTGAAATTTATCCCATCTCAATATTTGCACATCTCCATCTTGCCTGTGTTCCTGTGTCCCAGACTGCTCTCCTTCCAGGACTTGCCCCTAGTCCCATGCTGAGCATACAGGACACACCCTTATCTACCCACGTGACTACGTCAGAGTTATCACTCTTCATCTTGTTGCATAACAGAGTAGATGTGTTAGTTCTTGTGTTGAGTCTGAGTTGTTTTATATCCCCTCGGCATGATATGGGGGCGGATATAGTGGATGCCTCGTCCATCCGTCCGTCCGTAAGCATTTTGTTTCCGGAGCATAACTCAGAAACCGTTCAATATTTTTAGACCAAACTTGATAGATATAGTAATCTCAGCCTATGGTTGTGCCTTTTGCTATTTACAGATTTTTAGCATTTATATATATTTTTTTTCCATGGAACATTTTGGTGTTGGTGTTAAACTTTGTTTGATATTCAGCATGAAACAGTTCAATGCCCGGTTTCTGTCACTGCCACCCTACTTTCGTATGGTGTCAAATAATCCTCTATGCACCATGTTGAATAAAGGTTACTATCTGATTTCTCTTAACCTGCAAGATGCCTATCTTCATATAACAGTACATCCAGATCACCGGAAATATCTTTGGTTCACATTCCAAGGGTGTCATTACCAGTGGATGGTACTACCATTTGGAATATCAACGGCCCCTTGGCTTTTTACTTGGATCAGAAAGCTGATAACAAGCACCTGCATTGTTGGGGAATCACTTTCGAGAGCTACATCGATGACTGTGTTCAAGCTTACCATTATCAAGTTGTCCTTCATCTCCACAGGCAGTTCACCATTAAGTTGCTAAGTCAATAAGGGTGGCTCCTGAACTACAAGAAGTTGGAGTTAATACAGACTAGGAGATTGCAATTCATAGGGGCGGTATTCAACACACAACAGGACATGTTGTTTGTCCCTCAGGACAGATGGGACAAAATTCGGTGCATTCTACCTCTGGCATTGGATTCACCCAGAACCTAGTGCCAGTGACAAGAGGTACTAGGGTTGTTGATGTCGGCACAAGCTCAGACTTAAAGGTGCCAACGACAAGTTCGTCCCCTTCAAATCTTTCTGTGCCTATACAACCAAAATGACAACCTCAAGGAGGTGTTTCGTCTTCCAGTGCAGCTATGACCAGTTCTTTGTTGGTGGCTCCAAGGAACAGATTTTCTGCCTAGGAGTCTGTATTCTTGTGGAAAACTAAAACCTTTACTTGGTTGCGATGTGCAGACATTTCTTGTAGACAGAACACAGTCATATAATTGCAGATCAGCGGTGTTTCAGTCACTCTTGTTGACAATGGACCAAGTAGCCATTAAATATCTTTTGTGTCACATGAACACAAGTCCCTGGAAGATGAGGGATATTTGTGTCTTGTAGTAGTCAACTTTGATTTAAGTCAATGTAACACATGTTCTTGTTGAATAGAAAGAATGGAGATAACTTGAGTTTACAAGTTTTCGCCGCTAGAGTCTTTGTATGTGATCTGGGAAGTATGGCTGTGTGAGAACAGCGGTTCGTAGGAAGATATGACAAGTAACCTCTGTAGCAAGAGAATGAAAGTTCATCTAAAGTGATCAGTTAATACTGGATAAGTTGAGTATGGTTTGTTTTGCTTCAGGTTAAAGATATTTCTCTATAAAATGTCATGTGCTTGAAATAGCGTAGACAGATTGGCCATACAGGATGTCTTTTGGGTGGTTTACATAGCAACTGTACATAGTTTATCTCAGGACATGGTGGTGTCAGATAGCTTGTGTGTTGAGGCAAGGCAGCATGGGTAGGTTACATGGTGTCTGAAAGGTACATGGTTTAGGTTGTGGTTGGTAACACTCACTCACTCTTCAACTTAAAAATAGGTAACTGATAAAAGGTAATTTGTGTAGCTTCAACGTAAAGTTTACTGTGGAAAATGTCAATGTTGGTCAAGGGAACTATACAAAGAGGCCAGATACATGCTAGCATGGGTAGATTTAGACTGCAGGGTGTCTTCAGGATGGTTGGTTTATGGTAGCATGGGTAGATTCAGGGTGTTCAGGGTGGTTTCTTTAGCTTCTGGTTAAAGGGGATGGTGAGGTAACCCAGTGGTTAAAGCGTTTGCTATTCACACATAGCTGAGGTTTGATTCCCCAATTTTGTGAAGGTGGGTAGCACAGCTTCATGTTAAAGGTGAGTTTCATATTAAAGGTGTTTTCGGAAAGTGTTGGTCAAAGAGACTCTATACAGGCCAGATAGAACGTAGCTTGTTGGGATGGTTTGCACATCTTCAGGTTGAAAGTATTTCCTGGAAGTTGTCTTTATGGAGAGTGACCCAGGTCACACATTCTCCCCAAGATGGCTGACACCCCTCAAACCCAGTTGTCTATATAGAGAGTGACCCAGGTGACACATGCTGCTCCAGATGAATGAAACCCCTCACCCCCCACCTGTCTATATGGAAAGTGACCCAGGTGACACACCCTCATCCCCAGATGACTGACACCCCTCACCCCCAGTTGTCTATATAGAGAGTGACCCAGGTGACACACCCTCATCCCCAGATGACTCCCTCACCCTAGTTGTCTATATAGAGAGTGACCCAGGTGAGACATGCTGCTCCAGATGACTGACACCCCTCTCCCCCAGTTGTGTATATAGAGAGTGACCCAGGTGACACACCGTCCCCCAGATGACTGACGCCCCTCACCCCCAGTTGTCTATATAGACAGTGACCCAGGTGACACACCCTCCCCCAGATGACTGACACCCCTCAACCCCAGTTGTCTATATAGAGAGTGACCCAGGTGACACACCGTCCCCCAGATGACTGACGCCCCTCACCCCCAGTTGTCTATATAGAGCTTGATCCAGGTGACACACCCTCTCCCAGAGGCGACTAATTGGAGCTGACTAGTATCGCTGACTTCATTGGTTCCCAATTGCACAGATCGCTGCTTCTGCCGTTGATCTCTGGATTGTCTGGTCCATACTGGATTATTTACAGGCCACTGCCACGTAGCTTGAATATTGCCGAGTGCAGCATAAAATTAAACGCTCTCACTCACTCACTCACTCACTCACTCACTCAGCGTGTGGAAAGTTGTGGAAAGTGTCCTTGAAGTGACTGAGATAACTTTTGGTTAATGCAGTATCACTAATAGGTCTTTGAATTCATATTTCACAATAAAATAGGACATTTCTATGGCCAAATGCAGAAGTTTGTGTCAATGATACTGTATTTCCCTTGTAGCAGAGGGTTGGCCTACAATTATGCATGGTGACAACTTTTGTGGGAATCGACACGAAAAACCTGATAATTTATCTACATAGTAGCTTAAGTGTATAGAATTATATGATGGGAAAGTATTCCAATGAATGATGTAAACCTTAGTCGACAAACGTAATACCTTATTAAACTCCTTGGGAAAAAAACGGATGATAGTCACTGAGTGGCCGCCTTGTGAGATTTTGACGAATCCGGTAAATCGGTGACCAACCCGAAACTGCCAGAGCTTAATGAACAGTGTGATATTAGTGGATTAGTGGCATAAAACTGTACTCACCCTCTCCTGTTCAAGGTAGATGACCCAGTGATTAAACTAAGCAGTGTATAGCGACCAGTTGCCTCACGGCCAAGTTTGATTATAGGGTGCATGAAACTGTGCCAATGGTTTTAACGAACATATATCAACTGTATGTGGTGAACCCTCTGAACCCTCTGATCATGGGTAGATTTTGTCAACAGGTTGTCTTCAGGGTAGTATGTGGTGAACCTTCTGAACCCTCTGAGCATGTGTAGATTTTGTCAACAGGTTGTCTTCTGGGTAATTTGTGGAGTTTCTGTATGTGGTCAAGTGGTGAACCACAACCTTTGGTACTTTTTGATTCTATGTTCTGAGAGTGGTCAGATGAAGTGTGGTCCAGACTTGATTATTTACAGACTGTCGCCTTATAGCTTGAATATTTTTGAATGCGGCGTAAAACTAAACTCACTCACTCACTCGTGTCAGATAAACTGTGTAGAGTCCAGATACATGTTGGCTTGACATGTTGGTCAATTTTGATTACAGGGTGTTCTTCGGGGTAGATCTGGTAGCTTTTGTTTAAAGATATTCCATTGAAATGGTCAAGTAGTCAAACTATATGGAGGCCAGATACATGCTAGCTTGGGTAGGTTTAGATCACAGGGTGTTCTTCAGGGTAAGCCAGGTTGGATAGATGTCTTGTCACCAGCATGAAACAAAATATACATTGGTGTTCTATTCTGTAATGTGGGCCATGGCCCTGTATACTAAATAAAGATGTCTGCCTGTCTGTCTCTCTGTCTGTCTGTCTGTCTGTCTGTCTAACTTTATAGGGGCCAGATAAATGCTCACTTGGTTAGATATAGATTACAGGGTGTATTCAGGGTAGATCTGGTAATTTTGAGTTGAAAGGTATTTCATGGAAATGGTCAAATGGTCAGAGAAACTGTGTTTAGAGGTCAGGAACGTGCCAGCATGCCCAGTCCTCCAGCCTATTTTCATCTGAAATCATGTTCACTTGTTGCAGATGAGAGAGCCCAGATGCATCTTTATCAGAATAGACTTTGATCACATTGTGTGTAATGTATGATGCTTGTTTGAAGCCTTTATCTGAAAATGTTCGTGTTGTTTAAGAGACTTTGTCCAGGTGGTAGATGTTTGGGTTAAAGGTATACAGACTGCAGGGTATTTAAGATGGGTGTGTTAGCTTCAGTTTTGAGGTTGTCCCTGCAAATAGCCTGGACAGCAAGTACACAAGGTAATGACAGATACATGCTAGCATTGGTGGGCTGTCATTACAGGTTCGAATGTTTGGTTTTTCTCAGTCTAAATAAACTTAGTCTTCGTATTATTCTTTTTCACTCCTATACTGAGTCTAACAAACCCTAGCAGGAACTCGCGTCAGGTAACCTTTGAGATTGTGCAATCAGAACACAGCTTATCAAATCGCGAAAGTTGACATTTATGCATACCTTTTGAACTTTTCCTTGAAAAGGTTTATACCCAGATGATTCCGAATGCTATTTTCCGTACAACTGCACATGGAGCATGCCACAACAGAGAGTAAATAGTCACTGAAAATAGCTTTTTGTCAATATTCAAGGATGTCAACTTGAGGAAATATTAGCTTATGATAACTATGTGAGCAGAAACCCAAAAGCGCATATACTGAAGGTTAAATATCTTTGATTTTGTGGATTTTCGTTTGTTGAGAGATCAGTGACTAGGGAATTTTGTAAGTCCCCCTGAACCCTAAACAGTAGCTGTTGTTTGATTGGTTAAATCCGGTAGGATATATCACATATAATTGGATGATCATAGGTCACTGAAAGGTTACCTGACATGACCATCTAGAGTTTGTTAGACTCAGTAGATGAGTGTAAGGAATAATCCTGAGACTAAATTTACTTAGACTGGGTTCTTCTGGCTTATGGTTAAACATTGTAAAAGGTATTTTCTAAAAATTGTTCAAGTGTACTTACAATGTCAAAGTACATACCAGCATTGGTACAATTTACCAAGCTTGCAGTTAATGCTGTAGAAATGGTCAAGTGGTCAATTAGACAACAGTGTCCAGATACATGCTGGCATTGGTAGATTTTACATAGCGTCCAGTTAATGCTGTAGAAATGGTCATGTGGTAAAACAGACTGTAAAGTGTCAAGATACCTGGTAGCATGGATAGATTTTATACAGTTTCCAGTTAATGCTGTAGAAAGACTGAGGGGTGAAGTTTTACGCCACACTCAGCAATCCAACTATATGGCGGCGGTCTGGTCCCGACAATCCAGTGATCAACAGCATGTCCATTGATCTGCACAAATGAGAACTGATGATGTATGTCAACCAAATCAACCTGATCCTGTTAGTTGCCTCTTTTTATTCCCCCGACATGTAATGAGAGGGGACATGTAATGAGAGGGGATATTGTTGACTCCTCGTCATTTTGTTTCCAGAGCATCTCAGAAACCATTCAATATTTTTAGACCAAACTTGATGGATATAACAATCTGAACCTATTTGTGTGCCTTTTGCTGTTTACAGATTTGGGGCGTCTATATTTTTGTTTTTCCATGGAACATTTTGGTGTTAGTCTAATGGTGGGGTGGGCTTCGTTTCCGGAGCAGAACTGAAAAAACCTTCAACATTTTTGTGCAAAACTTCATAGATTTATCAGAACCTAAAGTGGTGCCTTTTGCTATTTACAGGTTTTTGTGATTTAATATTTTCTCGGTTTCCATGGAAACGTTTTTACATCATCTCAATATGGGGTGATATGGGCTTCATTTCCGGAGCAGAACTCAAAAACTGTTCTATATTTTTCTGCATTACTTGGTAGATATGTGTGGCAGATCCCAAAGTGGTGTCTTTTTCTATTTACAAGTTTTTGTGATTTATGATTTTCTTGGTTTCACATTGTAGCAGACCACAAAATGGTGCCTTTTGCTATTTACAAAGTTTTGGCTTTATTTCTGGTTTCCATGGAAACAATTCGGACTCATTCTCAAAATTTAGGGATGGGCCTCGTTTCCTTAGTACAACTCAAAACCATTTGATATATTTCAACAGATCTTGCCAGATATATGAGACAGATCTTTGAGTGGTGCCTTTTCGTGTTTACAGATATATGGCAGCTACATTTTTCATGATTTCCAAAATTTCAATTTTCGCAATTAGCCTAAAAAAAACATCAAGTAACTGTTACGTGAGCTGTCCTTTCAAATGTGTGGGAGCTGGTTGGATCTGTAATGTACTGACGACTCTTGTTTATAGTTTCCAGTTAATGCGGTACAAATTGTCAAGTGGTTAAAACAGACTGTACAGTACTGGAATGGGTATATTTTCTACAGTTTCAAGTCAATGCTGTAGAATGGTCAAGTGGTCAAACAGACTGTACAGTGTCCACATACAGGCAAGCATGGGTAGATTTTACATAACGTCCAGTTAATGCTGTAGAACTGGTCAAGTGATAAAACAGAGTGCAAAGTGTCCAGATACATGCTGGCATGGGTAGATTTTGTATAGCGACCAGTTAATGCTATAGGAACGGTCAAGTGGTCAAAGAGATTGTACAGTTTCCAGATACCTGTTAGCAAGATACATTTTGGCATGGGCAGATTTTGTACAGTTTCCAGTTACTGTTGTACAAATGGTCAAGTGGTAAGATTTAGTGCACAGTATTGAGATCCATACTGGTATGGGTAGATGTCACATAACGTCCAGTTAATGCTGTAGAAATGGTCGAGTGGTCAAAGCGACTGTACAGTGTCTAGATACAGGCGAGCATGGGTAGATTTTACATAGTGTCTAGTTAATGCTGTAGAAATGGTCAAGTGGTCAAATTGACTGTACAGTGTCCAGATGCATGCTGGCATGGGTAGATTTTATACAGGTCACACACATGAGAGGTGGTAGAGATTTTGTGTAGCTTCCAGTTACTGCTGCAGAAATGATCAAGTGGTCAAATCCATACACAAGCTAGCAGGGGTAGTCAATGCTGTAGAAATGGTGAAGTGGTCAAATAGATTGTACAGTGTCCAGATATATGCTGGCAGGCGGATATTTTGTGCAGCTTCCAGTTAATGCTGTAGAAATGGTCAAGTGGTCAAATAGATTGTACAGTATCCAGATATATGTAGGCAGGGGGATATTTTGTGCAGCTTCCAGTTAATGCTGTAGAAATGGTCAAGTGGTCAAATAGATTGTACAGTGTCCAGATATATGTAGGCAGGGGGATATTTTGTGCAGCTTCCAGTTAATGCTGTAGAAATGGTCAAGTGGTGAAATAGACTGTACAGTGTCCAGATATATGCAGGCAGGGGGATATTTTGTGCAGCTTCCAGTTAATGCTGTAGAAATGGTCCAGTGGTCAAATAGATTGTACAGTGTCCAGATACATGCTGGCAGGGAGAGATTCCGTGTAGCTTCTTGTTAATGCTGTAGAAATGGTGAAGTGGTCAAATAAACTGTATAATGTCTAGGACATGTGAGAGCTGGAGTAGATTTTGTGTAGCTTTTTGTTAATGCTGTAGAAATGGTCAAATGGTCAAATAGACAACACTGTCTAGATACATGCTGTTAAGGGTAGGTTTTGTATAGCTTCCATTTAATGCTGTAGAAACAGCAAATGAGTCTAGCTTAAGCCACATTCAGGAATATTCTAGCTGGTGACAGTCTGTAAATAATCAAGTCTGGACCACAGAATCCACTGATCGACAGCATGAACATTGTTGTGTGCAGTTGGTAACAGATGAGGTGTCAGCCAAGTCAGCGAGTCTGACAGCGTGATCCTCCTAATACCCTCTGATGACAAGCATACTCGCTTTTTATAGCAAGCATGGGTTCTTGAAGGCCTATTCTACCTCAGACATTGACGGATCGAATCATCAAGTAGACTGTGTATGGAGGCCAAATACATGCTTGCTTGGGTAGATTTAGATTACCGTGTTTTTAGAATGGTTTGTGTAGCTTCAGGTCAAAAGGTATTCTCTGGATGTCATGAAGCAGAGTGTGTAAAGAAGCTAGATACATGCTAGGTGGGGTAGATTTAGGTTACAGGGTGTGTTCAGGGTGGTTTGTGCAGCTTCAGGTTAAAGATACTCTCTGGAAGTCATGAAGCAGAGTGTGTAAAGAGGCCAGATGCATGCTAGGTGGGGTAGATTTAGATTACAGGGTGCGTTTATGGTGGTTTGTGGAGCTTCAGGTTAAAGGTATTGTCTTGAAATTATTTAGGAGACTGTGCACAGATGCCAGATAAATGCTGTCTTGTCTAGATTTAGGTTACAGGGTGTCCTGAGGATGTTGTGTGTAGCTACAGGTGAAAGGTATTCTTTGTAAGTCAAAAAGTAGACACTGTGAAGATTCCAGATGCATGCTAGGTGGGGCAGATTTAGATTTCAGGATGTCTTGAGGGAGGTTTTTCTAGCTCGAGGTTAAAGGTACTCTCTGGAAGTCATTAAGTAGACTGTGTAGAGAGTCAAGTCAATTCAAGGTGTGTTCAAGGTGATTAGTTTGGCTCCAGGTTAAATTTATTGCCTTGACGTCATCAAGTAGACTGTCTATAGAGGCCAGATACATGCTAGCCGGGGGTAGATTTAGATTACAGGGTTTGTTCAGGGTGGTTTGTCTAGCTGAGTTTCAACTTATTCTCTGGAAGTAATGACACAGACAGTGTGTAAAGGCAAGATACATGCTATTTTAGATTCAGATTACAGGGTGTGTTCAGGTTTGTGTAGCAGTTTAAACTTTTTATCTGGAAGTCATGAAGTGGATTGCGTATGGAGGCCACATACATGCTAGCTTGGGTAGATTCAGATTTGCAGGCAGTCATCAGGGTAAATAGTGTAGCTTCAGGTTAATTTTATTCTCTGAAAATCTTGAAGAAGACTGTATAGAGGCCAGATACACCATGTCTTCAGTCAGGAAGTGTGTGTGGAGGTCAGATGCTGGCTAATGTGTTTAAATGTATATTACGTACATCTTCTGTTCAGGTTGGTTTGTGTAGCTCCAGGTTAATTTAAATTGGTGGAAGTCCTGAAGTAGACAGTGCATAGAAGCCAGATACATGCTACCTTGAGTACATTCAGGTGGCACCAGGTGTTCAGGGTGGTGTTTGTAGCTCCAGGTTAAATGTATTCTTTGGAAGTCACCAAGAAGAATGTGTATAGAGGCCAGATAGATTCTAGGTTTGGTAGATTTAGATTACAGGGTGTCATCAGGGTTGTATGTCTTGCTCTATGTTAAAGGTATTCTTTGGAAGTGGAGTGTGTACAGATGCATACTAGGCCAGATGCATACTAGGTGGGTAGATTTAGATTACAGGGTGTATCCAGGGTGGTTTATGTAGCTCCTGGCTAAAGATATTCTTTAGAAGTCATGGTACAGATACATGCTAACTGGGTAGAAACAGATTTGCAGGGTGTCTTCAGGGTGGGGTGTATAGCTTCAGGTTAAAGGTATTTTCTAAAAGTCATGAAGTAGATTGTGTATAGAGACCAAATGCATGCTGGCTGGGATAGAGTTAGATTACGAGTGTCCTCGTTTGTGTACCTCCAGTTTAAAGGTATTCTTTGGAAATCATTAATGTGAATGTGGATAGATGCCATATACATACCAACTTGGGTAGGTTCAGATTACAGGGTGTCCTCAGGGTGGTTTGTGTTGCTCAGTTTATACATTGTATCTGGAAGTCATGAAGTAGAGTATATATAGAGGCCAGATTCATGCTGGCTGGGGTACCCAGTAGATTCAGATTTTCAGGGTGTTTTCAGGGTGGGGTGTATAGCGTCAGGTTAAAGATATTTTCTAGAAGTCATCAAGTAGCTTGTGTACAGAGACCAGATACATGCTAGCTGTTTTAGATTCAGATTACAGCATCTCTGCAGGTTGGTTTGTATAGCTTCAGGTTAAAGGTATTCTCTTCTCTGGAAGTCATCAAGTAGCTTGTGTACAGAGGCCAGATACATGCTAGCTGTTTTAGATTCTGATTACAGCATCTCTGCAGGTTGGTTTGTATAGCTTCAGGTTAAAGGTATTCTCTTCTCTGGAAGTCATCAAGTAGCTTGTGTACAGAGGCCAGATGCATGCTGGCTGTTTTAGATTCTGATTACAGCATCTCTGCAGGTTAGTTTGTATACCTTCAGGTTAAAGGTATTCTCTTCTCTGGAAGTCATCTAGTAGAGTGTGTATAGAGGCCAGATACATGCTGGCTGTGATAGATTTAGATTACAGGGTGTCTTCAGGGTAAATAGTGAAACTTCAGGTTAATTATGTTCTCTAGGTGGGGTAGATTCTGATGACACCCTGTCTTCAGGTTGGCTTGTGTAGCTCAAGTGAAACCTATTTTCTGGAAGTCATGAAGTAAACGATGTATAGAGGCCACATACATGCTACTTGCAGTAGAATCAGGTGGCACCATGACTTCAGGATGGCTTGTGTAGCTTCAGGTTAAAGGTATTCTCTGGAAGTCATCAAGTTTGTGTGGATAGAGATCAGATACATGATAACTGGGGTAGATTCAGATTACAGGGTGTCTTCAGGGTAGTTTGTGTAGCTTCTTTTTAAAGGTATTCCCTAGAAGTCATCCAGTAGTGTTGATAGAGGCGAGATACATGATAACTGGGGTAGATTCAGATTACAGGGTGTCTTCACGGTGGTTTGTGTAGCTTCATTTTAAAGGTATTCCCAGGAAGTCATCCAGTAGTGTTGATAGAGGTGAGATACATGCTAGGTGGGTAGATTCAGATTACAGGGTGTCTTCAGGGTAGTTTAATTGTGTAGCTTCATTTTAAAGGTATTCCCTGGAAGTCATCAAGTAGTGTGTGGATAGAGATCAGATACATGATAACTGGGGTAGATTCAGATTACAGGGTGTCTTCAGGGTAGTTTGTGTAGCTTCATTTTAAAGGTATTCCCAGGAAGTCATCCAGTAGTGTGTGGATAGAGATCAGATACATGATAACTGGGGTAGATTCAGATTACAGGGTGTCTTCACGGTGGTTTAATTGTGTAGCTTCATTTTAAAGGTATTCCCTGGAAGTCATCAAGTAGTGTGTGGATAGAGATCAGATACATGATAACTGGGGTAGATTCAGATTACAGGGTGTCTTCAGGGTAGTTTGTGTAGCTTCATTTTAAAGGTATTCCCAGGAAGTCATCCAGTAGTGTGTGGATAGAGATCAGATACATGATAACTGGGGTAGATTCAGATTACAGGGTGTCTTCACGGTGGTTTAATTGTGTAGCTTCATTTTAAAGGTATTCCCTGGAAGTCATCCAGTAGTGTGTGGATAGAGATCAGATACATGATAACTGGGGTAGATTCAGATTACAGGGTGTCTTCACGGTGGTTTAATTGTGTAGCTTCTTTTTAAAGGTATTCCCTGGAAGTCATCCAGTAGTGTGTGGATAGAGATCAGATACATGATAACTGGGGTAGATTCCGATCACAGGGTGTCTTCAGGGTAGTTTGTGTAGCTTCATTTTAAAGGTATTCCCAGGAAGTCATCCAGTAGTGTTGATAGAGGTGAGATACATGCTAGGTGGGTAGATTCAGATCACAGGGTGTCTTCAGAGTAGTCTGTCTAGCTGAGGTTAAAGGTATTCTCTTGAAGTCATGAGGTAGGGTGAGTATAGAGTATTAATGGATGCTTGTTGGGGTAGATTGAGATTACAGGGTGTGTCTATTGTGGTTTGTGTCATATGGTTTCTCTTGCTTACATTAAAGGTACACTATTACCTAAAAGTTCATTCCCCTTACACGTGTGTTCAATGTGTGACACAACCCATGCGAGTCCCCCTGGTCATCATGTGCAATATGTTGTGCAACCAGTGACACACGCAGTTGAGAGAGTATAAACTTTTGAGCATAGGAGGACCCATCAAAGATATATGTGATCTTTTTTTTGACCTTTAAAAAATGCTCAGCTTGAAAACTGAAATGTTTTGACTCTTGTCTGTGGAAACAAGAAAAACATGTTGATTATGATTAGGCAGCCTCTTTCACAGACAGACAAAAGTCTGTTTTATTGACACATACGTGGCTGTCTGCCAAAGACAATATGCAATACATAACTTCAATCATTGATCACCTGAAATTTGAATTTAACACCTATCATGCAATACACCATAAACAAAACACATTACGTTCAGTCTCTGTCACATTATTTAATTACACAGACAAGCAGGTGTGATACTTAACTTGTACACGTGAGACATGTTATGAACAGAGATTATTAATTCAAGTCTTGAGCAATGCAACACATAGTTAAAATACATTATATAATTTTCGTTGTGTTAGCCACCCACATGGACTATGGGCAGTTTTTTCCTAAATTTTATGCTTAAATCAAAGAAAACTAAAACAGACAACACATTCTTCTTACATACATGACACATACACGCTTCCTACAGTCAGTATAACTCCTTCCCAACACTCACACACACATGTACACACTTCCTACAATCAGTATAACTCCTTCCCAACACTCACACACACATGTACACACTTCCTACAATCAGTATAACTCCTTCCCAACACTCACACACACATATACACACTTCCTACAGTCAGTATAACTCCTTCCCAACACTCACACACACATGTACACACTTCCTACAATCAGTATAACTCCTTCCCAACACTCACACACACATGTACACACTTCCTACAATCAATATAACTCCTTCCCAACACTCACACACACATGTACACACTTCCTACAATCAGTATAACTCCTTCCCAACACTCACACACACATGTACACACTTCCTACAATCAGTATAACTCCTTCCCAACACTCACACACACATGTACACACTTCCTACAATCAGTATAACTCCTTCCCAACACTCACACACACATATACACACTTCCTACAGTCAGTATAACTCCTTCCCAACACTCACACACACATGTACACACTTCCTACAATCAGTATAACTCCTTCCCAACACTCACACACACATGTACACACTTCCTACAATCAATATAACTCCTTCCCAACACTCACACACACATGTACACACTTCCTACAATCAGTATAACTCCTTCCCAACACTCACACACACATGTACACACTTCCTACAATCAGTATAACTCCTTCCCAACACTCACACACACATATACACACTTCCTACAGTCAGTATAACTCCTTCCCAACACTCACACACACACATACACACTTCCTACAATCAGTATAACTCCTTCCCAACACTCACACCCACATGTACACACTTCCTACAATCAATATAACTCCTTACCAACACTCACACACACATGTACACACTTCCTACAATCAGTATAACTCCTTCCCAACACTCACACACACATACACACACATATACACACTTCCTACAGTCAGTATAACTCCTTCCCAACACTCACACACACATGTACACACTTCCTACAATCAGTATAACTCCTTCCCAACACTCACACACACATACACACACATATACACACTTCCTACAGTCAGTATAACTCCTTCCCAACACTCACACACACATGCACACACATGCACACACATGCACACACATACACACAGAAAATCATGTTATGATGTCTGTTGCTTCCCAACACTCACACACACATGCACACACATGCACACACATACACACAGAAAATCATGTTATGATGTCTGTTGCTTCCCAACACTCACACACACATGCACACACATGCACACACATACACACAGAAAGTCATGCTATGATGTCTGTTGCTTCCCAACACTCACACACACATGCACACACATACACACAGAAAGTCATGTTATGATGTCTGTTGCTTCCCAACACTCACACACACATGCACACACATGCACACACATACACACACATATACACACTTCCTACATTCAATATAACTCCTTCCCAACACTCACACACACATGCACACACATGCACACACATGCACACACATACACACAGAAAATCATGTTATGATGTCTGTTGCTTCCCAACACTCACACACACATGCACACACATGCACACACATACACACAGAAAATCATGTTATGATGTCTGTTGCTTCCCAACACTCACACACACATGCACACACATGCACACACATACACACAGAAAATCATGCTATGATGTCTGTTGCTTCCCAACACTCACACACACATGCACACACATACACACAGAAAATCATGTTATGATGTCTGTTGCTTCCCAACACTCACACACACATGCACACACATGCACACACATACACACAGAAAGTCATGTTATGATGTCTGTTGCTTCCCAACACTCACACACACATGCACACACATACACACAGAAAGTCATGTTATGTTGTCTGTTGCTTCCCAACACTCACACACACATGCACACACATGCACACACATACACACAGAAAGTCATGTTATGATGTCTGTTGCTTCCCAACACTCACACACTCATGCACACACATGCACACACATACACACAGAAAGTCATGTTATGATGTCTGTTGCTTCCCAACACTCACACACACATGCACACACATGCACACACATACACACAGAAAGTCATGTTATGATGTCTGTTGCTTCCCAACACTCACACACACATGCACACACATGCACACACATACACACAGAAAATCATGTTATGATGTCTGTTGCTTGCAAACAAACTGCATAGGGAATGGTGGAACTGGACTAATGCCCACCCTCTCAGAACTTCTCCAACCTAAACAGTGGGACATAAGGAATGGTGGATGCCCATCACATGCCGTTTTTTTTTTAAAATGCCACAGTAGTTCTTGTCTGATTGTAATAAACTATCTCAGCAATGTTGGTGATTCAGATTTTCTAATGCCTCCATGGTATAGTGAATGATCCACTTTGATCCTATGTCTGTGTTTTGTTCCTCGATCTTTAAACATGTAAAAAATGCTAAATAATGAAACTCTGACATACTTGCAAAACTTCATCCGATTGAAATCACAGAAAGGCAACTGCAGCAAAGAAATTTGGGACAAATTCACAATATCTATCGTAGGCTATATATCATATATATTGAAAGAAAGTCTAAACCATTAAAAGAAAGACATTAACTTACGCTGATATCATCACTTGCTTCGTAATGTAGTTAGTACCTACAATCGAAATGTTGCACTCATTGCATTAAATAAGTTGACTAGCCACAGAACTTGGTTTTCCTTCACCAATATACTTCTAAAATGACTCAAAGAATACATCTTCAAATCTAAACAATTTGATAAATTATTCTAGACAATGATATGCAATCAATCAATGAAATGTAGCTGCAAGCTCAAGGGTTATAAGCACTACAAAGCACGTATATAACTGTATCCAGTTCTTGTGTATTTGTCCCAGTGGTATATGTACTGGGGAAGTATTGACATGAGCAAAGGTCTTCTTGTTTACCAAACCAGGTTCTCAATGAATAAAAGATATGTTTAAGCCATACCTGTTGCAGATCTCACTCTCTATGCTAGGTCCTTTATACCTGATGTAATCAAACAATGGAACTGCAAACTCTGTTAACAATCACTCTGATGCAACATATGTCATATTTCGGATTTCACTTTCTAAGTAAAGTACAAATTCTAGTACTTTGAGTTGAGTCCCATCTGGTATTCAAACCCGCACCCGCACCCTCAGAGTCAGGCACCCAATCGCTAGCACACAAAGTCAGCCGTCTAGCCCGCTCAACCACCGCGACTTCCACAAAAATGAAGTTGGGCAACTGGTAATCTGGACTGCGTACTTTGTGTACCCCTCTGTATAAGTGTGAATTGGCACAGCTCCCATGGCTGAAAGCTATGATTACACAATGCCATTTAGAAAGTGGTCAAATGCAACATATGTCATATTTGGTATTTCACTGGAAGTCATCAAGTGGAGTGTGTATAGCGCCTTGCTGCATGCTAGCTGGTGTAGCTTCAAACTACAAGGTGTCTTCAGAGTTGTATATCTAGCTCCAGGTTAAAGGTATTCTGTGGAAGTCACCAAGTGGAATGTGTATACTAGCTGGGGTAGATATAGATTACTGCCAAGTGTGTTCAGAATGGTTAAATGTGTCGCTCAGGTTAAAAGTACTGTGGAAGTTATGAAGTTGAGTATGTATAAAGGGCACAGATATGGTAGCATGTTTTGTTTTATATTACCGGTTGTGCTCAGGGGGTTTTGTGTAGCTCCTGACTAAAGGTGTTCTCTGGAAGTCATTGCACAAACTGTGTATAAAGGGCAGATACATGCTACCTTGGGTAGATTCAGATTACAGGGTGTGTTTAAGGCGTTTTGTGTAGCTCCAGGTTAAAGGTATTCTCTGGAAATTGTTAAGATGACTATATAGCAACCAGATGCATGCTAGCTATGGTAGATTTAGTTTACAAGGTGTCTTCAGCGTGGTGTGTGTAGCTTAAGGTTAAAAGTGTTCACTGGAGATCATGATGTATAAAAGCAAGAGATATGCTAGGGTGTTTAGTTTTAGATTGTTGGGTGTGTTTGTGTACCTCAGGTTAAAGGTATTCTTTGGGAGCCACCATGTAGACCATGTATAGAAGCCAGATTTACTTTCACTTTACAGGGTGTCTTCAGGGTGGTTTGTGTAGCTGACGTAAAATGTATTCTCTGAAAGTCATTAAGTAAACGATGTATAGAGGCCGGATACATACAGCTAGGGTAGATTCAAGTCACACCATGTGTTCAGGGTGGTGGTGTAGGTCCAGGTTAAAGGTATTCTTTGGAAGTCACCAAGTAGACTGTGTATAGATGCCAGATGGATGCTAGCTTTGGTTGATTTAGATTACAGGGTGTTTTCAGGCTTGTTTGTTTAGCTTGAGGTTAAAAGTGTTCCCTGGAGATATTTAAGTAGAGTATGAATTGAGGGAAGAGATATGCTAGGAAGTTTGGTTTTAGATGGCTGTGACTGTGTTTAGGGTGCTTTGTGTACCCTAGGTGAGAGATATTCTCTGGAATTCATCAAGTAAACTATGTATAGAGGCCAGATGCATGCTAGCTTTGGTAGATTTAGATTACAGGGTGTCTTCAGGGTGGTTTGTGTATCTTTAGTTTAGAGTCTGTTTTGGAAACAGTCATGTGGTGGTCTAATAGACTGTGTACAGACACTAGATGGATACTAACATGGGTAGATTACAGGGTGTCTTCAGGGTGGTTTGTGTATTTTCCTGTAGAGGTTTGTTTGAAAATGGTCAAGTGGTGGTCAAATAGACTGTGTACAGAGACCAGATAGATACAAACATGGGTAGATTACAGGGTGTCTTTCAGGGTGGTTTGTGTATCTTCAGTATGGACGTTTGTCTGGAAATGGTCAAGTGACGGTTAAATAGACTGTTTGCGGTCAACAGATGGATACTAACATGGGTAGATTGCAGGGTGTCTTCAGGGTGGTTTATATATTTTCAATATAGAGGTGTGTCTGGAAATGGTCAAATGGTTGTTAAATAGACTGTACAGACACTAGATGGACACTAACATGGGTAGATTACAGGGTGTGTTCAGGGTGCTTTGTGTATCTTCAGGTTAAAGGTATTCTCTGGAAGTCAATATGTATTGTAACATAGACTGTCTTGAGAGGCCAGATACAGGTATACTTGGGTAGATTTAGATCACTGGGTCTTTTGGCTGGTGTATGTTCAGGTTAAAGGTATTCTGTGGAAGTCATTACATATAGTCACATAGACTGTGTAGAGAGGCCAGATACATGCACGATTGGGTAGTTTTAGATTCTTCTTACATACGAGTGAAGTGAGCAAAGGTTGGCAACATGCTTTCCTCTCTTCTGTTTGAAAATAGACATAGGATATTTATATAGCGCACATATCCATGCACTAGTGCATGCTCAGGGTGCTGGTATTTTTCAATCAATCAGTGGATGTCAATCTCAACAGCACATCGTAGTTCAATCTCAACTCCCTGAGGAGTATACAATTCTTGCTGCCACTAGGCGCACGGAGTTTTACTGTGGCTCTCTCATCCAAACGAGGTACCCAGTTAACAGCTGGGTGGACTGGGATACATAGTCACAGCACTTTGTCCAAGTTTACTGCACGTTGCTGTACCTGCAACTAGCTGTATGCACGTGTTCATGTGGCCACCATCTGGTCATATACCAGTGGATTCGTGGGTTCTTTTAAGTGCACAGGGTTGTGAACTGTACACTAGGGGTTGTGACAACACTGAAAGAGTCTGCACACAAAGTTGACTCCAAGGTTTTTACCCCGGCCACAGGTGGGCTCGATCCTGAAACCTCAACATCGCTGGATCACTAGCCTGGCGCTTTAGCCAGCTCGCCCACCGTGCCCCCTAAACATTTTTCATGTCAAAATAAAATATCGCCCCCATCAAAGGTATACACCCATTTCTTCACTGGGTTGTGCTCTTACATCTCCAACCCCATGTTGACCATTGCTCATGTGAAATATATTTTATTCAACATTTTAAGCGCAACTCGTAAGTCAGACCGTTCTTCACCTCCATTCCCCCTTCAGTTTCTGGTTCAACAGAGTGACGGAACAAGAGGGTGTTATTCCATATGAAATACTTACAGTTATCTCCCCTGCTTGATTCACCCATTATGCCAGACGTGTTCTAATGTAAAATAAATATTATGAAAATTCTAACAATAGCGACGACAGATAAGACAAATATACCTCTAAGAGGTTCATGATAAAATTATATAATATGGCATTTCTTTTTAATTTCAAGTCTAGTTTTTGGTTTGTTGATGACTGAAATTGTAGGACTATCAAACTTATGTGAGACTTTTCAAATAGATTTCTATCCCTGTTTGTGTATCTTCAGGTTAAAGGTATTCTCTGGAAGTCACTATGTATTGTCACATAGACTGTATAAAGGCCAGATACATGCATGCTTGGGTAGATTTAGATTACAGGGTGTGTTCAGGGCGGATTGTGTTTCTTCAGCCTAAAGATATTGTTTGGAACTCATCAAGTAGTCACATAGACTGTGTACAGAATCAAAATACATGCATGCTTAGGTAGATTTAGATCACATGGTGTGTTGAGGTCGGTTTTTGTGTCTTCCAATTAAAGATATTCACTGGAAGTCAGCAACTAGTCACATGAACTTTGTATTGAAGCCAGATATATGTTTGCCTGGGTAGATTAAGATTCCAAGGTGTGTTCAGGTATGCTTTATCTATCCTCAGGTTAAATGGATGGCAACAAGATACATGCAAAATATGGTAGATATAGATTTTAGGGTGTCTTCATCAAGTTTTGTGTATCTTTAGGTATTCTCTGGAAGGCATCAAGTAGTCACATAGCCTGTGTACAGAGTCAAAATACAGGCACTCTTGAGTAGATTTAGATCCCAGGATGTCTTTCGTGTGGTTTGTGTATCTTCAGGTTAACAATATTCTCTGGCAGTCATTATGTATAGTCTCATAAACTTTGTACAGAGGCCAAATATATGCTAGCTTGGGTAGATTTAGGTTATAGAGGGTGGTCAGAGTGGTTTGTGTATCTTCAGGTTACAGGATTTTTAAAAAAGTTAAACACTAGCCATTCTTATTACATAATGTCATTCAGACATTGTAATAGATACCACATCTGCACCATCCAGTTATGAAAGTAGTTCTAAAAATGATAAATATGCAAGAAAACCCCATCCATTCATATGCATATTTCTATTTCTAGCGGTCTACCATCTGTAAGTGTGACGTCATAACTGAGAGTCTGCTCAGTGTGTTTACATTTCGCCATTGATTTGAAAGGGACACGAAGCCCAGTGTATTGAATAAAGTGTTGTTGTGGTTATTTGTTGGAAACTGACAACTGTACATCTAGTTTTGATGATTATTCTGTTGTGTAGACAACACGGATGTGCATTTCCTGAGAAATTCTATTTGACATGAAGGGCATAGATTGTTTGGTGTCATCGTGCAGATTTCGAACCCCTCTGCACACAGTCGTCTGTGTTTGTTACATTTTTTTAAGAAGTGCTGTGAAAGACCACAGTGTTGGCCAAATATGCATACAAATAGGCCAAACTTTATAAGGATTCTTGTATTGGGTATTCCTTTTGACATTCTAAACAAATACAGAGGCCGAAATGTTAGCTTGAGGCCGAGAGAGTTGCATTCTGGAAGTGGTGTTGGTTGCAGTCACGCAGGTGAGTTTTTGATGTAGATGTTTTGGAGCAACTTGGAACATATGGAGGTGGTGGGAAGAGACAGTACATAGATACTGAAAAGTAAGTAAAAATGAGTCAAATCAAATAATTATCCTTCAGGGACTGGCCCTGAACCATGTGAAAATGGTTGAATTGTGGGATGGAGGGCTTGATTAAGCCTTGACTCTCTCTCACTCTTACTCTGCTAAAGGCAATATACAATATACAACAAAAATGGCTGCTCTGCGCTGGCCTAAAACTTAGGTTTTTATGAACCCCATGTAAAAACATCATAGCAGTAGTATATGTAGGTTACTCTTGACCCGCTTTCATAAATGGGAATCGGGAAAAATATTCTCATTCAGATAATGTACACTTTTGGTGGATTTCATGGCTAATGTAAAAATGTTAATTAAATGCTATTCTTAGGATGTACATGGCAACATGTCACAACTATGAAAACAGCCTAGATGCCCTGGAAAACCCAAGGGGACAATCAGCTACCTCTAAGACCAACCCAAGAGGCCAAGCCAGTGAACAAGAGACCAACTCGTGGTAAATATTACTCTGATAATCAATAATTTTTGTCTCTTTGCTCCCTTTTGTTGAACTGGTAGACTGCAGTTTGAAAAAAACCCTGTTCCTGTTACTGCATGTTTTTCTCCAACTTATGAGTCAACACTAAGTCTTGTGTGCAAAAACACTGGCTTTTAGTCATCCTCATATTTATCTTTCCTCTCCGCATTTGTTAAGAGAAAAGTACAGTCGAACCCCGTTTATCTGGACATTTTGGTTTCACTCGAAAATTGTCCGGATAGCGAGACGTCCAGCTAACTGGATCATACAAGCAAAAATTGATTTTTTTTCATGCACATATATCAATAAGTCAACAGTCAATAGTAACGACAGTGAATCATCACAACATATAAGTGTTCCGATAATACACGGAAGGCGGAGCGCAGGTTACAAGTTGTCATGTTGTCAAGGACGTAATCATGTAGCATGTGTGAAGCTCAGGTGGTAAGTTAAATAAACAAAAAACGTACATTGATCACAAAAAGTCTCTATTTTGCCAACTGCATATGCTTTTTTATGTTCAAATACCCTGAAAACATATGACATCGCATCGAACTTATGCTGTCGGCAGAAAGTAAACCTCCGGATGGGATCACATGACTGAGATCATGTGGCAGGCTATTTTTAACTTGCATTGCCACAGATAGTAGGGGTTGATTTATAAGTGTAATGAACAGTACAATTACAATGTAGTTAACTGTAATCCTACTTAACATGTGTTTTCGTTACTGAGGACATGTTCTCACACCAGCCAAATCCTAACGAACAACCAGAGTGTTTTGATGGCTAATTAATCAATTCACATCAAATGCCTTCCAATAGATTAAGTATGAAATCACATAGTCGTGCTGTAAACGGTATTGATGTCACACATACACTTGCACGTGTACACATTTTTTCCGTCCGGCCAACTGGATCATTTTTAAATGGAAATCTATGGGAATGGTTTGAAAATTCACTGCAGGGTCTGGTTAAGCAAGTACAATTACTGAATATAAGTTTCGTTTCACATAAAAATTGTCCAGAAGGCATGGTTTCCGCATATGGTTGTCTGAGTAAACGGGGTGTGACTGTACATGCATGTTTTCGCCTCCATGATATTGGTGTACACAACATATTCATTATGTTGTCATAAACAGTTTGTATGCAAATAAATTCTTTGATTTTATTATCCCATGCTGGGGGATACAGTCGACGCCTCGTCTGTACGTCCGTTTGTCCGTCCGTCCGACCGTTCGTCCGTCCGTACGACCGTCCCCTGTCCGTCAGTCAGTCCTTAATCATTTTGTTTCCGGAGCATAACTCAGAATCTGTTCAATATTTTTAGACCAAACTTGATTGATGTAGTAACCTCAGCCTACGGTTGTGCCTTTTGCTATTTACAGATTTTTGGCATTTATATTATTTTTTATTTTTCCATGGAGCATTTTGGTGTTAGTCTAATGGTGGGATGGGCTTCGTTTCCGGAGCAGAACTCAAAAACCGTTCAATATTTTTGTGCAAAACTTCATAGATATATCAGCCAGAAGTTGAAGTGGTGCCTTTGGTATTTACAGATTTTGTGATTTATTATTTTGTCAGTTTCCTTGAAAACGTTTCGGAATTAGTCTCAAAATGGAAGGATGGACTTCGTTTCCGGAGCACAACTCAAAAACTGTTCAAATTTTTATGCAAAATAAAAAGATTAAGTAATTGTGAGATGATTTAATTGTCCTTTCAAATATGTGGGAGGCCTGGGGGGATATGTCATCTTCTGATGACTCTTGTTTCCAGGAGTACTTATATTGATAGAACAAACTTATTTTATTGTGCTCGAATTATTGGCCATCTTTACTCTGTAACGGTGATATTGCCTATGCTCAAAAATAACAGTGTTTCATCAAAAGCTTGTGTCCAAGAGGATGTACATGTTAAATAAATATGTCCTGCCAGAATTTATTGTGTCAGAAACGTGGGACTCGGGGTAAGATTGATCCCTGCATGTAGATACCTGCAAGTGACCCCCTTCCCCCAGATGACAGACCGCACAGGTTAACACCATTCCCCAAGACGACAGACCCCAGAGATAAATACTGTCCCCAACCCCCCATCCCCAGGTGTAAAAACTGCAACCCCTAGACGACAGGCCCCCATAAGTGGACCTATGTAAGCACTCTAGATGACAGACCCCAAAGGTGTCACATCCTCCCCAGATGACAGACCCCACAGGTAAACATCCTCCCTTAGATGACAGAGCCCCCAGATGACAGGTCCCTCATGTGAACACCAGTTGATAGACTTCACTTTGTAAACAGTAGACTGTGTGCTCCTGTGTAGAGGCTTCTCTGGAAATAGTCAAGTGGTGGTCAAATAGACTGTGCAATCACCAGATGGATACTAACATGGGTAGATTACAGGGTGTCTACAGGGTGGTTGTGTATTTTCAGTATAGAGGCTTGTCTGCAAATGGTCTAGTGGTGTTCAAATAGACTGTGTACAGCCACCAGATGGATACTAAGATGGGTGGATTACAGGGTGTCTACAGGGTGGTTGTGTATTTTCAGTATAGAGGCTTGTCTGCAAATGGTCTAGTGGTGTTCAAATAGACTGTGTACAGCCACCAGATGGATACTAAGATGGGTGGATTACAGGGTGTCTTCAATGTGGTTTGTGTATCTTCAGTATAAAGAGTCTTCTGGAAATAGTCAAATGGTGGTGAAATAGGCTGTACAATCACCAGATGGATACTAATATGGGTAGATTACAGAGTGTCTTCAGGGTGGTTTGTGTATTTTCAATATAGAGGCTTGTCTGCAAATGGTCTACAGCCACCAGGTAGATGCTGACATGGGTAGATTGCAGGGTGTGTTGAGAGTAGTTTTTGCATCTTCAGTATAGATGCTTTTCTGGAAACGGTCAAGTGGTTGTCAAGTATAGTGTGTACAGCCACCAGATGGATGCTGACATGGGTAGATTACAGGGTGTGTTCAGGGTGGTTTGTGCATCTTCAGTATATATGCTGTTCTGGCAATGGTCTAGTGGTGGTCAAATAGACTGTGTACAACCGCCAGATCTGTACTAGCAGGGGTAGATTACAGGGTGTGTTCAGGGTGGTTTGTTTAATGTCAGGTTGAAATCATGAAGTATGGTCACTATTGTTGTTACTGCTGCTAGAATGTCGGCATGAGACACTGAGTATGCTGACGTCAGTTTACAGACATTGGAATTACGAGAGTTGAAAGTGTCAATGGCACCTGTCCCACCACCTTGAATAACCTTTTTTCAGAGTGAGGATTGACATTCATCAATACATGTTACTACCACACCTTGGTTAGAGTATTAGCTGCATTTTTTTTCGTCACAATATGGCTGAGATATTGCCAGTGTGAGGTTAAATATGAATTCACTCACTCACACATTGTTGAGATGTGACGTTTTCAGTGTAGTCATTGGCTTCAAGTCTTTTGCACATTTTCTACCAGTGTCGTGAATGTAGTTAATTATTTATATTTTGAGACACATGTAAAGTTTCATCAATCTATTGATAAAAGTCACTTTTTAGTGTAAATAATTGTGACGGATGTTTTGAATTATCTTTGATTTATTGTGATTTTTGATGGAAGTTTCCGGAGATAGTCGCACATGCAACATGCATGCTATTGTAGGTAGAATTTTATTACAAGGTACCTTCAGAGTGGTTTGTGTAGCTTGAGTAGTCACATAAACTGTGTTTGGGGGGCCAGGTACATGCAAGCAGTGGTAGATTTAGATTACAGGGTGTCTTCAGAGTGGTTTGTGTAGCTTGAGTAGTCACATACACTGTGTTTTGGGGGCCAGGTACATGCAAGCAGTGGTAGATTTAGATTACAGGGTGTCCTCAGGCTGAAGGTATTCTTTGGCAGTCATCAAATAGACTGTACAGAGGAAAGGTACTTGCAAGCTTGGATAGATTTCGACTCCAGGGTGCAAGCAGGATGTCATGAAGTAGTCACATAGAGTGTGTAAAGATAGAGGCCAGATACATGTAAGCTTGGGTTGATTTAGATAAAAAACCAGGTGAGATACAGAACAGGTGGTGTAAGATTACAAGGTTGATTGTGGAATATCTGCTTATGCACAGTCTAGAAATGGTCAAGTGGTCAGAATAAGTGTGCATAGTGGTCAGATATATATATAGAAGTGGGGTTATATCTTGAATTCATTTTGTCTTGTGGATGGTTCTTGTAACTTCATGTTACAGATATATCTCTGGAAGCATTCACTGGGTCAAGGGTAGTTTGCTTAGATTGTGGTTGAAGGTGAGCAAATCTCCATTTGCTCAATTAGCATGGTGTTTTGCATGTGCGTTCCTTAGTTTGAGTCTGTCGACTCAGATATATAGTCTGGTTCATAATTATTGAGAATTTTTCTTCTTACTTTGAGCTATCCTAACACCTCAACTGATTCACTGATACTTAAAACTAAGTAATGGTATAAGGGAGGTAACTCATCTTGGCCTACTGAGTATAGTACAATTAGAGTTACCTCCCCTGAATTTGTAGCAGACGTCATTTTCCTCAGCACTGTCAACAATGTCTGCTGGAGATAAAAGAAGGTTGATTTTTGAGTTGTGTAATCAAGGAATTGATGATGTAAATACATTGGCAAAGAGAACAGGAACTCCTCTTTCTACTGTGTATAGGATTAGGAAGAATTTTAAAGAGGGAAAGGATTTTGGGCACCAGAAAGGAGCAGGGAAACCCAGAAAATTGGACTTCTCAGATCGCGTCCGGCTGGGAATTTTAGCGTCTAAAAAACAAAGGGCAAGCATCTCCAACATCAGGTATGAAATGATAGAAAGGGGATCAACAGTTGTATCAAAATCTACAGTTAGAAGAAATTTGATTGATCTTGGATGGGAGAAAAAGACTGGAATTCCTTCTCCTCTCATGAAACAAGAACATAAAGACAGGCGTGTTGAGTGGTGTTTGGCACATGAAAACTTTGACTGGGAAAATGTGATTTTTACTGATGAAAGCTCAATATCGGTATATCCCAATAATGTGAAAATATGGACAAAGTCTGCGTCAGCACCGTTGTATCGACGACCTAAATACAGCCCAAAGTTTCATGTATGGGGAGGGATATCCTTATTAGGAACGACCCCGCTGTGTGTGTTTGAGGGAAATCTGACAAGTCAACGCTACACTAACATATTAGATAATTTTCTCCTTCCAAGTGCACATGTGTTTTATGGAAATGACTGGATTTTGCAGCAAGATAATGATCCTAAACACACCGCAAAACATGCCAAGCAGTGGTTTCAGGAGAAAAATGTGACTGCATTACCATTTCCTGCATATAGTCCTGACTTAAATCCCATTGAGAACATTTGGGGGATGATGAAGGAATGTGTGAATCAAAAGGGGTTGACAAAAATTGTAGACATGAAGAGAGAAGTGGTCCGATACTGGGACAGCATAACTCACGAGACACTAACCTCTCTGATAGGAAGTATGCCTACCCGTCTTAGACTGTGCCGTGAAGCTCAAGGAGACTTGATAAAATATTAAATTGTTACCTACACAACATGAAAAGGTCAGTTCACGTTCACAATACATTCAATTTTATCTGATTTGTTCTCGTTTAATAATATGAAATGCTTTAGCTATTCTCAATAATTTTGAACCATACTGTACATTGCATGGGTTCAACCAGATATACATTACATGGGTATTGTACAAAGATTTTGGATGTTTTCAGTTTTGATTGAGGTTATCCCCTGACCTCATGACCATACCCCCCAACATAACAACATCCACCCAGATGGCCAGATACACGCTGATATCAAGATCCACCCAGAGTACCTGATCCATCCTGTTGGTCACATCAACCCATAACACCAGATCTACCCACATGACCATATCCACCCTTACCACAATATCAACGCATATGACCAGATCCACCCTTATGACCAGATTCGCTTTCATGACCAGATCCACTATCATGACTACATCCACCCACATGACGAGATCCACTCAGATTACCAGATCCACCCTCTTGGTCACAATAAATTATCAACCCACATGACATCCACCCATATGACCATTTCCACCCATATGACCAGATCCTCCCTCATGATCACATCCACCCTCATGACAAGATCCACTCGCAGGTCCAGATCCATCCTTATGGTCACATCTGCCCTCACGAACAGATCTACTCTCTGGTCCAGATCCTCTCTTACAAGCAGATCACCCCATGACCAGATCCACCCTTACGACCATTTTGACCCTCATGACCATATCCACCCCCATGACCATATTCACTGCCTGTCCAGATCCACCCTCATGGTAGTATTCACCCTCATGATCACATCTACCCTCAGGATCAGATATGCTTGGGTGACCAGATCTGTACACAGTGTAGAGTCAATTTCTTGATAACAGAGACTAATTTGTGCAATTCTTGGTATGAACTGGCCCCAGTTAGCTCTACTTAGTTGTACCAGATAGTCTGGTTTGCTGACCATTAGATGGCCAGGATCATTGCTCTTGATATCACTTACTGGATTAACTTCGTAATTCCAGCAAAATATATCAATTTAGGAAATCATTATTTCATTACAGTTTACAATCACGATGTTTACGAATCACATGATGTAAGGTCAAGGTTAAATTTAGGCATACAATGTTGGATGATGTTTGACTTGTCCAAAATTCCGGCAGCTATTCAAGATTCATTCCAACAGAATATAACAAGACCAAGATGGTTCCAGGGTCCTGATTTGAATGCATAATGTTTTGTAATAAGTAATAAAACTGTTATCAGATTGTCATCATGATCTAGGTGGCTGAGGATTTTCTGACTGGAATGCTGTCTTTATTGAGCCATGCCATCAGTGAGGATTGTGTTCCAATGTTTTAAGGATTCATGTAGAATCAAGGGCTGTGGAGTAGCCTAGTGGTTATTGGTTTTGCTTGTTACGCCAGAGGCCTGGGTTTAAGTCCCCACATGTATACAATATCTGGTATCCCCTGCCCTGATATTGCTGGGATGTTGCTGAAAGCAGCGTAAAACTAAATTCAGTCTCTCATGTAAACTCAGTATTTGGTTTGATCCTGACTTCCATCACATAGTGAAAACTTTGCATTCAGGAGGAATCCAGCTTTAAGACAGAAGTGAATAAATAATGGAATTCTGACCACACAGTGCAGTGATTGACATCTACACGGTTGGGTTCAAAGATGTCCTTGGATAAAGTGATTCAAGAATGATCACATGATCCAAGTAGTATTTTTTTCTGAAGGCAGTTGTCAGTGAAGATGTTCACAGATGTGGATGTAGCACATACGGGCCCAGGTTCCCAGCAGATTCAACCTTAGGTTCCGGTTTAATATGTATGGTCTAGAAATATTCTAGTGGGTAAAAAGTAGTGATCAGTTATTACATGGTGTGTTATTTATAGTTTGTTTTGCTTCAGGTTAAATGTTAATTCACTATAAAATGTCGAGTGATAAAAATAGTAGCTGAGAGAGATTGGGTTTTCAGGGTGTCTTTTGGGTAGTTTGCACAGAACCTGTATAAAGTTTGTCTCTGGACATGATAAAATTTTCAGATTGTATGTTGAGGCCAGGTACGAGTATGTGTTAACATGGGTCTACAGGGTGTCTGACAGGTCATTTCTGTAGGTTCTGGTTGGTAACACTCATTCCAAAATGGTGAAGTCAAACAGACTGTGTAGTGTGGCAATGTGTATTTGAATTTGACTTTGAGCGAATGGTGTGTAGAACCATTTGATTTCCCACAAAGGTGCTTTAGGATGTCATAACTGCAAAACTTGAGGAAGAAGCTTTTAAATACACCAGATCAGCTGCATCACGGCTTGGGTAGAGTTTTGTATTACTGGATGTGTTTGATATTGGAAACTAGTCGAATAGACTTTCTAAAGTGACTAGGTATGGGGACAGCATGGATATATTTGCAATGCACAATATTGTAATGGTGGTCAAGCAGACTATGTAGAGAGGCCAGGCACATGCTGGTGTGGTTAGATTCGGTCCACAGTGTTTGTTATGAATGTTTGTGTGGCTTCAGTACAAAGGTTTTCCGTGGAAAATATCAGTGGTGGTCCAGGAGACTATGTAGAGAGACCAGATACATGCTAGCATGGGTATGTTTCATGATCAGATTAACCCCCACGACCAGATCCACCCTCATGGTCACATCCACCCAGTGATTAAATTGTTTGTTATTTACATACACCACATCAGTGTTTGATTCTCACATGAAGCACAATGTGTAAAGGCCATTTCTGGTGTCACCTGCTCTTTATTGCTGGAATATATCTGAAATGGGTGTCACTCAGTCAAATAGAATGTATACATTTCAGACAGATTGTTGCTTAGGTGGATGTGGATAACTGGGTGTTGTGAGAGTGGGTTGGACAACTCAGGTTAATGGTATTCTCTGGAAGTGGTGGTCAGATAGACAGTTGACAGGCCAGATAGATTGTAGTCTGGGTAGATTTGAATAACTGGGTGTTGTGAGAGTGGGTTGGACAACTCAGGTTAATGGTATTCTCTGGAAGTGGTGGTCATCAGATAGACAATGTACAGGCCAGGTAGATAATGTAGGCTGTGTAGATTTGAATAACTGGTTGTTGTGAGGGTAGGTTGCACAGGATAATGGTAAATTAAGATTACAGGTCATGAAGTAGAATGTGTCCTGAGGCCAGATACATGCTAGCTTGGATAGATTTACATTGCAGGGTGTCTTCAGGTTCAGGGTATTCTCTGGAAGTCATCAAGTACTTACACTGACACAGTACGGAGTTGAAATACATGCAAACTTGGGTAGGTTAGATTACAGGGGGTGTTAGAGGGGTTTGTGCTTTTTCAGGTTCAAGTATCTCGCTGGAAGTGATAAAGTAATGACACAAGCTGTGTATAGAGGTCAAATATATGCTATCCTGGGTAGATTTAAATTCTAGGGTGTCTTTACTGTGGTTTTCAGGCTAAAGATATTCTCCGGAAGTCAAGTAGTCACATGCTCAGTACAGAGGCCAGATACATGCCGCCTTGGGTAGATTTAGATTCTAGGGTGTCTTCAGAGAGATTAGAGTATTTTCAGGTTGAGGATATTCTCAGGAAGTCATCAAGTAGTCACATGCTCTGTCCAAAGGCCATATAGATGCCACCTCGGGTAGATTTAGATTCTGAGGTGTATTTAGGGTGGTTTGTGTATTTTTAGGTTAAAGATACTCTCAGGAAGTCATCAAGTAGTCACATGCTCAGTCCAGAGGCCAGATACTTGCTGGCTTGGGCAGATTCAGATGCTAAGGTGTCCTCACGGTGGTTTGTGTATCTTCATGTTAAAGGTATTTTTTGGAAGTCATCAAGTACCCTGTTTGTAGAGGCAAGATACTTGCTGGTTTGGGTAGATGTGACTGTGGGACACCAGAAATGTGACAGCTGAGTATCCATCCCAGCTTGTGTTGGTGGCCGTCTGTTGGCATGGTCAAGTCGTCAGATAGACTGGATCAGTTCATTAACTGTATTTTTTCTTGCATGAGTTAGATGACATATTTTCATATCTTTTAGCTTCATGTTAAATTTTAGAAATGATCATCAGTAACCCATGGCTCATGGTATCGGATGGTCAGGCTCGCTGACTTGGTTGACACACGTCATTGAATCCCTGTTGCAGATCGCTCATGCAGTTGATCACTGTATTGTCTCATCCAGAGTCAGTTATTTACAGACCACCACCATATAGCTGGAATATTGCTGAGTGCGGCATAAAACTCACCTCACTCTGTCACTCACGCTTTCAGTAACAGGCTGCACTGTGCCTTTACTCACTGATTCGCCAGCTACTTTGTTCCATTTTAGGTACCGCATGGAGAGATGTAATGTTTGCACCTATTCCTCCAGTATCACACTGAGGGTTAGATGGTTGCACTTAGGGGTGGTGGTGCTGTGTCTCTCCCGTGGATGTCCAGTGCATGAATGACACAAGTCTGTCTCGGGTCCACAACTCTTTATTTGTAGCACGTCTCTACAGCTTCCAACTCTCTGCTCTCTCTCGGCCCTATTGTCTGGGCCGTTATATATGCCCAGGGTTGGTCAGTCTTGGTCTTTGTTCTAGCCGTTCCCTCTTAGCTCCTGGTCAGTGATGGGTAACCAGTAACTATCTTAATTTGGCCCCTAATTATTTATTGGCCAGAATGTGCACTGCAGATGGTGTCTGAACGTGATTGCTTTTG
Source organism: Haliotis asinina (assembly GCF_037392515.1). Classification (NCBI taxonomy): domain Eukaryota; kingdom Metazoa; phylum Mollusca; class Gastropoda; order Lepetellida; family Haliotidae; genus Haliotis; species Haliotis asinina. The sequence goes on along the minus strand of NC_090283.1, from coordinate 16,950,418 downwards.
TTCATACCGTGGTGGCCTGTAAGGACTTGGTCCTTTAATATGTGTTATTCTGGTGGCCAGCACATGCATATTCAGTTGGGGGGCCGGCTGGTCACCTACTAACGCACCCATGACGTGTATTACCCAGGGACAATGGTATGTCACTGACCAGTGCTTAGAGGGTGTGGGCCAACTGGGCTCCTGTACTCGGGAGTTCGGCAAGTAAATTGGCTTAATGCATGGGGGACCAGCTGGGTTCTTGACAATGTGCCTTGGATATAGGTGTACACGTATTGCTGAGGAACATGTGGGTTGAAGTGAAATCTGTAGCATTGAGAAAGACATCCTTGAGCCAATTAGATGACATCAGAATGCCTTTGCACCTTCCTCATAGTGTTCAAGTCTATCAGAACTGTCTGTTCCTTCTTCCAGAGTTCCCAGGCTGTAGTAATATACTTGATAAGCACACCCTCTACTGTGAGCTGATTTCCAATATTATCCCCCATTTTGAACTCAAGAGAATGGCGAGAAGGTCCACCTGTTCGTAGTATAGTCTGGTTGCCCCCTGGACTTTTCACATTTACACCTTTACATTTTAATTAGTGGGGCAGTAGGGTAGCCTTGTGGTGTAAGTGTTTGGGGCAGTAGGGTAGCCTTGTGGTTTAAGTGTTTGCTTGTCATGCCGAAGACCCGGGTTTGATTCTTTACATGGGTACAATGTGTGAAGCCCATTTATGTTGTCTCCCACCATGATATTGCTGAACTAGTGCTAAAAGCAACACAAAACTAAACTGATTGACTCACTCAGTTTCAGCCAGGCACCAGCCCAGCAGAGCTTATTCTGGAATTCCACTTTGGTGATGAACATGCTGTCAGGTACCGTTTTGCAGGTGATGCTTATTGTTTGTGACACATTCTCCTTACTGGTTGGCTTTATATTGTCTTGGCTTTCAGTATTCATCTCGCATTGCTCCATACCCGTTTCTATTAACAAATTCAATATTTCCTGTGTATGAGTGGAATGGCGATGTTAGGCCATCTGAAACCTCTCTCCTGTATTCTTTTAGGTGTGCCTTGTAGACAGGTCCGTGGCAGTCTGCAGTGTTTCACATTTCAGCTACCTTTTCATTGTTGACTAGTCGTATACCCTTCAAGTTGTCTTGTTTCAGGTTGTGCATCTTCAGGTAGAGATGCCGTCACAGCCAGGAGTTCACAGTCCTCAGCACTAGACCTAGACAGTCTGTGGTATCTGGGGTGGAACAAGTGAGAAGTCTTCAGCACTTGTCCTGATCAATTCAGGGTATCTTAAGGGTGGCACAACTGAGAAGTCTTCAGCACTTGTCCTGTCAGTCCAGGGTATCTGGAGTTGCACTTTTGATTCTTCAGATTGAGAGGGAGTGGTCTTGGTGCAGTGTAACTTGATTCACTTGCGACCTCGTGTTATTGTGATTTTATCTCAGAGAACCAGTGAGGTCTTATTGAAAATGCCTCTTCTCTTCTCTTCACTTCTTTCTCTCTTTTTCCCACCTTCCATCTCTTTCTCTCTCACTGACTCACTCACTCGCTCACTCGTTTGGCTGAATACAGCTACCTGAACAACCCATCAGTCTACTCAGAAAAGTTAGTGGTTACTCAGTCACACGCAGGTGTCCTAGTATATTGGCCAGGGTGACACACCCTCCCCAGATGACTGACAACATCCCAGATGTCCATATAGATTAAATTAGGTGACACATCCTACTACAGATGACTGACGCCCAAGGTGTCTATGTAGACTGACATGGTTACACACCCTCCCAGAGGGTAGACACCCCTCACCTCTAGGAGTCCATGCAGATTGACCCAGTTGTGACACTCAACTTAGATGACTGACACCCCTCACTCCCAAGTGTTCATGCAGACTGACCCAGGGGACACACCCTTGCCCAGATGACATACACCCCTCACCCCCAGATGTTTATGTAGATTGACTCAGGTGACACACCCTATCCCAGATGACTGACGACACCCACACCAACAACCCCCACGTAGTCTGGTCCAAGTAATACTTCCTGCCCCCAGGTAACAGCTGCAATCCCCCACTGCCATTTTAGGTGTCCAAATACATGTCACCATGGGCAGAGTTTGGAAAACCTCCACTTAATGCTGTAGAAATTATATCAAGTTGTCAAATAGACTGTACAGTGTCCAGATACATGCTCAATGCGAGACCTGCGTTTTTCACACAAAAATTGATAAAAACACATAAAAAATAGCTTGCCTGCTTCTTTTGGATACATAGATTCTGATCTACTTGATTTTGAAAGGTACCTTAAAAACAGCAACAGATATAAAGAACAAACATATTTGGAAATGATTTGCGATTTTGGTGAAAATATTACTTGCAAAAGATTTGGACGACACATTTACTATGTTATTTCACTCATACAAAACCTACCGGGAACACTGCATGCTAGCATGGGTAGATTTTCACAGGCTTTCATTTAATGCTGTAGAAATGATCAAGTGGTCAAACAGACTATACATAGTCCTAGTCCACAAGCTTGGGTAGATTTTGATTACAGGGTGTCTTCAGGGTGGTTTGTATTGCTTCAGGTTAAAGGGATCCCTGGAAGTCATCAAGTAGTCACATGGACTGTGCACACAGGTCAGATACATGCATGTATACATAAGGTGGTACAGTTTGTTTTTTTTCAGGAGTCTTTGTTGTGGCCTTGGCTTACACACTTTTAGAGGCTTCCCCTGAAATTTTTAAGGGTTGACATTTTCAAGAGCTTGTGCATCACAGAGTCCATTACAGGGTGTTTTCAGGGTGGTTTGTGTAGCTTCAGGTTCAAGGCTTTTCTGAAATGTTCATGGAGTCACTTTTGACAGATTTGACGCATCATGGCCTGTGTTGAGTTTTTGTACAACATACACAGCAATGGTAGTTATTTTGTCTTCATTTTGTGTAGCTTCACACACCCTACCCAAGATGACAGACACCCCTCACCCCCAGCTGTCCATGTAGCTTGACTTACGTGACACATCCTACATCAGATGAAAGACATCCCTCAACCCCAGGCGCTCATGTAGCTTGATCCAGGCGACACACCATACCCCAGATGACAGACACCCCTCACCCCATAGGTGTCCATGTAGCTTGACCCAGGTAACACACCCTACCCCAGATGACTGACACCCCTCACCTCCAGGTGTTCATGTAGCTTCACCCAGGAGACACTCCCTACCCCAGATGACTGACACCCATCACCCCCTAGGTGTTCATGTAGCTTGACCCAGGTGACACACCCTACCCCAGATGACTGACACACCTCAACCTGAGGTGCTCATGTAGCTTGACCCAGGTGACACACCCTACCCCAGATAACTGTCACCACCCGCAGGTGCTCATGCAGCTTCTCCCAGGTGACACACCCTACCCCAGATGACTGCAAGGTCTTCCCTGGAATTTTCAAGTGATCATGGAGGCTCTGTGTACAGTTCGTAGCAAAGGTAGGTTGAGATTACAGGATGCCATTGGGGTGACATGTTTAGCTTGAGGTTGAAGGTGTTACTGCTGAATTGGTCGGATTATAATAGACTTCACAACCACCAGATTCCTTTAGGTTTAGATGGAAGGGTGTGTTAAAGGGGGTTTGGACAGGTAAACGTTTCACGCCCTCTAGGCAACATACTACGAAGTGTTTCCATTATAGTAATGATAATGATAATAATGTGCACGGAACCCAAGCTGCCTGTGAGGTGCTAGAACAGTCATGGTCATCTCATCCCACAGGGTATCCCTGTCACTTGATTTATCCCCCCATATGGGTACCTCCATTGACATTTTATACCCATGCCTTTTCCTTTTAGTCAGACCACAGTACTGCAGAGCGTATTCTGGGATGATGCACTGATGATGAACCTCTTGTCAGTGATGGTTTCTCAGGAGATGCTAACTGCTTATGATACATTCTGCCCAGGCTTCAAAAAGTTGTCAAATAGACTGTCCACTGTCCAGATACATGCTAGCGGGGACAGGTTTCGTATAGGTTCCAGTTACTGCTGTAGAAATGGCCCAGTGGTCAAGTTGACTGCACAGTGTCCAGATGCATGCTAGCCATGGGAAATTGTGTGAACCTTCCAGTTAATGCAGTAGAAAAATGGTCAAGTGGTGAGAGAGACTTTACAGAGTCTAGATACATGCTAGCAGGGGTAGATTTTGTATAGGTTCCAGTTAATGCTGTAGAAATGGTCAAGTGGTCAAGTAGATTTTACAGGGTCCATGCAGATACATGCTTGCAGAGGGAGATTTTGTACAGCATCCAGTTAATGCTGTAGAAATGGTAAAGTGATCAAAAAGACTGTAGAGTGTCCATATAGATTTTGTACACCTTCCTGTTATTGTGGTCAATGTGTCCAGATACATGCTAGCAGGGATAGATTTTGTATTGGTTCCTGTTAATGCTGTAGAAATGGCCAAGTGGACAAACAGACTATACACTGTCCAGATAAATGCTAGCAGAGGTAGATTTTGTGTAGCTTCCCTTTAATTCTGTGGAAATGATCAAGTGGTCAGAGAGACTGTACATTGTCCAGACACAGGAGAGCTTGATACAGACTAGCATATTTACATTCAGATTACAGGGTGTGTTCAGAGTGGTTTGTGGAGCTTCAGGTTAAAGGTATTCTCTGGAGGTCCTGAAGCAGAGTGTGTATAGAGGCCAGATACATGCTACCTTGGTAGATTCAGATTACAGAGTATCTTCAGGGTAGTTTTTGTAGCTTCAGGTTAGATAAAGTCTCTGGAAGTCATGAAGCAGATTGTGTATAGAGGACAGATGTATGCTAGCTGGGGTAGATTTGGATTAGAGGATGTGTTCAAGGTGGTTTGTCTAGCTGAGTTTAAACTTATTCTCTGGAAGTCAACTGTGTATAGAGGTCAGGTATATGCTAGCTTGGGTAGATTCAGATTATAGGATGTTCTCTGGAAGTCATGAAGTGAACAATATATGTAGGCTGGATACATTCTAACTGGTAGATTTAGATTACAGGGTGTGTTCAGGGTGGTTTGTCCAGTTCACATTATAGGTATTCTCTCGCAGTCACCAAATAGAATGTGTAGAGAGACCAGATACATGCTAGCTTGGGTATATCAGATTTCAGGGTGGTTTATTTAGCTCCAGGTTAAAGGTATTCTCTGGAAATTATTTCGGAGACTGTATACAGAAGCCAGATACATGCTGTCTTGGCTAGATTTAGGTTACAGGGTGTCTTGAGGATGTTGTGTGTAGCTCCAGCTGAAAGGTATTCTTTGTAAATGAAAAAGTAGAGTGTGTGTAGATTCCAGATGCTTGCTAGGAGGGGCAGATTTTGATTTCAGGGTGTCTTTGTGGTGGTTTGTCTAGCTCAAGGTTAAAGGAAGTCTCTGGAAGTCATGAAGCAGACTGTGTATAGAGGCCAGATATATGCTAGCTGTGGTAGATTTAGATTACAGGATGTGTTTAAGGTGGTTTGTCTAGCTGAATTTAAACGTATGCTCTGGAAGTCATTAAGTAAACTGTGTATAGAGGTCAGGTATATGCTAGCTTGGGTAGATTCAGATTATAGGATGTTTTCAGTTTGGTTTGTGTAGATCCATGTTAAAGGTATTCCCTGGAAATCATGAAGTGAACAATATATATAGGCTGGATACGTTCTGACTGGTAGATTTAGATTACAGGGTGTGTTCAGGGGTCTAGAGGCCAGATACATGCTAGCCGGGGTAAATTCAGGTGACACTGTGTGTTAAGGGTGGTGTTTGTTGCTCCAGGTTAAAGGTATTCTTCGGAAGCCACCAAGTAGACTCTGTATAGATGCCAGATACATGCTAGCTTCTGTAGATTTAGATTACAGGGTGTCTTCAAGGTGGTTTCTCCAGCTGAGTTTAAATTTATTCTCTGGAAGTTATGAAGTAGACTGTGCATAGAGGTCAGATACATGCTAACTGTGGTATATTCAGATTTGCAGGGTGTCTTTAGGGTGATTAGTGTAGCTTCAGGTTAATGTTTTTCTCTAGTTGACTGTATAGAAGCCAGATACATCCTAGGTGGGGTACATTCAGATGACACCAAGTCTTCAGGGTGGTTTGTGTAGCTCAAGTAAAACATATTCTGTGAAAGTCATGAAGTAAACAATGTATAGAGGCCAGATACATGCTAATGGGGTAGATTTGTCTCTTGAGTTCAGCTGGTTATTTAGGATTTTCCCAATTTGACAAGATATGGTTTCATAAAGACATAATAGACATACCGTTTAGCTGCCGAATGTCATTGATCATTTTTCTTTATTGTGGTGGATTATGCAACAGGGGTTGTATGTGATCAGTAGACAAGGGGGAGATAATTTAAAACATTAGGTGGAAGAGTAAGCACCCTTGGTGTGCTTATTGTCTGGTGAAACATCAGTGCCCAGCTGCCTACAAGGACAGAAACTGAGTGACAGCATACATGATCACTATATGGAAGCCATTTTATGAAAAGGATACCAAATGTTTTTGTGAAATGATTAAATTGTTCATGATTATTAATATGTTTGTTGAAGAAAATTTTCCCGAGATGTCATATGGTGTAGAGAGAGCTACCTTTGGTGGATGAGGTAGCACTACAGTGTCACTCAGTTCATTCAAGGTATTTAATACCTATGTAAGTACATCAAAGTGGATACTTTGCTCAGGAATTTTCTTTATCTGTAGGTTGGCATGTTGTGAGGATAATAACCCTGCAACAAGTGGAGTGTTTCCAGTGGTTGTTCACCTCTGTTCTGACTGTGTCTCAGACGAGAAGTGTGATCCCTGACTAGTAATTGTACCAACAGCCAGTAAGATACAGATGCTGTTGAAGATGAGGGATGTCATTGTTTGAAACCAAATTTTCGTCACTGAGCTAAGATAGTCTTTCATGGACCCTCTGAACATTTATAAATATTATTTCAGCAGGTCTGTCTGTTTTACTCAAGCACAAACTGACCAAGCACAATTGTCTTGTATTCATATGCAGCATTTAGATTTTAGTTCATAAGTCAGGGTTCTTTGTCATAGCCTACATAGTATGTATGTCTCCAAGGTAAGACTGTATTATTGGGTAACATAAACACCTGTCGAGCTTACTCTGACTGGAAGGGAGATAATCCATTTCATGCATCAGTTTGGTGGTGATGTAAGAGGCAGGTGAAAGTGGGAAATATGGAGATAGCATGGCTCTTGCTTGAGCTGTAGGGAATATTGAACTCATATGGCAGGAATGAGCTGGAGTTCACTGACATCAGAGTTCCTTGTTGCTCAAACACTATCTGACCAAGGAGAACCATCTTGGAATTATTTTACATGAGCCCAGGTATTTTTTTTCATCAGGGTCTTCGTCATAGCCTGAATATTATGAGTATATAAATATTATTTTGGCTCAAATCCTCTCAAATACTAGGGAACAAATCTGTGACTGCAGTGAGTTCCAAGTACTGTTTCTAGGTCAGTATTGGTTTGAAATTGAATTGAAACTGGTTGGCATGACATGACATGACGTTACATGCCAGTCGGGTACTACTTGCATACTCTCCTGTGTTTCTCAATACAAGGTTTGAACTTTGTCGTCTACACAGGGTTCAGTCATGTATCATCAATATTATTTATCTTCCTCAGGATGGAACATGTTAGGGTTCAAGGCTATGGTTGGATTACCCCTTTAAGGTCCTATGGTTAGAGTGCTATTCTGTGGGTGGGGCACCCCTTTAACGTGCTATGGTTAGGATGCCTTGCTCTGGGTGGGGTACCCCTTTAAAGGTCTGAGAGTTAGCATGCCATGCTGTGGGTGGGGCACAACTTTTAGGTCTCATGGTAAGGGTTCTATGCTATGGTTGGATTACCCATTTAAGGTCCTATTGGTATGTTGCAATGCTGTGAGTGGGGCACCCCTTTATAAGTCGGAGGGTTAGGGTGTCATGCTGTGGGTGGGGCACCCCTTTATAGGTCTGAGGGTTAGAGTACCATGCTGTGGGTGGTGTGACCCTTTAAGTTCCTACAGTTTGGGTGCCATGCTGTGTGGGGTTCACCCCTTTATAGGTCTACCCACACATATTTGAAACTGCCGGCTCCATGCAACAACAACCAGCGAGGACTGCCGAGCCAGCAGTCATTTCAAACACAGGGTAAGACATCCATGTGAGAGTTCTAGGGTTAAATTGCTGTGCTATGGGTGGGACTTCCCTTCCAGAATCTTATGATTAAGGTAGCATGGTATGGGTAAGACACCCCTTCCGAGTGTTAGGGTTAGGGTGCTATTTTATTAATGAAACACCCCTTTCAGAATCAAAGGGTTAGGGTGCTATGTTATGGGTGGAACACCCCTTTAACATCATTGTGTTAGGGTGGAATATCATGTGTGGAATACCCCTTTAACATCCTTGTGTTAGGGTGGAATATCATGTGTGGAATACCCCTTTAACATCCTTGTGTTAGGGTGCAATATTATAGAGGGAACACCCCTTTAACATCCTTGTGTTAGGGTGGAATATTATAGAGGGAACACCCCTTTAACATCATTGTGTTAGGGTGGAATATCATGTGTGGAATACACCTTTAACATCCTTGTGTTAGGGTGCAATATTATAGAGGGAACACCCCTTTCAGAGCCTTAGGTTTAGGGTGCCATGGTATGGGTAGGTCACCACTTTAATGTCCATGTGTTTGGATTCCATATTATGGATGGAACACCCCTTTCAGAATGTTAGGGTGCCATGGTATGGGTGGGACACCCCTTTCAGAATGTTAGGGTACTATGTTATGGGTGGAACACCCCTTTCAGAATGTTAGGGTACTATGTTATGGGTGGAACACCCCTTTCAGAATGTTAGGGTGCTATGTTATGGGTGGGACACCCCTTTCAGAATGTTAGGGTACTATGTTATGGGTGGAACACCCCTTTCAGAATGTTAGGGTACTATGTTATGGGTGGGACACCCCTTTCAGAATGTTAGGGTACTATGTTATGGGTGGGACACCCCTTTCAGAATGTTAGGGTACTATGTTATGGGTGGAACACCCCTTTCAGAATGTTAGGGTACTATGTTATGGGTGGAACACCCCTTTCAGAATGTTAGGGTGCTATGTTATGGGTGGAACACCCCTTTCAGAATGTTAGGGTACTATGTTTTGGGTGGGACACCCCTTTCAGAATGTTAGGGTGCTATGTTATGGGTGGGACACCCCTTTCAGAATGTTAGGGTACTATGTTATGGGTGGGACACCCCTTTCAGAATGTTAGGGTACTATGTTATGGATGGGACACCCCTTTCAGGGTCTTAGGATTGGGGTGCCATGGTACAGGTGGGATACCTCTGTCAGAGTGTTAGGTTTAGGGTGCTATGTTAAGGGTGGAAAACTGATACAAATAGAAAGAATGTGTTGGCCGTACATCTTTGCTAATTCCCAGTAAACAAATAAATGAGACAACTAACAAGCTGCTGCTGATCGAGGTGAAAACTAAAACTTCCTGAATAATATTTTCTGAAAAAAAAAATACATTTAGTTACTGGCAATGAAAGAGCCATCAGCCATAAGGACATGCAGAAAACAAAAACATCGGGTTCCAGTGGTTTTCAGTCAGCTTTGGGCCTAAGAAGTGGTTTTAATTTAGTAGACTGGGTGGGGCACCCTTTGATGTCATGTTATTGGTGGAACACTCCTTTCAGAATCTTAGGGTTATGGTGCCTTATTGAGACTGGGGCCATGTTGTGGAGGTGTACACCCTTTTCAATGTGATTGCTTGTCAGTCTGGGATATTGCTAAAAGCACCATAAAACTGAAACCACCCACTCCTGTTCCAGCCGCTATACCCCTCATGTGCTACCTCTCCACACGTGCTACTTCTCCACATGTGCTACCTCTCCACGCCAGCGTATTTACTTTCACTTTGCACCGTGTCTTCAGGTTTTTTTTTGTGTAGTTTGAGGTTAAAGGTACTCTTTAGAAGTCATGAAGTAGACTGTATGGATGCCAGATGCATGCTAGCTTTGGTAGATTTAGATGAGAGGGTGTCTTCAGGGTGGTTTGTGTAGCTACATGTTAAAGGTATTCTCTGAAAGTCATCAAGTAGATTGTGTATAGAGGCCAGACACATGCAAGGTGGGATAGATTCAGATTACAGGGTGTCTTCAGGGTGTTAAGTGTAGCTTCAGGTTAATTTTATTCTTTATTGTCTGAAAATGGTCAAATTAACAAACAGATTAAGATGATTGTTTTGGTGGAACTGTGGTCCAAATAGCTTCAGGTTTATATACTGCACATGAAATGATCCAGTCAACAAGAACGATAAGTGTTAGGTTGGAGTTGTGCACTACTGGGTGTCTACAGGGTGTCTTTAGGGTGGTTTATACAGCTACATGTTAGTCGCTATCTCTAGGAATTGTCAGGTGGTTGTCAAATAAACATTGTTGAGTGTTACTGTCAAGAAATGTGGTTGAATGTGGCTGTTTCTACATAAAATGAGAAGATTCGTGTCGCAGTGTGTATTCAGTATCATAGCTTCAGGTGAAGAATTAGCTGAAGAAATCGTGAAGTAGCTTAAATAATTATCTGAAAATGTTCATGTGGTCAAATATGTCTGTTTGAAGGCCCCCCTCAAGGGTTTAACACAATGCGTAATTGCGCGTATAATTACATGTCCAATGAGCACACATGTTGAGAATGGACACAGACGACCAATTCATTGTGTCCAGTGGGACTGGACAATATCTTCTAGATAAATAATAACATTCGAATTTCCTTTATATCATTACATATTAAAAGACTTAGGTAACCCCCACTGATGCAATGAGAATATTGAACAATGGGCTTGCTAATTTATCTGAATGAAAAAATGAATGGCAGATATTTAGTCCGAACAAAGAGTGGCTATGTTATTCACAGAAAGGTAATTCCTAGCGCAAAAACAGATTTAATGACAGATTACGTATAAATGAAAGAAGTTGACTATCATAAACATGTAGGGCTATGATTTCAAAGCAGTGGTAAATGGGATATGCAAATCAAATATCTAGTAAAAAAACTAGTCCTGTAATAAATTGCTTTTGGAGTCTTAAATATAAACTAAACAGAAATGGCTTAGAAAGACTGTATATATCATTTATCCTTCCTATATTTGACTACTGTGGCTTCATTCGGGATTAGTAAACGCAAGAACAAGGAATAGTGCTAGAAAGACTGATCCTCGTCATACCACAAGTGAGACCGTCAGGGGTTTCAGTCATAAAAAATGACGAAGAAACTGGTAAACCGTCTCTCTTTCATAGAAGAAAGCATCATAAATTATGTATTTTTATAAGATGGTACATGGCTTAACACCAGAGTACTTAACAAGATAAGCTCCACAAAATGTGGGCCACAAAACTGTTGCCTTCGCAGTGCCAGAGATACTCAAGACAGTCAAAACAAAAAGAACTAGACTTGTATAACGCTATAAATCTCTCCTTTTATCAGTCATACAAGGCTCAAATAATCTGGACGAATCTGTAAATCGGCAGAATCATTGTCTAAATTTATTTTATATTTTACTGATTACACTCGCATTTCCAGAGCTATAAATACTTTAATTTGGCACAGGCTTTTTACAAATCATCATGTCCTAACTGAAAGTAGGACGTAGTGTTTTAAGTTTACACCAGTTCAAGAGACATATAAACACTTCATATTTTTGTCATATGAAACATAACCAGTACTTCTACAGCAATGGATTCTCTGTTGATCACAGATCCCCTTCGCCATTTTGGTGCTGCCGCTCCCCATTTCAGGCGACACATCTGACGGACAGACACACACACACAGACACACACACACACACACACACACACACACACACACACACATGGTCCGAGTTCTTCTTCATCCCACTTCAGGTGGTAGTGCAGATTTACCCAGGTGACACATTCTCTCTGGATGAATTGAGAGGGACCATCACCCCACCCCACCCCACCCAAATGAGAAGTTCTCCCTACCCCAGGTTACCATGTAGATTTTACCATGTGACACACCCTCCCCCAAATGATAGGGACCCCTCTCCAACTGACGCACCCTCCACAAAGGTGACAGGGACCCTTCCACCTGCTGTCACACCCTCCCAGCAGATGACAGGGACCCCGGCCCAAGATGAGACACCCTTCCCTCAGATGACTCCCTCCCTAGTTTACCATGTAGATATAACCAGATGACTCATTCTGCCTCCAGATGACAAGGACCCCTTCCCCATCTAACACCCCCTCCCCATTTAACACCCCCTCCCACAGATGAGATTGGCCCCTCCCCTATGTGACACACCCTCCCTGCAGATGACAAGGAATCCCTCCTCAGCTGACACATTCTCCCCCTAGATCAAAGGGACCCCCTACCCCAGGTGACCTCCACCCAGATAAGAACCCTCTCCCCAGCTGACACATTCTCCCCCTAGATCAAAGGGACCCCCTACCCCAGGTAACCTCCACCCAGATAAGAACCCTCTCCCCAGCTGACACATTCTCCCCCTAGATCAAAGGGACCCCCTACCGCAGGTGACCTCCACCCAGATAACAAGAACCCTCTGCCCAGCTGACACATTCTTCCCCAAGATGACAGGGACTCCCTACCCCAGGTGAAATATCCTTCTTCTGGGATAACAGGGACATCCTGCCCCTGGTCACCATGTAGATTCACCCAGGTGATACATTCTCGTAGATCACAGTGACCCCCACTCTCAGTTAAACATGTAGATTCACCCAGATGTCACACTCTCTCAGGTGACACATCCTCCCCAAGATTACAGATCCTCCCCCAGGTGACCATGTAGATTGACCTAGGCGAGACATCCTCCCCTAAATGACAGATCCTCCCCCAGGTGACCATGTAGATTGAGCAAGGTGACACATCCTCCCTCAGATTACAGATCCTCCCCCAAGTGACCATGTAGATTGACTGTGGTAACGCATCCTCCTCCTCCACCCTGTTGAGATCCTTCCTTACCCCAAAATGACATGTTTCTTTGAGGTGATCATGTTCTTTCATGAGTTCAGATGGTGAGTTAGAATTTTCCCAGTTTGACATGGTATAGCAAAGCTCCAGATATTTCCAAGCAGTTGGGTAATTACATCCGTCTGTTTATGTATGAGTAATTGCATTTCTTAAGGAGTAACTAGCATTTTGTATATTCCCACTAGTTTAAAGAATTTGGTACTTTTGTGAAGAGTGTCTTCCTATTTCTTAATATGTAAACATAAATGGTTTTCAATAGACCTAACTTTTTAGTAATTATCAAGTATTTTCAAGTAGTAGGCAGTCATTTGTGAACAGGCAACATGGAAGTCACGTGACTACTACACTCATCTCCAGACAGTGGCTATGGCTGTAATAACATACAAATATATAGGCATGACTTCACTTTTGCTAATGCTGTTGTAGAGTTCGGCCTCCACGATGAATTATCATACGCAAACCAGTTTAGTTGATTGAGTAACGTACACCTATTTGGTTTTAAGTAATTCTTGTGCGTTTTTTGTACTCCCAGATTTGTGATTAATTGAGTAAATGTGATTTTTCATGAGTAAAATATGCAAATACGCACCTTATCTGGCGCTGTGATATAGTTTTCTTTAACCCACCATAGACATAGATCAGTTTCCTTTGTTCTGCTTGAAAGTGCAACTGGGAGTTTATTTGTATCTGGACAGTAGACAAGGGGGAGGTAATTTAGAACATTTGGTAGAAGAATATGGTCCCTTTGGTGTGCTTTATTCTTATGCAGCATTGTGAATTGTCTGTGCCTAGCTGGACACAAGGCCAGGGAAACTGAGTGACAGCATATATGATTATTGCAGGGAAACCAGTATTTTAAAAAGACATGAAATGTTTTCTGTAATAATTAAAAAGTTCATGCTTATGAATATGTTTGTATGATTATGAATGGGTTTGTTGAAGTCATGTCTTCTGAGATGCCATATGGTGCAGAGAGCAGCTACCTTGGTAGACTGGGTAGCACTACAGTGTGACTCAAGTTTCAGTGGTTATCTAGCTGTGTTCAGAGGGTGTCACAGGTACCAGAGGTTGTATCCTAGGGTAATAATTGTACCGACAGCCTGTAGGAAAGATCTAAGATGTCATTGTTTCAAACAAAATTTAGTGACTTAGCTAAGAGAATCTTACATCAACGCCCTCAGCACTTTTGTCAATGTGGCTGACCATGGACATCAACTGACCATACAAAATTGTCCTGGATTAATTTCTTTATTTCAGTTTCAGGTATAAGTCAAGAGTCTTTGTCATAGCCTGAATATTAAGAGTATAACATTCAGATTCCAATCCTCTGACTGAAATACGACAGGAACGAATGTGAAGTCTCGCTGTCACTTCCTCCATTCCGAGTACTGCCATTGTATGGGTGGGACACCCCTTACAGAGTCTTAGGGTGGGGCTGCCATGGTGTGGATTGGACACCCCTTACTGGGTCTTAGGGTCAGGCTGCCATAGTATGGGTGGGACACCCTTTACAGAGTCTTAGGGTTAGGCTGGCATGGTATGGGTGGGGACACCCATTGCCGACTGTTAGGGTTAGAGCATGATCTTATGGGTGGGGCATCCTTTTTAGAGTGTGAGGGTTAGAGCATGATGGTATTGGTGGGTCACCCCTTTTAGAGTGTTAGGCGTAAAGCATCATGGTATGGGTGGGGCAGCCATTTCTGAGTCTTAGGGTAAGGGCGCGATAGTATGGGTGAGGCATCCTTTTCACGCTCATAGGGTTAGGATCTCATGGTATGGGTGTGGCACCCCTTTAATGCCTTTTGGTTAGGGTTCCTTGCCATGGGAAGGACACTATTTTCCAAGCCTTAGGGTTTGGCTGGCTTGGTGTGGGTGGGTGGGACACCCCTTTTAGAGTCTTAGGGTTAGGGTACCATGCTATTTGTGGGCACTCCTTTAAAGGTCATAGGGTGAGGGTGCCATGCTATGGAGTTGGCACCCCTTTAAAGTTCTTATAGTTAGGGTCCCATGCTATGACAGGAACACCCCTTTAAAGGTGCTGAGGTTATGGTGTCATGCTGTCGGTGGGGCAACCCTTTAATGTCATTGGGTCATATGGGCGCCATGTTATTGATTGAACACCCCTTTCAGAGTCTTTGGATCTGGGTGCTTTGATATGGTTGGGGCATCCTTCTAATACCCTAGGGAAAGGGTGCCCTGTGGGTGGGGAATTCCTTTCTTTCCTAGGTGCCATGGTATTGATGGAAGGGTTAAGGCACCATTGTGTAGAAGGGACACCACTTTCAGTATCTTGGGGTTAGTGTGACTTGCTATCGGAAGGACACCCCTATCAGAATCTTAGGGTTAGGGCACCATGGTATGGGCGTGGCACTCCCTTGATTGCTATTGGAGTGACATGCTTGTCACATTCTTTGTGGGCTTAGGAGCCAGTTTATGGGTGGAGGTCGACACCCCTATCAGTATTGAAGCAGGGTTTCATTCCCTACATGGGTTGTGTGTGAAGCTCAGCTCATGTCTAGTGTTCTGCCATGATATTGCTGGGATATTGCTAAAAGCGGGATAAACTTCCACTCCTGTACCTGTCGCTGAACCCGTCCGCACATGCTGTCCCTTTACAAAATCCCCCGAGTGTGACATCTGTCAGCAGCCATATTGTCCCTGTGTTCGGAAATGTAGAAAGAAACTTCTGTATTGGCAGTCATAGCCACAATGAATTCATGTTAATAGTTTGCTCATCAAAGAACACAGATTTCACTTGTAATGCCATAAGATGAGGCATTGTCTTGATTAGTGGCTTTGATGACAACACGCACAGTGACTGAGTATTATAGTTTATGGCATGAAATGTTCTGAAGAAAAGCTGAAGTTATCTTATCAGAGTAATTTTTTTATAAGGATCTAAGTCATCAGTGCCATTACTCCAGTTTTGTGTATAATTGTAAATTGAGTTGCAGGTGCAACCTGTTGTTTAGTGCCACGAGTTTATTTCCTACCTGAGGTTGCATGGTGTTTTCCAAGAGATATCCAGACGATTTACAGCAAATGAATGTATCTGTGTATCCTGAGTCTCATTGTACAGTCAAGTTGTAGTGACACTACACTTGGAGTAAATTATTGCTGTTAGCAGATATGTTAGCAGATATGTTAGCAGATATGTATCGATCTGTTGAGATTTATTGTGAGATTTATTATCCACTGGAACAACGAAGTGGTGGGTTATGCAACAGGGTATTTATTTGTATCCAACAGTAGACAAGGGGGAGGTAATTTAAAACATTTGGTAATAGAGTATGCTCCATTTGGTGTGCTTTAGTCTGATTCATCATTGTGAATCACCTGTGTCCAGCTAAATACAAAGCCAGGGAAACTAAGTGACAGCATATATAATTATTGCAGGGAAACCGTTATGTAGAAAAAAAGACATAAAATAGTTTTATTACAAGCAGGGGGATATAGTCAGCACCTCGTCTGTCTGTCCATCTGTTTGTCCTTCCGTAAGCATTTTGTTTTTCCGGAGTGTTCAATATTTATAGACCAAAATTTTATAGATATGATAAACATAATCTATAGATCTGTATTGTTCTATTATTTACTGAAAAGCATGTAATAAGTTCTCAGTATTTACCCTCAGTGACCACTACATTGGTCAGTGTTGGACACCAGCCACCCCTGTACTGTACTCTATCAGGCCCTGTCGGAGGTAGAGTTCACTGATCAGTGTTGTACACCAGCCACCCTTGTACTGTACACTTTCAGCATTAAAGGGAGGTAGAGTACAATGGCCAGTGCTGTACACTAGCCACCACTGTGTTGTGTACTGTATGGGATGAATAGTGTATAGGGATGTATAGTGGGCTGGTCAGTGTTGGACACCAGCTACCCCTGTAATGTACAATGTCAGTCTTAAAGGGATATAGAGTACACCGGTCACTGTTGAACACCCTTGTACTGTACACTGTCGGTCTTGAATGGAGGTAGACTACAGTGGTCATTGTTGGATACCAACCACCCTTATACCGTACACTGTCAGTCTTAAAGGGAGGTAGAGTATGTTGGTAGTGTTGTACACCAGCCACCCCTGTACTGTACACTGTCGGTTTTTATCCACCCGGCATGTAATGCCAGGGGATATAGTCGATGCCTTGTCTGTCTGTCCGTCTGTCCGCCCGTCCGTCCATAATCATTTTGTTTCCCACAGCATAACTCAGAAACTGTTCAGTATTTTTAGACCAAAATTGATTGATATGATAATCTCAGCCTATAGTTGTGCCTTTTGCTATTTACACAGTTTTGGGATTTTATTTTTTTTGTTTTTCCATGGAACCAGTCTAACGGTGGGGCGGGCTTCATTTCCAGAGCAGAACTCAGAAACTTTTCAATATTTTTGTGAAAAACTAGGTAGATATATCAATCGGAACCTAAAGTGGTGCCTTTTGCTATGTGCAGATTTTGTGATTTATTATTTTCTCGAACATGAACACTTTGTTTCCGGAGCACAACTCGAAAACCATTTCATATCTTTCAAAAGATCTTGGCAGATGTATGAGACAAATCTTGAAATAGTAACTTTTTTCTGATTACAGAATATGCCATATATATTTTTCATAAATTCCATGGAAACAATTCAGACTCGGTCCAAAATCACAATACGTAACTGTCAGATGATTTGTCCTTTCAGATATGTAGGGGCCAGGGGATTGTATCATTTTCTGATGACTCTTGTTTAACTAAGGTGGAGTACACTGGTCAGTGTTCTACACCAGGTGTGCCTGTACTGTACACGGTTGTCTGTATTGGTCAGTGTTGGATACAAACCACCCTTCTACAGTACACTGTCAGTCTTAATGGGATCTAAAGTAGACTGATCAGTGCTGGACACCAGCCACCCCAGTACTGTACACTGTCGGTCTAAATTGTTCATAGTATACATTGGTCAGTGTTGGATACCAGCCACCCCTTTACTGTATTGTACACTGTCAGCCTTTATGGTATGTATAGTACACTGGTCAGTGCTGGACACTAGCAAGCCCTGTAATGTACATTGTTGGGCTTTAACTAAGGTAGAGTACACTGGTCAGTGTTGTACAACAGCCACCCCTGTACTGTACACTCTCAGTCTTAAAGGGAGATGAAGTACATTGGTCAGTGTTGAACACCAGCTATCCCTGTACTGCACTCTGTCCGTCTTACAGGGATGTAGTGTGGATTGGTCAGTGTTGGCCGTATGCATATCTCAGGCATAAATTCAACTCTGGGTGAAACTGTGAACTGCACGGTAATGCGCATCCATGTTGTTAGTAAAGTTACGCCTTACTTTATGTCCCGGAATTACGCCACCTACCTAGGTGGAGTAAGCCAGGCATAGTATATTGACACCGCAGATGGCACTTGAACAGAAGCAGGATATTCAGAGACAGAAAGAACCGTTTGGTATTGTTTGATGATCTAGATCTTCATAGCCAGTTCAGGTTTCGGAGAGTCAACATATTCAGGATGGTTCATTCTCTCAGAGACGACATCAACCGTAGTGTTAAACACAGATCCACTCTATCTCCAAAGTTGCAAGTGTTCATTGCCTTGCACTTCTGCGCTACGGGTTCATTTCAGAACATTATCGGTGACCAGTTGACCGTAGAGTAGAGTTGTTAGGAGGATGTCCATATCACTTCCAATTCAGCGTAACATGAACAATGGAGTATTTTTCCCAGATGCCAATGAATTAACACGCATTAAAGACAGTCTCTTTGCCCTGCGAAAGAGATTTGTATGTTTATACACCACAGTATAATTTTATGTTGACTTATTATCCCTCGGCATGTAATGCGGGGTAATGTAATCGACGCCTCATCTGTCCGTCTGTCCGTCCGTAATCATTTTGTTTCCCAGAGCATAACTCAGAAACCGTTCTATGTTTTTAGACCAAACTTGATAGATATAATGATCGCAATGTCTTGCTACTTACAGATTGTTTGGATTGTTTGGGGTTTTTTTTCATTTTTCCATGGAACGTTTTGGTGTTAGTCTAATGGTGGGGTGGGCTTCCTTTCCGGATAAGAAGTGAAAAAACATTCTATATTTTTGTGCAAAACTTGGCACATATATCAATCGGAACCTAAAGTGGTACCTTTTGCTATTTAGATAATTTTTTTTATTTATTGTTTTTTCAGTTTCCAAGGAAACATTTTATGGACTTAGTCACAAAATGGAGGGATGGTTTTCGCTACAGAACTCAAAAACCAGTCAACATTTTTCTGCAAAACTTGGTAGATGTATCAATCAGAACCCATGGTGGTGCCATTTGCTATGTACAGGTTTTTGTGGGTTATTGTTTTCTCGGTTTCCATGGAAATGTTTCGGACATGGTCTCAAAAGTGAGAGGTGTGTTTCATGGCCTGTGCAGAACTCGAAAACCTCTTAATATCT
Organism: Haliotis asinina; assembly: GCF_037392515.1. Lineage (NCBI taxonomy): Eukaryota > Metazoa > Mollusca > Gastropoda > Lepetellida > Haliotidae > Haliotis > Haliotis asinina. The sequence goes on along the minus strand of NC_090283.1, from coordinate 16,931,004 downwards.
GTCAGTATAACGGGGTAGATATGTGTGGAAGACCCCAAAGTGGTGCCTTTTGGGATTTACAGGTTTTTGTGATTTATTATTTTCTTGGGTTCCATGAAAACGTTTCAGACTTTGTTTCAAAAATGAGGGAGGGCTTTGTTTGCAGAGCACAACTTGAAAACCATTTCATATCTTTCGACAGATCTTGGCAAATATATGAGACAAATCTTGAAATGGTGACTTTTGCTGATTAGAGATATATGGCATTTATATTTTCATGATTTCCATGGAAACGATTCAAACTTAGTCTAAAAAAACATGAAGTAACCTTCAGGTGATTTGCCCTTTCAAATATGTGGGGGCCAGGGGGATATGTCATCTTCTGATGACTCTTGTTTTATCTGACAAATAATTGAACCATATCCATGTGGTGCCTACGTGTGTACTGCAGTAGATGAAATGTGTTTGTAAATATTTCACCTTTTGTCACGCATGTTCATATGAAACTACATGTAAACAAAGCAAGAGAGAAATGTGCACATCATGAGATAGGATCAGTATATAAATGTACAATTTGAAGTTAAAATTTCCAAAATCATCGGAGCCATAGATGCATCCAGGATAAAGTGGAGAGTTATCGGAACATGTTCCCTGGAGATTATGGAGGATGGATGACTGATAATTCAGGTAGGTTGTAACTGATTGGTGTATCAAGGGTTTTAGGTGTGACTGTGGTGTAGTGGTCAGACTCTGTATTAAATATTACAGAACAAAGGTATTTCCTACTAATGGTAAAGTGGTCCAATTGAATGCAATGGAAATCAGATTCACAGTAGCTTGGGTAGATTTGGTTAAAACAGTATGTAAAGAGTGATTTGTAGAACTTCATGTTTGATAAATGCTGGAGTCGTCAAACAGACCTTGTTGTGAGCATTTCATGTTTGGGTCGGCTTTGTGAGTGTCTGAATGGTTAAATGTAAAACACGTAACAGTGTCCAGAAGTGGTGAAGTAGTCAAATGGAAGCCAGATACATCATAGCATGGGTAAATGTTAAAACCATACGTCTTAAGGGTGGTTTGTATAGCGTCAGGTTAGTGGTATTCTCTGGAAATGGTCAAATTATCAAACAGATTGTGCATAAGGACAGTGTAGATCATTGTTTTGGTGGAATGGTGGTTAAAATAGCTTCAGGTTTAGTTGATGCTCGTGAACTGGCCCAGTACACAGACCAGATATATGCTAGGTTGGAGTTGTTTACTACTGGGTGTCTTCAGGGTGTCCTTAGGGTGGTTTGTACAGCTGTAGGTTTAGGTGTTGCCTTAGGTTAAACAGTGTTAAAGGTTATAGCCTGGAAATGTGGTTGAATCAGCTGTGTCTAGTGAGAAGATACTATGTACGTAGCAAGTTAGATTAGTTCAGTCTTTGGATAAATCAATTATCTGAAAATGTTCATGTGGTCAAATAGATCTGTTTGAGGACCCCCTCAGGGGTTTAACACAAATCGTAATTGTGCTTCCAATTAAATGTGTGTACAATACTCACACAACAATGGACACAGAAGACCAATTCATTGTGTCCAGTGGGACTCAGTATATCATTCTGTAGAACAGTTTCATGCATCATTTCACCTATCAGTCCACATGATCAATGTTTGTTATGAGGTAACATACTGCCCTGACCCCTTCAGGTAACGCTCCCCATTCAGGTGACACGTCGACCACCCCCTACCTCCAGACGACAGACCCCCCTCCCACTTCAGGTGTCACATCTAACACACACACACACACACACACACACACACACACACGCACCACGCACCACACACCACACACCACACACCACACACACCACATGACACATCAACCCCCCTTCAGGTGACACATGTATACCCCTGAGATGACCGATCCCCCTACCCTTTCAGGTGACACGTCTACCCCCCTCCCCCAAGATGACTGATTCCCCTCCCCCTTCAGGTGACAAATCTACCCCGAAGATGACAGATCTCCCTCCCACATCAGGTGACACATCTTCCCCCATGTAGTCAGATTCCCCACCCCCATCAGGTGACACATCTACCCCGAGATGACAGACTCCCCCTCCCACTTCAAAGTGACACATCTATCCTCATGTAGACAGATCCCCCCTTCCCTTTCAGGTGACACATCTACCCCCAACATGACAAATACCCCTCCCCTTTAGTTTACACATCTACCCATAAGATGACAGATCCCCTCCCCTTTCTGGGTTGGCATCCCAATATTTGTTGGTTGAGGTAAAATGCCACCCCTCCTCTTTTCAGGTGACACATCTAACCCCTCCAAGGTAAGAAATCCCCCACTTCCGCATCTGCCACATCCGCCTCCTTTCCCCCATCCCCCCATCCCCACCAATGACTCCCTCACCCATGTGACCAAGTAGATTCACCCAGGTGAGACATTTTCCCTGCAGATGACAGGGACCCCTTCCTCAGCTGAAACATCCTCCCTCTGATGACAGGGCTTCCTCACCCATGACAGGGACTCCTTCACCCACGTGACCAAGTAGATTCACCCAGGTGAGACATTTTCCCTGCAGATGACAGGGACCCCTTCCTCAGCTGAAACATCCTCCCTCTGATGACAGGGCTTCCTCACCCATGACAGGGACTCCCTCACCCATGTGACCAAGTAGATTCACCCAGGTGAGACATTTTCCCTGCAGATGACAGGGACCCCTTCCTCAGCTGAAACATCCTCCCTCTGATGACAGGGCTTCCTCACCCATGACAGGGACTCCTTCACCCACGTGACCATGTAGATTCATCCCGATGACACATCCCCCTCCTTTCCCCCATCCCCACCAATGACCCTATCCGGCAAAACTGTACTGGGCCACATATTGTAGAAATGGTATTAAACTTACAACTGGGCCAGTGTCGGTCAAACTGTAAAGGGCCAGTTAGGCAACCATTGCAGCTGTGTACTGGGCCAGAGGTCTCTGCTTGTACTGGGCCAGTTTAACTCCCGTGTGCAAAATAGTACAGGCCCAGTTCTGGAATGCCTTAAATGGGCCTGATGCTCTGACTTCAGTACAGTCCCAGTTACGTGATATTAACTGGGTCTATCATCACTGACAAAAAGATGTGGGTTATTACTCTCAACTGTTCAAGTGTTCATGTCACCACACAACAATGTATGCGAGTCACTTAATTCTGCCACGTTAGACAATAAAAAGGTTACATTTTGACAGAGACTGATTATAATAAGACGAACACACTGGTGGGTATGTATGTACATAGTAAATTAATATTTCTATCAGTTAAGAATATATGCTTTGTGAAGTTATGACATACTAAGTTATCAATGTGTGTTTTTTTTTCAGCGTACCAGCTTCACTCAGTGACTGATGGACACATACAGAGATGCCACCAGAAAGTCTTCCATACTCGGACAACTTGACAGCAGGGCTGTAAAATATATCATAGTTAGCTAACCATCAGAAACTTTATCAACAAATGTTTCTACCAGATATATAACTTGAAAATCAAGTAAATAATTGATGAAGTCAGGGTCATGGATTATGTTTTAAATCCATTCATGTTCCAACAGAGGAAGTTAAATGTCCCATCATGACCTTCACTGACAGGCTTATCGTAGTGTATGTATTGTCCTCACTACCAGTGTCAAGGCTACAAGTTCCATGTGAAATAAAGTCCAGGCTTTGGCTGATGTCCTAAACAATGGGAGATGAAGGTTCAGTGTCGGTACGAGAAAATCTTAAGGATAAACATTCCACTTTCTCATTTGGGGCATTGATGTCCTTGTACATAACATCATGGTTCTGTTTTACCTGGTTAATGTCTGACTTGAGCTCACTAACCCTTTTATCCAGATCAATACATTTCGAGTTGATTCATTTAACTTCAGTTTTCAAGTCTTTTAGTGTAAGCGGTCTGGGGTTAGATTTGACGTCGTTTGAACATGTCAGTAGCAGTGATATCACCCATAGGTAGAACTTGGCCTCCAAACAAGCAAGCCTGCTGTGCATGTGGGGCATGCTGCGATGTCATAGACAAAACTGGGTCACATTCAAAACTTGTGACATCAAACATTACACAAAAGAATGTCGTTTCTTTTGGCAAACATACGTTAACATTTAAATTTTCACACCAGTTTATAACACAGAAAGATCCTACAAATGGACCCCCTACAGTAAGATCCAGATAAATAGTCTGAAGGGAAAATCCGAGTGGGCCAAGTATTTCGAGTACTCACTGTCTGTGTCAAGTGTGACTTGTCAGTCAGGTACCCGTATGGTGGGTAAAAGATCCAAATCTGACTCTGTACACCTTGATTGCAATCATATTCTCAAATAGAATGTGTGATCATACATTTACTGACACACTACACCAGGGAGGTGTATGTAAAGGTTTGGTTTACCACTCACGCCAGCAAGGGCACATGATACAGTTTTCATTAACACACCATAGACATACCATTCAGCTGCCAAATGCAGTTGATCAGTCTCCTTTGTTCGGGTGTGTTATGCAAAATGGGATTTATTTGTATCTGAGCAGTAGACGAGGGGGAGGTAATTTAGAACATTGGGTGGAAGAGTATGCTCCCTTTGGTGTGCTTTTTGTCTGATACAGTGAATGTGAATTGTCTGTGCCTAGCTGGATACAAAGCCAGGGAAACTGAGTGTCAGCATATATGATCATTGCAGGGAAACCATTATTTCAAGAAAGGCATATAAATAAACTAAAATATTTTCTGTAATAATTAAATAGTTCATGATAATGAATATGTTTGTTGAAGCCAAGTCTTCCAAGATGACATATGGTGCAGAGATCTCAGTTTCACTCAGATCAGTAAGGCTGTTTCTTTGTGAGTACTTCAAAGGAGTTTTGGTATGCTGTTCCTTTAAACAGGAATTTGCTTGGTTTGTCTGTGAGGATAATGGCCCTGCAACAGGTTAAGTGTTCCAGTTCTTGTCTAGCTGTGTTCTGAGGGTGTCTCAGGTAATGACCCTGCAACAGGTTGAGTGTTTCAGTGGTTGTCCAGCTGTGTTTTGACTAACGGGATCGGGTGGTCAGGCTCGCTGACTTGTTTGACTCATGCCATTGGTTCCCAGTTGCGCAGATTGATGCTCGTGCTGTGATCACTTGATTGTCTGGTCCAGACTCGATTATTTACAGACTGTCGCCATATACCTATAATATTGTTGAATGTGGTGTAAAACTTCACTCACTCACTCACTCACTCACTCACTCACTCACTCACTGAGGTCACAGGTACGAGAGGTTTTATCCAACGGAAATAATTGACAGCCAGTAAGATAGGGATGTTGTTTAAGATCTGAGATGTCATTGTTTGAAACCAAATTTAGTGACAGAGCTGAGAGAGTCTGACATGAGCATTCTGACATTAATATTTTTGTAGCACTTTTGTCAATGTGGCTGACCATAAACACCAGCTGACCAAGCTGAATTATCCTGGATTAATTTCTTCGTTCCAGTTTCAGGGTGTAAGTCCATATGAGCAGTTAAACGTTTGGATTCCAATCCTCTGACTCAAATACTACAGGAACAAATCTGAAGTCTCGCAGTCACTGTCTATTTTAGTTATATTAGTTGAGACACTTACTTGTTGGCATGACATGACATGACATGACATGACATGACAACCGGGGAACTACTTGTGTACTCTCCTGTGTTTCTCCATACAAGATGTTATCTTTGTCATTTGCATAGGCTCCAGTCATTCATCATTAGTATTGTTTATCTTCCTCAGTTTGGAACACAGGGTTAGGGTAGCATGTTATGGGTGGGATACCCCTTTGAAGGTGTCAGGATTGGGTAGCCTGCTATGATACCCCTTTAAAGGTGATAGGGTTAGGGTAACCTGCAATGAGTGGAACACCCCTTTATAGGTGTTAGGGTTAGGGTAGCCTGCTATGGGTGGAACACCCCTTTGAAGGTGTTAGGGTAGCATGCTGTCTGTGGAATACCCTTTTAATGGTGTTAGGATGCCATGCTATGGGTGGGATACCTCTTTAACGGTCTTTGGGTTAGGGTGCCATACTATGAATGGAGCATCTTAGGGTTAGGGCACCATATTGTGGGTGGGGAGCCCTTTAATGTCATTGGACCAGGATGCCTTGTTATTGATGGAACACCCTTTTCAGAGTCGTAATGTCTGGGTGCCGTGATGTGGTTGGGGCACCCCTTTAATGCCCTTTGGTTAGGGTTCCTTGCAATGGGAGGGACACCACTTTCCTAGTCTCAGGGTTAGAGCACCATATTATGGGTGGGGCACCTTTTTCAGAGTCTTAGGGTTAGACCCCTTTCAGTGTCTTTGGGTTAGGGTGCCATGGTATGGGTGGGGCACCTCTTTCAGAGACTTATGATTAGACCCCTTTCTTTGTCTTAGGTTAGAGCAGCATGGTATGGGTGGGACACCCCTTTCAGTGTCTTAGGGTTAGGGTGCCATGGTATGAGTGGAGCACCCATTTTAGAGTCTTAGGGTTAGGGTCTGATGGTATGGGTGGACCTCCCCTTTCGCAGTCTTACTGGTACAGCACCATGGTATGGGTGGGGCACTCCCTTGATGGCCTAGGGTTAGTGTGACTTGCTATTGGCGTGACATGCTTTTCACATTCCTTGTGGTGTTAGGAGCCATGTTATGTGTGGAGGTGGACATCCTTTTCAGTATTGAAGAAGACCTGGGTTTAATTCCCTTCATGGGTACAATGTGAAGCTTATGTCTTCTGTTCCTGCCATGATATTGCTGGGACACAGATAAAAGAGATATAAAACTAAAACCTCCCACTCCTGTCCCTGCCGCTGAGCCCATCCACACGTGCTGTCACTTCACAAAGTTCCCTGAGTGTGACCTCTGCCAGCAGCCATATTCTCCCAGTGTTCAGAACCATCAGTTCCTGTATTTGTGGTAATAGCCACAATAAATACATGTTCATAGTTTGCTCTCCAAACAACAGATTTCAGTTGAAATACAGAATGATGAGGCATTGGCTTGGTTAGTGACTCTGACCACACGGACATTGACTGAATATTGGCATGAAATTTTGTGAAGTAAACTGAAGTTATCGTATCAGAGAATTTTCTTCACAATGATGTTCTAAATAATCAGGCACAACCTGTCCTTGTCTGGTGCCACAAGTTTATTTATTACCTGAGGTTTATTACCTGAGGTATGATACACTTACAGACACACTACACCAGGGAGGTGTATGTAAAGGTTTGGCTTACCACTGACGCCACCAAGGGCACATGATATGCGCAAGAAGGTCTTAAGACATTGAATTAAGCCCTAACATACATGTGTATATTCAAGTAGTAAACATTATGAACATTTTGAATATATCATGAGGTGTACAAAAAACACAAAATCCAGTTATCTGCATTATTTGCACTAAAACGTGTTTCTGGCTATCCAGGGTCTCCTTGTATATTCAGCTTGTAAGCATACACTTTGGAGGAATTTATTGCTGTTAGCAGATATGGAAGGATCAATCACTGTTGATATTTCCTGTGATCCTGTTATCCACCTCAACATCGAAGTGGTGCATTTTGCTCGTTACAGATTTTTGTCATTTTTATTTTTCTTTGTTTTCATGGAAACAATTCGTACATAGTCTTAAAAGGGAGGGATGGACTCTGTTTTTGGAGCATAGCTTGAAACCTTAATATCTTTCTTCAAAATATGTGCAGTAGACCTCAAGAGTGGTGCATTTTGCTATTTACAGAGTTTTGGCATTTACATTTGTCCCGGTTTCCATGGAAATGATTCAGACTTAGTCTTGAACGTGAGGGTTTCCAAAGCACAACTGAAAAACCATTTGGTATCTTTCAACAGATCTTGGCAGATGTATGAGGCAGATCTTAAAGTGGTGCCTTTTGCTGAATACAGATATATTACATTTATATTTTTCATGACTTCCATGGAAATGATTCAAACTTAGTCTAAAAACACATGAAGTAACTGTCACATCATTTGCCCTTTCAAACATGTTGGGCAGGGGGATATGTCATCTTCTGCTGACTCTTGTTTGTGTTGAAAAATATTTTATCGTTTTGTTTTTTTTTCATTGAAAAATATAGTTACAACTGTCAGAGGGTTTAAAATGGACATTTTAGTGCATATATGTCCCTCAAGGAGGACTTTTTCTGAAAAACAATTTCCCAATTTGTCATAATATGGTTTTCATTGACACATCATAGACTACTGTTTAGCGGTCAAATGTAGTTGATCAGTTTCCTTTATAGTTTTGGATAATGCAACAGGGGATTTATTTGTATCTGAGCAGTAGACAAGGGGGAGGTAATTTAGAACATTGGGTGGAAGAGTATGCTCCCCTTGGGGTGCTTATATCTGATTCAGCTTTGTGCATTGTCTGTGCCTAAGACGGGCCTTAGGACTGGGTATCTGAGTGACAGCATACATAATTATTGCAGAGATGTGTAAGAAACAGACATCAGATATTTTCTGTAGTAATTTCATGATTATGAATATGTTTGTATGATTATGAATATGTTTGTTAAAGCCAAGTCTTCTGAGATGCAGAGAGCAGCTGCCTTGGTAGACTAGGTAGCACTACAATGTCACTCGGGTCAGGAAAGATATTTCTTTGTAAGTACTTCAAAGGATTGTTGGTGAAAGGACACTTTTCACAGATTACTTGATCTGTAACAGTTTGAGTGTTTGTGTGATTGTCTAACTGTGTTCCGAGGGAGTGTAAGGTAGTGACCCTGCAACAGGTTGAGTGTTCCAGTGTTTGTTCTGCTTTGTTCTTAGGGTGTTGCAGGTACAGAGATGCCAACTACTCTGATTTTCGAATACAAAATTTGCTCTCCGATTTGTCTGTCAAAAAACTCAGATATTTTAGAAAATACCATTATGTTTATAAATTTAAAGTGTTTGAAAGAATTTTAGTAAATAGCCAATTGAATTATTAGTATTACATCATTCCAGCAGACTATATCTATTTTTGTAGGAGAGCCCCCCTGTCAAAAGGGGCCCGATCCCACTCTTTCGCTCATCCCCCAACTTGCACCTTCAGGGCTTGAGAATTGCTTTGGGCAAGGCGTCACTTTGTTTACATTTGATTCAGGTTTGGCATCTCTGCACCGACAGCCATTAAGTAGAGATCTGTAGTGCCATTGTTTGAAACCAAATATAGTGACCAAATATAGAGAGTCTAGCATGGATTCTCTGAGTATTAATATTATTTTCAGCAATGTGGCTCAAACACCAACTGACCAAGCAGAATTGTCCTGGATGAAATACTAAACTCAAATACTACAGGAACGAATCTGAATTCTTGCAGTCACTTCCTTCAGAGTTGTAGGCTTAGGGTGCCATGCCATGGGTGAAACACCCCTTTAAACATCTGAGTGTTGGGGTGCTATGTAATGAGTGGAACACCTCTTTATAGAACTGATGCTTAGGGTGCCATGCTATGGATGGAACACCCCTTTAAAAGTCTGAGTGTTCGGGTGCCATGCAATGGGTGGAAAGCCCCTTTAAATATCTGAGGGTTTGGGTGCCATGCTATGGATGGAACGCCCCTTTAAAGGTCTGAGGTTTAGGGTGCCAGACTTGGGGTGGAACACCCCTTTAAAAGTCTGAGGGTTAGGGTGCCATGGTATGTGTGACACCATTTTCAGAGTCATAGGTTTAAAGCGCCATGTTATGGGTGAGGCACCCCTTTAATGCCATGGGGCTATTGTGCCGTACTATTTGATGTACACCCCCTTACACATTATTTGTGGAGTTAGGACCCATGTACTCCCGAGGAATATTCTGGACTAGGCCATAGTTTACCCCCAGCCCAGATGATACACCTACAGGAAATAAGTGATTAAGAATGCTGCTATGATTTTCTTGTACTTTTCACACAATTAAACACTATTTACCACGCTAAAATGGGCTGATACATACTGCAGCAACCAAAATCCCTTTGAGCATTTTTGAAGATAGGGTTGAGCGAACGGGTGACATGCTTTGATACTTTCTCCAGATACAGAGCATAACAAGTCTGGGTTTTCAAGCTGAAACTGGCAGGGTATGTCAGCCATGGCATTGACAGACCAATGGCATTGTAAATGTCACAGACTTTCTGTTGACATTACCTCTGCATTTGGACGCCACACTCCATCTCGTGAAATTCCTGAATTAGTGACGTAGTCAATGACAGTTTGGTTCAGGAAATGTTTTAGTTTGTCACTCATGTTATTGTTTACATGCTGAACAACTCGGTCTCGGCTACAGCGGAAGTAGCAGATGCTATTGCCTTTGGTTCTTGATGTTGTCAAGGTGCTGTCAAGTCTGTTGATCTTCTGAAATAAATTTTCTTTGAAAGGATCAGGCCTAATGCAGTAGCAGACAAATTCCTATGAGCATTTTTGCAGATATTGTTGAACAAATGGGTTGACTTGATTTGTTTGGTAGTAAGGCCTGTATGGTCGCTTGACTCTCGTTTATCTCTTAGTCTTTTTTGTTGCTTTGGATTGTCAACTTTGCTCACCCTAGTTATGTCCCATTAGAGTAATATGCAGTAATATAAATGAAATTCTGGGCTGATGGGGATGAACTGGGCTAGCCTATAGTTTACCTTGGTATAATCTGGTAGGGGGTTATTCTGGGCTGGAGGGGGATCAACTGAGCTAGCCTATAGTTTATCTTGGTATACTCTGGTAGGGGTTATTCTGGGCTGAGGGGGATCAACTGGGCTAGCCTATAGTTTATCTTGGTATACTCTGGTAGGGGTTATTCTGGGCTGGAGGGGGATCAACTGGGCTAGCCTATAGTTAACCTTGGTATAATCTGGTAGGGGGTTATTCTGGGCTGCTGCACTGGGGTTTGATTCCCTACATGGGTACAGTGTGTGAAGTTCATGTCTGGTGTTCCTGTCTGATATTGCTGGGATATTGCTGAAAGCAGTGTAAAACTAAAACCTCCTACTCCTGTCACTGCTGTCTGTTGTACCCCTCCACAAGGGAGGTTCCAAGTTACACGTCATGTAAAATGGGCAATAGTGTCCTGTCAGTAGCAGCAGGAATAATGTATTTTCAATATCCACTGTTGGTGTATGGCAGATGTTTGTGTCTTTCTGGTGTTGGTCGATGCAGCAGATCAGTTATATCATGGCACTGTTACAAAAATGTTATTCTCTATGAAATTTAATTATTGCTGTCATATTGAAATGTGGCACTAGGGTTTATGCAGTGTAATGATGTTTGGTCAAAGTACTAATTGGCCTGAAATAAGATTGTCATGCCTCCTTAAATATTCCCTTCACTGAAAATGTCATCAACGCAAGTTATAACTTCCCAGTATTATCCTTTATCTGTACCACTGACCAATGTTGGTCAGTGTTGTACACCAGCCACCCCTGTACTGTACACTGTCTCTCTTAAAGGGATGTGGGGTACACTAGTGAGTGTTAGACACCAGTCACCCCAGGATTGTACACTGTTGGTCTTAAAGGGAGGTAGACTACACTGGTCAGTGTTGTACACCAGCCACCCATGTACTGTACACTGTCTCTCTTAAAGGGATGTGGGGTACACTAGTGAGTGTTAGACACCAGTCACCCCTGGATTGTACACTGTTGGTCTTAAAGGGAGGTAGACTACACTGGTCAGTGTTGTACACCAGCCACCCATGTACTGTACACTGTCTCTCTTAAAGGGATGTGGGGTACACTAGTGAGTGTTAGACACCAGTCACCCCAGGATTGTACACTGTTGGTCTTAAAGGGAGGTAGACTACACTGGTCAGTGTTGTACACCAGCCACCCATGTACTGTACACTGTCTCTCTTAAAGGGATGTGGGGTACACTAGTGAGTGTTAGACACCAGTCACCCCAGGATTGTACACTGTTGGTCTTAAAGGGAGGTAGACTACACTGGTCAGTGTTGTACACCAGCCACCCATGTACTGTACACTGTCTCTCTTAAAGGGATGTGGGGTACACTAGTGAGTGTTAGACACCAGTCACCCCAGGATTGTACACTGTTGGTCTTAAAGGGAGGTAGACATACTGGTCAGTGTTGTACACCAGCCACCCATGTACTGTACACTGTCTCTCTTAAAGGGATGTGGGGTACACTAGTGAGTGTTAGACACCAGTCACCCCAGGATTGTACACTGTTGGTCTTAAAGGGAGGTAGACATACTGGTCAGTGTTGTACACCAGCCACCCATGTACTGTACACTGTCTCTCTTAAAGGGATGTGGGGTACACTAGTGAGTGTTAGACACCAGTCACCCCAGGATTGTACACTGTTGGTCTTAAAGGGAGGTAGACATACTGGTCAGTGTTGTACACCAGCCACCCATGTACTGTACACTGTCTCTCTTAAAGGGATGTGGGGTACACTAGTGAGTGTTAGACACCAGTCACCCCAGGATTGTACACTGTTGGTCTTAAAGGGAGGTAGACTACACTGGTCAGTGTTGTACACCAGCCACCCATGTACTGTACACTGTCTCTCTTAAAGGGATGTGGGGTACACTAGTGAGTGTTAGACACCAGTCACCCCAGGATTGTACACTGTTGGTCTTAAAGGGAGGTAGACTACACTGGTCAGTGTTGTACACCAGCCACCCATGTACTGTACACTGTCTCTCTTAAAGGGATGTGGGGTACACTAGTGAGTGTTAGACACCAGTCACCCCAGGATTGTACACTGTTGGTCTTAAAGGGAGGTAGACATACTGGTCAGTGTTGTACACCAGCCACCCATGTACTGTACACTGTCTCTCTTAAAGGGATGTGGGGTACACTAGTGAGTGTTAGACACCAGTCACCCCAGGATTGTACACTGTTGGTCTTAAAGGGAGGTAGACTACACTGGTCAGTGTTGTACACCAGCCACCCATGTACTGTACACTGTCTCTCTTAAAGGGATGTGGGGTACACTAGTGAGTGTTAGACACCAGTCACCCCAGGATTGTACACTGTTGGTCTTAAAGGGAGGTAGACTACACTGGTCAGTGTTGTACACCAGCCACCCATGTACTGTACACTGTCTCTCTTAAAGGGATGTGGGGTACACTAGTGAGTGTTAGACACCAGTCACCCCAGGATTGTACACTGTTGGTCTTAAAGGGAGGTAGACTACACTGGTCAGTGTTGTACACCAGCCACCCATGTACTGTACACTGTCTCTCTTAAAGGGATGTGGGGTACACTAGTGAGTGTTAGACACCAGTCACCCCAGGATTGTACACTGTTGGTCTTAAAGGGAGGTAGACTACACTGGTCAGTGTTGTACACCAGCCACCCATGTACTGTACACTGTCTCTCTTAAAGGGATGTGGGGTACACTAGTGAGTGTTAGACACCAGTCACCCCAGGATTGTACACTGTTGGTCTTAAAGGGAGGTAGACTACACTGGTCAGTGTTGTACACCAGCCACCCATGTACTGTACACTGTCTCTCTTAAAGGGATGTGGGGTACACTAGTGAGTGTTAGACACCAGTCACCCCAGGATTGTACACTGTTGGTCTTGAAGGGAGGTAGAGTACACTGGTCAGTGTTGGACAGGAGTCACCCCTGTACTGTACACTGTCTCTCTTAAAGGGATGTGGGGTACACTAGTGAGTGTTAGACACCAGTCACCCCAGGATTGTACACTGTTGGTCTTAAAGGGAGGTAGACTACACTGGTCAGTGTTGTACACCAGCCACCCATGTACTGTACACTGTCTCTCTTAAAGGGATGTGGGGTACACTAGTGAGTGTTAGACACCAGCCACCCCTGGATTGTACACTGTCAGTCTTAAAGGCATGTAGAGTACACTTTGGTCAGTGTTGGACAGGAGTCACCCCTCTGCTGTACAGTGTCAGTCTTAAAGGGAGGTAGAGTACACTGGTCAGTGTTGGACAGGAGTCACCCCTGTACTGTACACTGTCAGTCTTAAAGGCATGTAGAGTACACTTTGGTCAGTGTTGGACAGGAGTCACCCCTGTACTGTACAGTGTCAGTCTTACGTGAATGAGTGAGTGGTTTAGTTGTACGCCGCACTCAGCAATATTCCTGGAGGTAGAGTACACTGGTCAGTTCTGGACACCAGCCACCACTGTCCAGTACACTGTCAGTCTTAAAGGGAGGTAGAGTACATGGGTCAGTTTGGGACACCAGTCACCACTGTACTGTACACTGTCGGTCTTAAAAGGAGCTAGAGTACATTGGTCAGTTTTGGAAACCAGCCACCCCTGTACTGTACACTGTCAGTCTTACAGGGAGATAGGATACTGTGGTCGGTGTTGGACAAGAACCACCTGTACACTGTACACTGTCAGTCTTGAAGGGAGGTAGAGTACACTGGTCAGCTTTGGAAACCAGCCTTACCTGTACTGTACACTGTTGGTCTTAAAGGGAGGTATACTGGACAGTTTCGGACACCAGCTACCCCTGTACTGTCCCCTGGTAGTCTTAAAGGGAGATAGGGTGTGGTCGGCGTTGGCCAACAACCACCTCTACACTGTACACTGTCAGTCTTGAAGGGAGGTAGAGTACATTGGTCAGTTTTGGAAACCAGCCTTACCTGTACTGTACACTGTCGGTCTTGAAGGGAGGTATACTGGACAGTTTCGGACACCAGCCACCCCTGTACTGTCTTAAAGGGAGATAGGGTACTGTGGTTGGCGTTGGCCAACAACCACCTCTACACTGTACACTGTCAGTCTTGAAGGGAGGTAGAGTACATTGGTTGACAGTGTTGGATATCAACCTCCTCTGTACTGTACATTTTCTTAAAGGGACTCTGGTCAGTGTTCATAATCATCACTCTTTTTGGTCTCCATGACGTTCATCAATATGAGACAGACAGGATGCACATTCACTAAAAGTACGTGTTTGTTAAATATCCTACACACTCTTTAAGATATCTAGATATTATAGTTGTTTTAAAATTCATCCAAAATTCTTTAGTACTGGTGAGGTTCCAAAGCGCATAAAATATATTAGTATATTAATTATGCTATCATTCTAAAATAAAATTTAAAGACATACATTGACTGCGGTTTCTTTCAGTTCTATAATTATTTACCACTGTCAGATGTTTTTATCATGACATTAAAGATGAAAATGTTAATGCATTTATAAAGAGGACCACTTTTTCAATTGATTTCCCCTCTAAACTGTATTTCATCCCTGTTGCGCCACAGAAATCGAAACCCAGCCATGAATGTTTGAATATCATCCAGGTACCTGTGAAGTAAAGGTAACAAGTCCCAACATCCGAAACGGGGGAATTTTGCAGGACTGGTAAAAAATTTGACCAGCCTGTCCTGTGGAGAGGCTAGATTTTCTACATCTTTCACTAAAGTAATCGAAACCCAGCCTACAATTCTTAGCTATCATCCAAGTACTCAGGGGATAAAACAAAAGCAACAACCAGACTACGGAAATTGCTCTGGATCAGTATGGCTTTAAAAGAAAACAGTTATGATGTCAGTTTGTACAATTCACTGTTTTCAAATTTCAGCTGATAGCTAAGTTTCATTCTGTTTTCACTGTGCTTCACTCACTTCATTTCTGCCACCTGAAGCAATGGTAACAAACAAGTATTAGGCTAACAACCGAGCTTGTATCCCAGTAAGACCCACAATATGCTGATGCATCTGGAACTCACTCACTCACTCACTCACTCACTCACTCACTCACTCACTCCAACATTTATATCACTTTCAGCTTTTCTTCCACAAAAAAGAACATACCACCTGTACTTCCAGTGCTGACATTGTACTTCAAATGCAGATAAATTGTACTTCTGTTGCTGACGAAATTGTAGTTCCTGAAGTTCCGATGCTTTTCAGTCTGAAATGACAGCAAGCCTGAAATTGTCACACTGTTACATGTTGGCATAAACTCACTCACTCACTCACTCACTCACTCACTCACTCACTCACTCACTCACTCACTCACTCACTCACTCACTCACTCACTCACTCACTCACAGGGTTATTACCAGCTGAGGCTCTCGCAGTATTCTATTTAAAGAAAATGATTACTGTCACAACATGATTTTAATCTTGAGTTCTTTGTTTACAGTGAGAGTGTTTGAGATGTGTCCAGTCATGTGTGAATGGCATGAGTAACTTTGAGAATTTCCTGAATCTGGTCATCTTTTGGATTAATGAGGTTCTTTTGTTTGCTAATTGGTGACTTTCATTAAACAAGTAGTTTGAAAATACTCAACCAAGTTTGAGTCTTGATTAGTTAATAGCATTTATGGCTGAAAACCTGTACATCCGTTACTTTAAGCCTGTATTTGCACGTAGTACATCTGACACTTACAGCCTGTACATCCAGAACTGATTTCTTGTAATTTCCATGCTTAAAGCCTGTTCATCTGGTACTAAAAAGTTGTACATCCGATTCCTAGATTTGGTATTGACAGTTGGTTCTGACAGTTGGTACTGACAGTCGGTACTTCCATTACTGACGACCTGTACATCCGGTACTGACAGCCTGTACATCCTGTACTAAAGCCTGTACATCTTGTACTTACAGTCTGTACATCAGGTATTTAAACCCTGTAAATCTGTTTCTTACCTCGGTACATAAGGCTCTTACAGAATGTATATCCAGTACTTAGAGTTTGTAGATCTTGTACTTACAGCTTGTAAATCTAGCACTTAGTGTCTGTACAACTGTTAGTGACTGTTAAATACTATAGCCTGAACATCCGGTACGGAAAACCTATACATCCAGTACAGCCTGTACATCTGGTATTGAGAGCCGAGCTGTACTTCCGGTAGTTATATTCTGTGCATCTGGTATAACAGCATGTCCATCCGGTACTTACAGTCTGGTCATCCCGTACTGACAGACTGTATATCTGGTACTGACAGCTTGTAATTTGGTAGTATCAATCTCTACAGCCTGTACTGGGTAAATTCTACTTCTGGCACTGAGAAGTTCTACTTCCAGTCCTAACAATAGCTATTTCCAGTTCTGACAAATTCAAGTTCCGGTTTTGATAAATTCTACTTCTGGTATTGGAAAATTCAACTTCCGGTTCTGAAAAGTTTACTTCCGGTATTGAAAAATTTACCTTTCGATTCTGACGAAATCTACTTCCGGTTCTAAGGAATTCTACTTCCGATTCTGACGAAATCTACTTCCGGTTCTACTTCCGGTTCTACTTCCGGTTCTGATGAATTCTACTTCCGGTTCTGACGAAATCTACTTCCGGTTCTGACGAAATCTACTTCCGGTTCTGACAGACTGTACATCCAGTCTTCCAATACTTTACTTTACTGTACTTTTGGCACCAGAGTCCTGTACATCATCCAAGGCCTGTACATCCCGACCCGCTCGATGTGTGCTGTGGATGTTCAGACTCCAAACAACAATGAAATGTTTCATGAAGATAATGAATAGTTGGATTGTTAAGAATTTGCCAGTCTGACGGCGATATCACCACATTAGCTGTTACAAGAGGACCACCTTAAAACAAGCTGCTTGTGTGCACCCGAGTATGTAGGTCTGTCTGTCTGTCTGTCACACAGTTAGCTGTGCAAGTAATAGTGTAACTAATACAAGCAAAGACGTTTCCAAGCAACACAAGGTTCTTTAAGGGTCAAACATGGCTTTGAAGTATTTTCGAGATAATTCCGTTTTACATGACTACTCTGAAATTTAAGACATATTTCTTGATAAGCCTATCATTGGACACATCAAGTGAAATGAATACACAGCTTAGATTGTCAAATAGTAACTAATCTTTTACCTTTTACAGAGACCAAAAAGTAAGACATGCCACATACGCCCACTGTGAAAGAATTTTGACTTAATCAGTCACCCTTTTCCATACCCAAATTAACCCTCAAAGTATTGCTGTAATTATTATTTTCAAATGTCCATATTTCCCCCAGACAAACCCCGACTGCATCAACAGCATATACATCTTGTTAATTACTAGGTCACGTGACCGTCTCCATGGCTGCGTCCAAGGTAAATTGATTGGCGTTTAAATTGTAATAATTACAATCTGTAGACAACAAATCAATGGTCTGGTTGTATCAGTGTTTCAAAGCGATTGTTTATTTGTGTATTTGTCTTAACAAAAGAAATCAGCATAAATTATAGTGTTTGCAGGCAGTAATACATAGCACAAACACCATACACTTGACACAAAGCAAGTTTTCAAGAAACACAGTAACACTTTAACCATCTTCCAATTCGTCCATGTATAAATTGTAATAAATGCATTAATTATTGTTTTCATCGTCACAAATATGCCCACACACCTGACCACGGTTCGTAGGTATGGATGTGCAATCGACAAGTCGACAGTGGTCAATATACTTACGTACGTGTGTCTCGCTCGCGGCATGCCAGCCTGTGATAACATTTTTCCATAAATTTATGTAACGTTGTGACATACTTGTTTTCGCAAACAAGAAACGTAACGGTTATTTACGGTGAGATCCAGTTCTGCATATGAGAATATATCTTTAGTAAATCTATGACATCTGTTTACAAGAAATAAATAAACAGTTCAGATGCTCGAAATAAAATACAGGTTTGCTGTACTCTAGAGTTTTAACAACATAGAATATCAATTTGTATTTTTTTTGTTTTCAGAGAGGGGTGCTGACCAAAAAGAAAATATTGCCAGAGCTCGGGTAATGCCTCTTGATTCTTCGTACTTGTTTGAACAATCGCATCTGTGTGTGTATTTAAAGTTGAAAAGAATAAAATAGAGTCTTAACTCTGTACAAGATTTTGTCCTTTGTGGTGGACTGTGTGATTCTGTGTTTGCTTTGTAAGACCACATACAGCAATATTCCAGCAATATGACTGTGGCACTCCAGTTAATTACTGACATGTTGAACAATTGGGATAAGATGAATGACATGACAGTCAAATCAGCGAGCCTGACCACACGATCCCGTTAGTCGTCTGTTGCCCGTATCTTCACCGATAGCTATCTGTTTGGGAAGAGCGATCTGTTCATTCTGCTACCTCGTTTTTAACTGAGTTTGTGAGTCGGCTTAAATGTATTCTTGAACAGAATTGGTACAATGCACTTCAAAATGGCAGCAAATCTATGTATCTATATTTTATTCTTATTTCAAAATATCACAATCCTGGGGATTGTATTTGAATGTGATTTACATTAAAAAGTTTAGAGTAGCACTCGCGCAGTTTAGATGTTGTTCACATCATTTACGTATTGAAACTACGGTATTATAATATAGATAGAAATCATAGGTTATGTTTCCAGTGTGATGAAGGCTATGTTTTGAGGATGAGCATCACTTTCTCCTCGTGTGTTCCAAATTCAAACAGCTGCGCTTGAACCATTTACGAAAAGCCTTTCATATCAACCCAAGTAAAGCCAAATTCGAAGACCTGTTTTCCCATACACAATGCAAAATTTGTATTTATGCTATGTTCTCTGGATGGTCCTGGAGGTGAACCTGGAAAGCTTTCTTCCATGTTCGAATCGGAACTGTTGCACTGACGCCATTCAAAAACGTTCAAAGTGTATTACGTACAGTACTCTGTGCCGCGATGCACAGCGTGCATGTGCACCCGTAATCGGGCGAATCGGAACTACAGTGGTTGAACATTTTGGACTCTATTCCCGTTTTGGGTACCGTACCCGGTATTATTCTGTCTTCTGATTTGGGATAGGATAATATTTGGGTTTTTTATCCATACAGTGAAACATAAGCGAGTGCATTAAAATCATATGTTGCACGCCCGTAGTAAACCCTAAAACGAATTTGATTGGTCAGTTATCCGACCATGACCCCATTGGAATGTGGAACTACTTATTTCATTCATAATTTCTTACTACAAATTTACTACGAGAAAAACAAACCAATGAAATGCTGTCAAATACAAAACGGTACAAACAAACACCTTTTCACACACCATGTTTATTGATGGCTCGATAACGACAAGTGGAACACACGCCACTGGCGACAAACGGCTAACTAATCACAGTGCTCGCAAACATTTCATTCAGTTGCAAGACATTAACGCAGCTCCAACGCAAATCATGCAAGTGTCTGGACATAAAAATGTACAGAGTGTGAACATCTGTTATGTCATGTCATGTGTCAAGTAATAAGTACTGACGATTAACAATGCGTACAGAAAACGCCTGCCTTACATTCAGTCGATATAACCATTAAATACATTCATGTTTGAATAGAGTAGTATTTAAAACCTGTTTGTACACAAGAAAGATGTTTAAAGGTATGTATAAAACTTATGCATTCACGTCGTACGTGCTTATCGGTAAGATTCATCACATGCCCGAATTTTGACTGAATAAATAATCTTTGAGCATCCCGTAGAGGTGCACACGCCTCTGTGCTTGAATATAATTCCGCGTGAACGGTTGTTTGCTAGTGCGGTAATGCCCAACACCGCTCTACATGTTATTGCGGTATATACTCTGGAAAACAATTCAAGCAACTTCACATTGACCTGTACTGGTGCTATGCACGCAAATGCATTTTGAAATAGGTTAGACCCTGAATAAATATAATATAGTTGCTTTTGTGTTCACCAGTTACAACATCAAACATGTTTGGAATCTTTCTGCATTTCTTACTGTCGTATTCATTCAATCAATTTATGTCTAAAGAAAATATACCCAGCCACAGAGTACTTTAGAATCACCAAGTGCAGGGGAGAACAGTTCATAGTTTAACAGACGCCGAAACGTCGTCAAACGTGGACAGTGTATCTATCTTTACAGGTTGACTGGAATTTGTGCACAAAGCACGCCACTGTTTACCGTCCCAGGCCTTCTAGTTCAATTAACAGACGTAATCACGTCATCATCGCCCGTTCTGACGTCACAGGCTTCCACTCGTCTGTTGTCCGTCCAGTTGAAGACTTCACCACAAGCTTGCTTTTCGAAACATTCAAATGACTTAAATATTTGCTCGGTTCTCTGATTGAGGAGGAGAGGAGAGGGGAGGGGAGGGGAGGGGAGGGTTGAAGAGGGTTGAACTGGTCATGGGAGCGGAAAAATAGAGACACACTAAAGCATTTAGCACTACACTGTAGCACTACAGTGTAGTATTTTTCATTGTATGTGAAAAAACCAAGTTCTATGCACAGTCAATTTCTTTATTGGAATTAGTGTATATATATTGATACATATAAGTTCATATGAAATAACTCAATGATTGAACGATTCCCGAAAGCCTGAATTAAACAAACCTAATAATGAAAGAATATATGTGTACTATAACATTTATGCGGCATAGCACACGTCAGGATACAGCTAGTTTGTGAGGGTTGGGCGATACCAGGCGATCAGATCAGTAATGTGTGACACATTACCCAAACTACCCCCACCCTTTCATTTCACCCTGCGTATATCTTATCATTCATACTGCGGGGTATGTTTTCTGATTTTTTGTACACGTGTATGTACAGAATTGTTACAATGGTACGTAAAACTTTCTGGGGGCAAACATCCACAAAGCAAGTGATGTTGCACTGGCCTGTATGGGTAGCTTAGTGGTTAAAGCGTTAGCTTTTCACGCCGAATGCCGGGTTTCCATTGTCAACATGGTTAAAACCATTCCTGGCGTTCCCCGCCGTCATATTGCTGGAATACTGCTAATGTTCCTTTACACCGACCCTGGTTTTCAAATCATTCCCCGCCTCACAGCCACTTTGCAATGTCGTCTCTGCGGCAGATGTTTTACCAGTGGTCAGAAATGTTTGATGAAACTAATTCCTCATTTGAGGGCAGAGCCAAAATAAGTGATAATACGCCACCTGTTTTGCCATTCACCACCAATTTAAAAATGACTATGAATATTGTTCACTCTTTGTGAAGTTGACAGACGTACATGGAAACGCTCAAGACATTTTGATGAAAGTATTGCTTCATAGACATATTAAACCACAGAGAAAATGCTTCTATACCTTGATGAATGTTGTATATGTAAAAGTAAACCCGTGGAAAGTACCACTTACTTTGGATCACACTTGAAAGCACGTCGTCAGCATGAGTGTCCGTGAACGGCTGGTTTTTAGATATTTGTAGGCCGCTTCAGTTAGGTAGCACTGCCTCTGTTGAGCCAGAGAAGAAAATGTAATAGAAGACACGATCAACCAGCTTCGAACCTGCCAAACACTCAACGCTCTCTTGGTGGATACGTGTATGTAGTATTCCGTGTAAGAAACAACTTTTTTTCAATCTCGCCATCACCACCCAACAGGACTAATTCGATGTTGTACAGCTATAACAGGTAACGGCAGTGAGTCAGTGTTAAGCTTTTACAGTCCACGTGCCTTGCGTCAATAAAATCTGTCTGCCTTAATAAGCGTTATGGTTTAGTATTTAGGGCAGGGCAGGGCAGGGCAGGGCAGGGCAGGGCAGGGCAGGGCAGGGCAGGGCAGGGCAGGGCAGGGCAGGGCAGGGCAGGGCAGGGCAGGGCGTTAAGTCCAACAATGTACACATTTCGAGTGAGTGAGTGAGTGAGTGAGTGAGTGAGTGAGTGAGTGAGTGAGTGAGTGAGTGAGTGAGTGAGTGAGTGAGTGAGTGAGTGAGTGAGTGAGTTAAGTGTTACGCCGCACTCTACAACATTCCATCATCTATATGGTGGCGGTCTGTAAATTATCGAATGTGGTCCAGACAATCCAATGATCAACAACATTAGCATCGACCTACACAATTGGCAACCGATGACATATGTCAACCAAGTCAGCAAGCCTGACCTCCCGATCCATTTAGTCGCCTCTTACCACAGGCATGGTTGCCTCTTATGGCAAGCATGGGTTACTGAAGGCCTATTCTAACACATTTAGATAGCCCCCGCCACACGGTCGGTCAGCCAGCCTGCAATGTGATAAGAGTGTTTTCTCCCCCCACCCCTCTTTGAATTTTGCACTGTTGTTTCATACCGCATTCAGCACCTATCCACCTATACGACTACGGTTTGGAAATATTTGAGTTTGTATCAGGCAATTCGGTGATCAATAACATGATATCATCATCATCATCATTTTGTAAATGATATTTTCGCAAATCGGTCCTAGTTTCCTACGTTTCTTTACCCCTCATACTCAAGATTAAGATCATCGAAGGAAGGAAGGAAGCTTTAAGGAAAGAAAGAAAGAAAGAAAGAAAGAAAGAAAGAAATATCAAGTTGCTTCTTGACTTTAGTATGTTTGTCTGTACATCTTGTTACCGCATCGGTCGTCCAGATGCCCGAGTGATGTTACAGACACAGTGCATGTTACCTTGGATACTAGACCAGGCAGCAATGCGGGCTGGGCTGGGCTGGGCTGGGCTGGGCTGGGCTGGGCTGGGCTGGGCTGGGCTGACGTATTGAGTGGATGACAATGTGTGTATGGTGTCCGACACTTTAAGACATGGTCACACGCACAGCTGGACTAAAAACTAGCCTCTGTAATAAACATATTTTGCTGAAAAAATGGTCATCGTTAAGACATAATAATATAATGAAATGGAGCCCTGAGACTTTCTTCATTGAAACCACTGGAATCTAGACTTGTCACTAGACTTGCATAGGCCTTCTTGGATATATTTGCTTCAGGGTCTGTACAACAGACTAACCCACAGTCAGTGAGTCAGTGAGTCAGTGAGTCAGTGAGTCAGTCAGTCAGTCAGTCAGTCAGTCAGTCAGTCAGTCAGTCAGTCAGTCTGCCTTTCATGCATGCAGCTGACTACTGCACTGTGTGTCCAGAACGCCACCCTATAGTCGCCATGGTGCTGAGTGTTAGTGCGGCGTTAAACAACAGACCACCACCACCAAGAACAACAGCAGCAGCAGCAGCAGCAGCAGCACCACCACCACCACCACCACCACCAACAACAACAACAACAACAACAACACCACCAACTTATAACAACAACACCACCATCAACATCATCATCATCATCATCATCATCATCATCAGCAGCAGCAGCAGCAGCAGCAGCAGCAGCAGCAGCAGCAGCAGCAACAACGACAAGAACAAGAACACCACCACCAACACCAACACAGTAATAGCAATAGCAACGCACAATGATAACAACTCAAGCTAAGTTGTGTGTGTTTTTCCTTATATGAACACAGAATGAACGTTTGTCAAGGTGGTATGGTGTGGCTGATAAACTTGATGGAAAATGCAGTTTTCGTCTTGTCCAAATAAGTGGGGAGGGTGTTGAGTTTTCAGATACTTGCATCAGTCACTCTAACCAAGCGCGTAGGCTTCTCCTACATAACACCGTTACACTCAATAACAACAAAACACATCCGTGATCCGTGATCCGTGATCCGTGATCCGTGATACGTGAATACGTGAATACGTGAATACGTGAATACGTGAATACGTGAATACGTGAATACGTGAATACGTGAATACTACTCCACATAAGACATAGGGCAAATACTGGCTACACTAAACACAAATGACTTAAGATAAACCACAAATAAAACCTATGAGCATAAATGAAATACTACGTGCTATTACATCACACTATGATAATCAAAATCTAGACCTTAGTAAAACATAACTAAATCTAAATAAACTAAAGTAGTCTTAAATGAAATTAACTACAAGTATAAATCCACAAAAACAGTTACATGATAAGTTCAAAGTGTTGGTACCAACGATTAAGGTAACACACTGAACGTATAAGCCGGCAGTCATTAGGTAACCTGAGTTACATAAATGTAAATCACATGTTAAATGCAAAAAGATGAAAAGTTAAATTACACAATGACTTAGCTCGAACAATAAATATATATTACATGAAAAGTACACCAGATATATACAACACAAAGTCTATATATAGTAGAACTCACGTGAGGTGTCCATGAAATTCATCAATCCAATACATGAACATGAAAACATAAATCACTATACACATAAAGTGTCACAAAAGAGTCGCAGGCGCTCTGAGAATGTCAAGGTCACAGCATCCTATCACTGCACATCATCGGATAATGACGTAAGCACCGATCTCAGGTGTGCAGTGTCCCAGCGTGTTACAAGAAGCTGCCCACTTCATCCATGCCCAAAACAATCCTACCTGGGGGCTCCAAATATAGCAGGGTCAATGTGGGGTAAAACAACTACCAACACTTAGCTGGGTGCGAGACTGTTTATTTCCGCCTGGATGATATGATTGGTAAGTGACACCCTGCAACAATGAATACAATACGATAGTAATATGTCACACATAATTCACGACACACATATAATTCCATGCACGGGTAAATACATAGGGATAAATACCGAGAATAATGCAGTAATTCAAAGTTTGAATAACGTTACTTATTACACATAAAGAACATTATAATCATACATTAAATATTACATCATTACGCATATCGTAATGATAATACATACAACACAATGCAGTGCATTACGGTACATCATTACGCATTAGTTATGATAATATAATAACAACGTATACATGAGTCGTCATCCATTGCATGATAATACTATATGCAAAAGCGGTATAAAATAAACATATACACATACCCTGTGGGTGGTACAAGGGTGTACACAATCAGGCACAGCACCGGTATTACTGACTGGGACTTATCTGTTATAGATACTATCAAATGATAAGTAATATACAAGGTAATGTGAAGTAGAGCTTGGGATACATTCAGGAACATAAAACTGCTTCCACACATGGATAATTACACTTATATTTACAACATAGCAGCTTATATTAAAACACATTCTCTCGTCTCACACATAAAGTGAAAGGATAGTAAACATAAAAATATATCAGTAATACTTATTTGTGTTTGTTTATAGCTTAGGATAGTAAAAAATAACGTAATTACTTCAGCGCACTTTACATGCTATACAATGTAATGCTTATTTGAATGGTAGTAAATAGACATTCTGTTATTATGAAGATACAGCAAGGATTAAATGCAATGTTACTTTAATTAAATGAATAGTAACCTTCATCTTACACCGTCTGTCTCAGCTGTCTTTAGGTGGCAAAGATTCAGTGCAGAATGAGTGTCATTGTGCAGGGAATTAGTGAGACCAATCAACTGAGAAGCGTCATGGCTTGGGCAATTAATCGGTGTGGCCAAGCTGTAAAGCTTAACCCTTAACCTGCCTCATAATAATACAGCTAAAAAGGTGAGAAGGAAAATAATTAAGAGAATAAGACTAAAATAATATATTTACACTAAAATACGCTTGCCACAATCGCACTGACAAGTGTTTCACCCAAACAAAGGATTATACGTGTTTAGCATAACCTAACAGTCCTTTGCTGAAGCCCGACACGTAAAACCAGAGATAAACTTCCATGAAGAAAACTCAGGAACCGTGTTTCCTCAGCGTATGCACCAACAACCCGTACTGGAGGGTGTACAGCAGACTATGTTCACCTTAGGTATATGGTACTTTACACGTGTAGGAATACACCTTACCTTACGATTTATTTTGATAATGTCGTTCAAACAGGACAACATGCTATCATCAACAATACCAATGAGTAAATAAAGTGTGTGTCATATATATTCCTCTCTCACAAATAGCATTATAATGGCTCTTCAACAGCCACAAGACAAGTTTCAAAGTAACCGTATTATAATGGCTCTTCAGCCTCCAAGGCATATGCAATTAGTGATGGATATATAACTCTGTATGAATATATCGTGTTATAAAGGCTCTTCTACCCGCAGCGTATAGAGCATCATACATGTTAATGCATGAACAGCATGACGGCTCCTAGCCTAATATATACACAGATATATTGTAAGTCATTCATTTCAGTAAATAAATCCATTTTCTGGTGTCCCCCGCCGTGATATTGCTTGAATATTGCTAAAAGCGGCGTAAAACCAAACTCACTCACTCACTCACTCACTCACTCACTCACTCACTCACTCACTCAGTACATAAATAAAAGTATTCTCACGGCTCTTCAGCTCAACAATGGTGTACCATGGTATGCAATGGTATATTTGCTTCATTTCGATATACAAACTTGTAAGTATTATCACGGCTCTCCAGCCGAGATGCAGACACAAAACATGCACATCTTACATTTATCATCAGAGCAATCAACACCTGCAACATATCAACATTGTTTCATTATGAAATACAAACGTATTGAGGAAAATACGTGATATATTTCTGCGGGAATGGCTAATTTGAGTAACCCTTATATACCCTTAACAGTGCCACCCCCATAGGCAGCTAACTCTCGTTACACACCGTTAGGAGAAAACAAATTCATACTAATTCATCCTTCAAACGTAGAAAATATAATTTCATGAGACCACATACGGCTATTTTCCACACATTTATGGTCCGCTTCAATCAGTCGGTGAGTCCATCAAGCCAGTGTCTGTGTAGCCTTGAATCTCAAGAGACCTTGTAGGTAGGTAGGTAGGTAGGTAGGTAGGTAGGTAGGTAGGTAGGTAGGTAGGTAGGTAGGTAGGTAGGTAGGTAGGTAGGTAGGTAGGTAGGTAGGTAGGTAGGTGATTGTTATGGTTAGGTTCAGGTTTAGTTAGATTGAGGTTTAGGTTGTTTGAGGTTGGGGTTAAGTTCGGGTTCAGGATCAGGTGCAGCTTCAGGTAAGCATACCACGGTGACCTGCGCCTGTATGTAGTTTTTATCTATCTTATCCAACTCCAATCGTCGCAACAATAGTTGATTTGTTGATTTGTTCTTGGAAACGACGAAGTCTGTGCTAAAAAACAGGGGCTCTGAAGTCAGTTTGTTGAACGAACCAGGCCACGTATGACGGTGATATACTATACATCCTTGGTCTGAGCAACGTTTTGCAAACATCCTACTTCATCCCAAACTGGTTTTCTGTAAACAGATCATATTTAACTCAAAATATTCAATCAATCCCTCTACAACCGTCAGCTTAATATTCGCACTCGGCACAACGCCTCTGCAGTCCAGTAGAGGTTTGCGTAGCTTCCGGCCAGGTCAGAATTACGCTTGTATGACTCTTACATTGCCTGTTAGTCATTCGATTGCACAGGTGACAGATTGACGTTCTAAATTGCCTGTCAAACCATTCATAACAACATCAAAAACACCATTCATGCCATAATAGTTTGTCTAATTTTACTAACGCACACATTGGCATTTCTTAATTAGGGCCAGTTAATGCCCCTCGTGTATTTAAAGTTTCATTAACTCTCATGAATGTTCCTTGATTGTGGTTGATGAAAAGAACGGGTTATGTCATCGTAGCGCTCACTTACATTCAGTTTTCCCTTCATTTCCAACATAGGTGTAACAGATCTCCCCAAACAGTGTACATCGTTTAGAATATGGGCTTCAGTTGTATTGCTTCTTGAAAAGAGAAAGCAATTATAAACTGGACACACTCGTGGTTCTTGAATGATTAAAAAATACTTGTCCAAATTGCATTCAGGAGTGTTATTGTCGCAATCACAACAAGAACCGAAAAAATATTTTCAATAGTTTTTGGGTCGGATGCATAATTATAAAGAACTCTGACCCGGAAGCTGTCGTGTTTACCACCGATTCCATGGTGTGACTGCGCTTTCCTGGATCATCTTAGGGTCCGAAAATTCCACAGCCCGACGTCGTGGTCCAAATTCTCGGCCCCGGCACCAAATCGGCATCCCTGACTAGAACCATCGAGATCGGTGCCAGAAGACATGGCCATCCGTGCCCTTTTTCATTTTCTCGAGGGCACTTTCGGACGCCGTTGCACCATCTGCCCGCTGCGGTTGCTGTCAATAACATCGCAAACAATGCCGACCGACCAACCAATCGTCTTCGGCCACATCCTCACCCAGACCACTCCCTCTCACACGCATCGGAATCACTTCGCCACAACCATCTTCTTTACGATGCTTTCGCAACCAACCAAACATCAGCTATCAAACTTGACCACACTGCCTTCACTTCATTCGTACTCCCATATATGGTCACGTAGTACTATCGCCTCCACTCACCCACGCACGACTACCACCTTCGCGTTTCTCAAATACACTTTACCTCTGTTCAGCCCCTCCACCATTAATTGTGCAGAAATTCTATTTATTTTCTCTACATACACCCATATTTTACAATCTATTCACTTTTTCTTTCATCACAGCTCCAATTCATTTCTGCACATTTCCACTTTTCACGTTAACACACAGCTGGAGTAGGCACTGTCACCTGCATTCACACGCACCCGGTAACCCGGAAGCAGCATGCCGCAACGACCAATCACAAGCCACATGGCAATGTTTACCTCCGTCAGCTGATCATGGCGGCCTACACTGCACAATCCAAGTAATGAACGGCTTGTAGTCACTTTGCTACGCCGTCGCTGGTCAGCCACTGCTGTCACATGAATCTGGAGGTAAGTACATTAGTGTCTTTCGCTCCACATTTTATTTTTTCATAACGCCCGTATGACTGACGTTGTTCTAACATTGCCATGTTTTGCAAGGCCACCTGCTGTACCTCTTTCCTGGAAGACAGTGTCACCCGTTTTCGTGCCTCCATGCCAAATGGTTTTCGTGGAGAGGATGCAGACAGGAAACTTCTTATGCTCTGCTGTGTATAATACATGAGCGACCGTGCCTTTCAACGTATAACCCAACAATTTAAACACAGACCACATATCATATATGTTCTCTCATTCCCAAAACGTTTTACTTAATTTTTGGGTCAGGGCCCAAGTTATTTTACGAGCGCTTCGTTAGGGTTTGTTTCAGTTCGTGGCACAGACCATACAAGGTCCATTGTCCCTTATGAATATTACCCATTTATGTCCTGTTTAGGAAGGTGCATCTAACACAGTACACTCTGTTCAGCATTTCTCACGCCGTGCACAGTAATGAACAGGACTGTACAGAGCTGGGTTTCTTAACATCAGGAACGTTCAGTAATGGTAGGCCACACTCAGTTGAATTCCTTGCATTTCTTGTCGTATCTGACAAAGGTGCCTTAATGATGGTAAATGTTACACCTCTCGTTGTAATTATTCTGCTTTAGTAAGTAGGTGACTTTGTACAGATACTTTATATATTATTGTAGTATGTTCCTAAGCACTGTTCTTTCTTAATGTTCCCCAAGCAACTACCAGCATTTGTATCTCTCTAGGACAAGGAAAGGTGAACGTGAAGAAACGTTTATTCACCTGTTGGTTTCTCAATGTTTGTCATCTCTGGTCAGGGCTGATTTGGATGAAATTTCTTCTGTTACATTAAATTCTAACTCGTTCACTTTCTGCACATCATTCAAAAAGATTGGTGAAAACAAACAGAATTTTGTTGTTAAATGTTTGACAAATCTTATGCTGAATATAGGATTTATTTTTGAAAGGATACAAAACCGGTACTTTCCACGATCTTCCTGCTGTAGTAGTTTCCGTTTGTCTTTGACCATTTTGTTTAATGTGAGCTTGTAAGTTTCTCCCGGTGCCTCAATTGCAGGTTCGAGAAAATATGTCTGATGCCAAGTCTACTGCCCTTGAAGCTGGGAGTCGGTGAAGGAACAGAGGCATGGACGAGAAATGAACCTCCAGAGAAGATTCATCCAGGAAGCTTATCACAAACTGACCGTACAACATACTGAGGCCCACGACCTAACCCCACTCCCACCCCACCCCACCCCACCCCACCCCACCCCACCCCACCTCTCGCCAGACACCAACTCTGACAGTCATTGCAGGACCGTTCCGGTTCCCCCACCCTTTACATCCATGGAAGGTTTACTTGCCTTAGTT
Source organism: Haliotis asinina (assembly GCF_037392515.1). Lineage (NCBI taxonomy): Eukaryota > Metazoa > Mollusca > Gastropoda > Lepetellida > Haliotidae > Haliotis > Haliotis asinina. Next base: position 16,900,315 of record NC_090283.1, on the reverse strand, counting down.
GTGAATCTAATTCAAAAAAATACATGTGTTAGTATGGACTTCGCTGATTGGCTTTTGTCCTTCTTAATTATCTCCCCTGACAGTCTCTCAGCCTCAAGGCTTACCTCACCTCACCTCACCTCACCTCAAAATTGGTCAGCAAACATGAAAGAAAGCGCCAAGTTATCTCTTTATTTGCCAACAGAAATCTTCATTTGAAATGGAGTTGTATTCTAGTGTGGTGCAACTAGACAGATATAGAACAGCTTTAACCAGATTCAGATGTACAAATTATGATTCCGTGGTCAGAATTGCTAGAGAAGAGAGAAAGAGAGAAAGGATGTTCAAGTCCTGTTTGACTATGCCCAAAAGTACTTGAGGATGACATTTATTTTCTTATTACTTGCCCTCAATGTGATGATCTTCGATCCCAACTGCTGAACATTCCCCATTGTCTGTCCAATGAATGGAAATCTGTCCACATTATGACCTGCACGAATCGGTCATTGTTAGCAAAATACATATTCAAGGCCTCAGTTGTGAGACAGAAGTAGCCCAATACCTGATGCAAGGGAGATAACTCCGTCATATTTCACAGAACACAGCTTGTGTATCTGCAGCTGTTATGGTTTAGTTGTCTGACTTGTCACACCTGTATAATATTGTTCTCATTGATCACTGTATACAAATATAATTTGCCATCACTCGGTATGCTTTTCGTGCAGAATTTTGCTTCAAAATTGTTAGACATCAATCTCCTTTTCAAGCAATTTTGCATCAAATTGTTGCTACTTTTCCAATGCAAGAGAGTGAACTGTATCAACCTTTGCATCACCATTCTGTCAACTTATAATCACTATTATTCAGTTGTACAATGTTTCTGCTTGTATAATTATGCCATTCACGCTCTTGCCTAAAAGCACAAAAACAAAATGTTATATATTGCTTGAACTTGTACAAGTAATTTATGTGATGTAGACAAATCTAAGAAAGTTATGGAGGATGCTACTTTGTCATAATCTTTAGCACTGTATGGTCTTGAGTCCACACACACGAGACCGCTAATGTTAACTGCCAAGGGAGACAACTCATCATTTTACCACCGCTTCATCTACTTTCGGTTCTGAATTATTTTCATTGTGCATGGTAGATATTGTGACTCGCATTTGAATGTGTCTGCAGTGGAAGACGAACTGCACGTTGTTACTTCATGTCACAGCTGCATGACAAGTTGACAAACAAGTTTTTGCCAAGTTTTAGCTCATGCTAAAGTTACAATTTTTAGGACTGCATTTTGTAAAATGCACACAAATCGCACAACTGTCTGTGCAGAGCTAAAGGAGACAACTCAGCATTATACGAACGCTTCATTTATTTTCTGAATCATTTTAGTTGTTCAAGAATGCCAATGAGACTCATATCTGCAGTTGAAGACGAAGTGCACGTTGTTAATTCACGTACAAGATGAGAAACATGTTTTTTCCAAGTGTTTGTACAAGTTTGGCTCCTGATACTATGTTAGAAATGTTAGGGCTGTTTATACTAAAGTGCACACAAGTCACACAGCTACGAACAGCTAAGGGAGACAACTCACCATTGTTCAAACGCTTCATCTGTTTTTAGTTCGGAATCATTTTATTTGTGCATGATGTTCATTGTGATTCGAATTGGAAGTCGAAAATTTCACGCCGCGAAATAGCAAAGAATTCCTTTCTCTCGTGGGTCCACCCAACGTGTCAAATTATACATGCACACACAAAAAGATGCAAACAGATGTAAGAGGACACGAACGGGATCGAGTGGTCAGACTTGGTTGATGCATGTAAACGTTTTCCGTATCTAAACGTATTTCGGTCAATGCTCATGATGTCAATCACATGACTGACAGACTCGATACTTAACAAAATGCCGTCGTAAAGCGAGGAAACAACTACCAAACATCACATTGCTGTCTGTACAAGACAAATATGTATTGCTTTTGATAATTGTATTCAAAGGTTATGTGTCTGTTGTTGGCCGCTGTTGACAGGTGACAAAGACACTTCAGCTAATGTAATTGGTGGCACACTGCTGGCCACGCCCTGTTTATACACCACAGGGCAATTTGAATTTGATAAAAATGGGAAAATGCAAGATTTTGCTAACCCAAAAACGGACACCAAACACACTGCAATACCTGTATCAAATGCATCAGGGACGATCCACCTATCACATCGCTATCAGTCAGGGATTGTGTTTTGAAAGCTATCACAAACACGTGTTTTCCAAATTCATAGAGGAAAGTTCCCGACTGAATACTACACAAATGGGAACGATATTTTGGAATTGGGGGAATGGTGTACAGTTTCTTATGGGGCTATTTTTGTTCCGTTTTTTTGTTTTAGGGGATCTTTCGTTTTGGGATATTTGTACATGTTCCTTAGTATTCAAGATGCTTTTAAAAACTACACATCAGAAACATATTTTGTTTCTTTTTTTTTCCTTATGCACAAACTCACCAATCTCCGCCCAGTGTATCCTTTATGTTTTTGTTCTTCAGCTATAACAATGCAATGTACTCGTTGACTCAGCACCAAAATTATAGTCCTGTTTTCCCTTGGTTCAAAATACTATAGCGCCCGAAGCACAATCCACACGCGTTTCAAAGATGAGTAAACACAAAATAGCTCTCTGTTGGTATTTAAGTATATTTTTTAAAATTCAAATATCATACATACATTGATTGACATGTGAAAAAGTGAACCACCCTGGGATTCATCAGTTGTGGTCAATCGTATCGAAGCTGTCATCGATTCCTGAGAGTGACGTATCGCCACCATAGTTTATCAACAATTATCCATCATAGAGAACGAAGACGTCCTTGGATCGATTTATTGTCAAGTTTAATATCGTTAAACATTGATCTAAGGCTCCCTCCGTGTTTCCTTTCATCCACAAATTTACTCGATATTTTTTACAATCTGCATTTATACGTTTTAGAAAATGATGAAACCAATTATGGCGATGATTGTCTTGAGAGTACTTTAATTCAAAAATGAAAATATTAAAAAGATTTAGGTGCGTGGTGTCGGGGTAAAAAGAAATCTATCACCAGCCTTCAAAAGCACATCGTTCTTGTTTGCGAGGCAAGGGTTGTGTTTATCAGGAAGTGATAGGAATTAAATCCGTGCAGTGAATCGAGAAGGTGGACTGCATCCCAAGGGAAGTGGAAATGACGTAGTACCCACATATACATGTCGTCACTCACCGGCCCGCAACTGACAGTTCAACATAGCCCCGATGACCTTAGTCCGAAATAACAGGTCTGCAAATATGCATACACGTGGAGTCAGCACGAATACCGCATTCATTAATCACGTTTCAGTTTATGTGATCACAAATGGTTATTAAACATCTCATCACATTTTTTTTCAAAATCTTATTTTTCACAGATATCTTAAATCAAGATTGTGACTGTGATTGAGTCTACATCTTCTAACCATAATCATAGGTTCTGTGTTGTAAGCAGCGTGACAATGGACACTTATGAAAACCCTTTGAAAACGCGGATTAGAAATGGGGCTCCTTTCACAAAGCAGCCTTTACTTCGGTAACCTTAATACCCATTCTTTAACATTGCACTAAGGTTCCCTTAGTGACTTACGATCACCTTAGTGCTTTGTGAAAGGTGGCCCAGTTCTGTGCAAATTGTGTGAATGGCTGTTGCAGCTGCAGAGCAGTATATGAGTGCGATTGAAGTGAGTCAGTGAATAAGGTTTCACGACGCGGTTAGCAATATAGCCCAGCACATGACACAAGAACTGGCCTTCACACATTGTAACTCTGTTGGGAAATGAACCAAAGCCTTCGTCCTGACGAAGGGACACTTGGACAGCTCGCCTACCCCATCGACCCTGCCCTTTTGGGTACATGGTGTCATCACTGATTTCCAATGTTCCATTCTTAAAGCCTTCATTTCCTTTGCCCAACAGAATCTTTGTCTACGTATATCTGAGGCTGGTTATTCGTAAGATACGAATCTCCATTTTATAAGGTCGCAAAGTAAGAGCTATGGTCCTATGTATATAGGCCCAGATTTTCGAAGCTCTCTTAGCGCTGAGATAGTCGTAAGTGCGATACATTAACATTAACTTACGACTATCTTGCCGCTAAGAGAGCTTCGAAAATTTAGACTCTTGTCGTGATCCACACAGCATTCGTAGCATCATGTCCCTTCTTAAACATACGGCAAACTATAGACTTACGACAGGTCGCAACGTTACGAACGCTTTTGTGGATGATGTATCACCTGGGTGATGTATCTTAATTTCATGTTCTGCGTCACGTGCAGAAACAAACTGACTCGAAGAATCAAATAATTCCAGTACATGAACAACTATAAACGCATTAGTCTAAGTTACCAACAGAAAAGAATGCAAAAGAATATTAACAGGTTATTGTCCTACAAATACAAACGGGTTCACCACACCACAATCTTACCAAATCTCTTCTAGGTGTAAATTTTTGCTAAGTTAAGATTGAAGTTATATTAAGGGACTGATGTGATGGTTTCAGTCGCAGAGTAACTATGCGTTTGCTTAGCTTGACACGGCAGCAGGGAGTGCACCGCATTTTACTGACCGGTTTTCCGATTTGAGATTTGCGCAGTAATATGTTGACTAATACACGGCCCATAGGGGGCGTTCATCGAAAGGAGTCACGACATATGGTGTGATATTCGTTCTGAAAATACTCTCAGGGCCACAGAGAGTATATATGGGTTCGATGATGGCTAAAAGTGATAAACAATAACGAAATGGTCACTCGATGATGATGCACTTTTACACGGACGTCAGTTTTTTTAAGTTCGTCGAGTTTCGGGCTGTTTTAGCTTCCTACAGTTTTTATGACGTTTGAAAATGTTTAGTCGGATTAAACGTACAAGTGAATGTTTTGCTTAACCCTTTTGTTACCAGATATTCATAAATCGTCAAAACCCATTTCATTAAAAGGCCACTTCATCGCCATCTTTATCTGATAGTTATAGGGAGCAGTCGGGTGGCCAAGTGGTTAAAGCGTCCGTTCATCACGACAAAGACTCGGGTTCGATTCTCCATGTAGGTGTGTTGCGCGAAGCCTTGTTACTGGTGTACCCCGCTGTGATTATGTTGGAATAAAACAAACTCAGTCACTGACAGTTGGCATGACACGCGAGTGTGGGCTACAATAACAATTCAGTAGTTGGTTAATACTGACATACGACATGGAATGTGGGTGATTTGTCTAGTCCATTTGTTTTGCTTACATACGTATTTGTATGTATGAAGCCAATCTGTATTAACCGTTATCATAAAGCGTAATGGCGATGCATAGTAAGCAATAGCAAGGAGCAGCTACAGATATCATATTCATTGCAAATAAAATAGCAATCTAGTCTCCCATGTATTTTTATTAAAACCGACAAATGTGAAATGCAAATCCGTTTCTTTATGTCTCTCTTTTTGAATATGTACAGAGGGTTTATCTTGCTATTGTGTTATAGAATCGCAATTTATTGTCAGATAGATCTAATGCATGTGTCATGTTTTGCTGTATAAGTAAAACTGATGACTCATCACATCTCATACAAACATGTATAAGATTTAATTGTCTTCGATGTGTCTCAAATCTGTTCAAATACACCCATAATCTACGTAAATGAAAATTAGCGTTTTAAAGGGATACAAGTGAGGCATACATTGATGGTCTCTCAAACTGGGTACTAGTGCCTTGTGTGGACAAAAAATAGCTCATGGTTCAAGATTATTTAGTGATCGATTGATTACAGATATGAATGACTGGTAGGCTCTGATATCAATGCAGATCATTTGAAGTCAATCTCTAATGGTACATTGTATTTCCAATCTCAACTCCCTGGGGATCATACAACTCTTGCTACGATATTCACACCGAGTTAATATGTCTTTCCCATCCTTACGAGATACATTCCAATAAAAAGGCATGCAACTCGCAAAGTTCAAGTATTTATTGTGATTTTACATGACGATGCTTTGTGAAAGAAATCTATTTATAGTCTGTGTGCAGTAAAACTGTAGAGATGAGTTTCAACTTTAAACACGAAAATTAACAATCTAAGTAAACTTAGTCTCAGTGTGTTTCGTTACACTCCACCACTGAGTCTAACAAAACCCAGTAGAAGGTCGCGTCAGGTAACCTTTGAGCGACCAATGTCCGTCCAATCAATAGCAAGATGGTTAAATAGATTTAACCAGTCAGACAAAGGCTACTCTTGCCCCTACTACTATACAGGGATCGGAGGTATTTTCAAAATATTCAGGTCACTGACACAGATCTCTGCACAAACAAAAGTCCGCATATAACACGGTTATTTGACCTGCAGTATATACGCTCTGGGGTTCCTGTTGACATGGTTATTTCCGCGAGATAACATCCTCGAATGTTGCCAAAACACTATTTTCAGCGACTGTGTGAATGTGCACTTTCGCGATTTGGTAAGCTCTGTTCTGATTGGTCAATCTCAAAGGTTACCTGAGGTTTTTCATAAGGTTTTGTTAGACTCAGTAGTGGACTTTAACGAAAAATACTGAACATAAGTTCACTTAGACTGAAAAGTTAATAAAATAACGTGAAATTAAGATTGCGAATCCTTATAATTTGACCTTGCTAACTGAACCTTGTAATGTCAGAATCTTATTCAACTTAAGTACAAGGTGTGTAACAAACGATCGCAGTCTCAAATTGCCATTGGTGGTTTGTATTACAGTCGGGTGATCAAGGCTAGAAACCAAGTGGTTAAAGCGTCCATTCGTCACGCCGAAGACCCGGTTCGATTTCCCACATATGTGCAGTGTGAGAAGCCCATTTCTGGTGTCCCTCGCAGTGATGTTGCTGGTATATTGGTTAGGAAGGCGTGACGTTAACTAACTCACTAATGTCCAACAGAAGGCAGGGTAAGAACAAGTATCATTTAAAGTCACAACACCGCGGCTTTCTCGCAGCTGGTAATAAAATCAATGACCGCCTACTTTCAGAAAAAGACCACCAGACTCTACTAGAGGACAGGTCCTACGTGACAGCTAATGAACGTGGCTTTTAGCTGACTCGAGGCCTGAATGTTCGGGCAAAGTGTCTCCGCCCTATGTCTATCAATCACACGCAATGATGCGGGTAATGAAGATGATACCTCGAGGCGACCTCTGGTGGCCGACATGCAAGCACTACCGTGCCCGTTGCTATGCGCCCTGGGGGTCATTTCGCACAGGGGATTTTGTATTGCGGAATTCTGGCATTACTATTCTTCACTTTCCATCAAACAAGAATTCCTGTTCAATAATTTGTATCAATACTAATAAAAAAAAATACCGATATTATTTTTGTCGCAATCTGAATTCGTTTTTGTTTCTGTCTTTGCGTAAGTGGGAGCAGGGTTGTCGCAATGAATTTCTTTGTACAAATGTGCCAAGTAGGCGTTACAGTGACGGAGTTCAGTTACTCCGTTTTTAGCCAAGGTTTTGCAATGTACAGCGGACACCAGAAATGGACTTCATTTGTTATTCCCATATGGGAAATAGAACCCGGGTCTCCTTGACGAGCGAACGCTTTAACCATTAGACTAGTTGACCTGACCCGTGAAGGTCCCGGGGTAGACTAGATCTTCAGCAACCCATGCTTGCCATAAAAGGTAACTATGCTTATTGTAAGAGGCGGGATCGAGTGGTCAGGCTTGCTGATTTGGTTGACACATGTCATCGGTTCCCAATTGCGCAGATCGATGCTCATGTTGTTGATCACTGGATTGTCTCGTCCAGACTCGATTATTTACAGACCGCCGCCATATAGCTGGAATGTTGCTGAGTGCGGCGTAACACTAAACTCACTCACTCACGCTAACTCACCTCTCCCGAAATGCATCGAGTGACAGTTATGAATGGACTAAACTTTGTATACCTGTAGTAAATTACAGTCCGTTTGGCTCAAAATTGCAAAACTCGAAAACCTTTAAACATATAAGACTCATTGAAACGCTGATTCTGATCAAAACAGCAGAATATTTTTTCAAAGACTTAATACTCTAAAATTAAAAAGCTGTTTAACAATCTATCATTAAAATATTGACACAGTTCACTCTTTCTCACGAGTTGGGAAATACAAAAGAGAGGAATAGCCAGGCGTAAGAGGAAGGATGGAAACGGCATAATATAGGTATAATAATAACAGGTATAATAAAATATAAATGAATCAATAAATCTGTTGGCTCTTGTGCACGTGTTTCTCGTGTACCTGGCTGTTCCTGTCTTTGTACTCATCCCTCGTAACAAATAGTGAACTGTCACAATATTTTAATGATAGTTTGTTTTAAGAACCTTGGGACATAAATACGGACAGTAAAATTACTGTAATTGCCTTTGAAACACAAGGGATATTTCAAATAAAACATGACTTCAGGTATACAAATATGTATCTCGTGGTGATATTGGATGACAAAACTAGAAGTGTAGCACAACAAACAAGGCCCCTCTTAGGCGTAACAGAATCCAGTGGTCGTGGGTTCGAATCCTATTCACAGTAATAGTCAGCACCGCGAGAGCGTTCTTTTTTTTCAACAGAGTGAGTGAGTAAGTGAGTGAGATTTGTTTTACCCCGCTTTTCGCAATATTGCAGCATCATCACGGCAGGGGTCACCAGAAATTTACGAATTGTACCCATGTGGGGAATCGAACCTGGGTCTTCTGCATGACTGCGTGACGCTTTAAAGACTCGGCAACCACACCGGTCGTATTCAACAGAGGTAAATGAGTATCACTGAGGACTTTCCTGCCTCATCTAACTGACGAGGCGTGACGATGGTCAAAACGGCGTGAAAATTCAATCCCAGAGACAATACTTCATCCAGAAAGCCATAGGCCAATTTCCAAATAACACGTTACAAGTGTCGTAGAGACAATCTACTTCAATTCAAACATTGTCAAACCAAAAACTGCTGTGATTAATAAGCAAGTAGACTGATTAAATTTATTTGTTTGTGATGATTATCTTTTTTTTTTAATCATATGCCCGTGTGCATTAGCAACAGATATCTTTCAGAGACTTGGGGTCGCATCTAAAATACATCAAAGAACCAAAGTGCACTCATCCTCTCTTCATCCTTTCTGGTCTTTATAACTTAACTAAATTATTTTAAACCAAATCAATTGCAAGATAGAAAATATACTTCTACTTCGTTACCTATTAATTACTCACTTATACTCACTTACCAGTGCCAAAGGCAAATGATGCTGATTTGAAATAAGGAAATCTTCAAATGGTCTGAATATTTAATACAAAAGACGCAAATGATATAAAGCTAAACCTAGAATATACATGGCCGTAACTAATTATTGAAACAACTTAACTGTATTAGTTTTGTACACATTTAAATACAACTGACTTTCAGAGGAGCACGTTTTACATGAAATTGATACAATCCAGGACCTATATTTTCGAAGCTCTCTTAGCGCTAAGATAGTCGTAAGTGCCATTCATTAAAATTACCTTACGACAATCTTAGCGCTAAGAGAGCTTCGAAAATTTAGGCCAAGTGCAACATTTCTTTAAGCCAGTGAACATTATATTGTATCACAATCATCAATGATCGTGAAAAACCGTGGATATTGTCAATAATAAGTGTGGTTTTCAAGCGCATTAAGCGATAGTTCAACAACATCACGCATGATACAAGAGAAATTTGTATACACATTGTACCCATGTAGGGAATCGAACCAGGTCTTCGGCATGACAAGCAAACGCTTTAACCACAAGGCCACCCCGGAGCCCTGAACACGGACAATAACATAGTGGCAACATAAATAGCAGTCTATACATATGATATAATTTGGCATCGTAAAAACAAATATGTGATCGTCTTTTAAATTTGTGGTCCCACATCAATAACTAATCGATAATTGGTAACTGTCAGTTGAATACACACCAGAGAGCAAGGGTATGATACTATTTGTATGACAACTATTTCAGGCAACTCAGATCTCTCACTTGGAATCCCCCCATTACAGTTTAGTAATGTATCATTATGGTACGTATAATTTTCATTGCTGTATTTTCGGTTACTCATTTTTCATTACGTATCGTCATTTGCAAAGATCGTGGTGAACATATGGTATGTTGTAGTTTAGTACGATTATACCTGTATTCAAGGTGTATCACAGGGCGACTGCGTGTGAGTAAAGGTTGAAATAACACAAGTCTAAACTGTTTGCAACTCCGAACCTTGATCCGAACACATGTTTCCGGTGTGCCCAAGGGATGCAACTCCAAGCACCACTTGACAACTAACTTCACACACTGAAGGAAACAAGCTACAAAGATATCTCACTGGAAAGATCTCAAGGTGATGAACTAAAAATATCACATGCGCGTGTTCATAAGTTCACAAACTGACTCTGAAATGCATTTCCGCAGAAATTTCTGACGACATTCTTCCAGCAGAATTTCTGAGGTCATTATTTTTCATGCAGATTTTTTTGCCGGAAGTTTTTCCCTGTAGAACTTTCGGGCAGAATTATCTAATTTAATTTCAGAATCGTTTTAACTGAGTAATATTAGTTTCTGTAGATAATTTAGCATGAATCTTCTTTAAATAATGCTGTTCTCCTGGAAACTATGCTTCATGTTTGGAGGTGAAATGGTGACCTGACCCGAACCAAAGGCATCTAGTACCATACAACAACAACACCGACAACCACAAGAAAACTAAAGAGGAACTACACATCAATATATTGCAGGTGATTACATGTTTGATTGGCTAACCAAAAGCAAATTGTTCCGTGTATGTTTCTTTATTAGCTAATCTAAAACAGGACCGCGCCCACGACTGCGCATGCTGTTCCGGGATTGGCAAATAATTAAAAAGACTGAGCATTACTTGTTAGTTATTTATTCAACATTTGGTATATTTTTGGATAATTCTGATTTATTGTTGTTGATGAGCGACTGCATTGACGTCGTATCGTGAACGTCGTCTACAGATATTTGTCGTTGATATAATGAGTTCAAAGAGCGGGCTGATTTGCTGCGATTAGAACGATTTAAAAACGAAAATCAATACGGTTCAAACCTCCATTTCGTTGTACCATCTCGAACAACGGGTGCAGATCATAGTTTCAATGGGTGTTGTCCTCGAGGGTGTATCGTGCTGTTATTGAAGTTTCACTGAAGTTGAAATACACAGTACTGATCAAAAGTAATATTAATCGTTCAGTTAAAAAAAATAATAGGAACTCGGCTTGTTTCGATGGGATGGTGAGATGCCTAGAGGTTCGCTAGTCACGCCGGAGACATAGGTTGCATAGAAGTATAAGTTACCATGTGTTCGTGAGTTTCATTTGAAGATTTATCATGTGTCCGAGTTAAATATCAAACAAGAGAACAATATATATTCGACGATTAACGGGTCAGTCATATGACGTATTGTTCACGAATAATATTCTTCTCATTTTCACGACGATAAAAATATCCGACTGATGGAGGCGTCACACCCTGGGTCCGGGCTGTATGTCTGATGTCCATGCACTGTGCCCCTTCCACCGGGAAGATGGCTACAAACGGCATAGAACTTTATTCAATCCCTACACACAATGTTTCAACAGACGTCAGCCAGTTGTCCGGGCCGATATATTCTTGAACTGATAGTTTTCAGTTTCTCGAACTGATAGAATATTTTAGGCTGTGGACATGGTATATGAATTAAAACAATATTGTCTATCTACGGTAATCAGTGAATCAGTATTCCGCACAGAAATCTGTTATTCAGTTGTAGAAACCAAGCGGAGTTACAAGACCAGTTGGTATACACTACACACCAGTCAATAGGAATCGCATTACATTGTTGATACCGCTCTTGCACTGCTACAGAGCTCGTAAATACTGGTTCCCAGATTTTGTGAGGCCATTTCAGTTTTTTGGGGTTTTTTTTGTTTGTTTTTTTCTTTTTGTTTTGGGATTATTTTTTTTTTTCTTTTTTGGTTTTGTTTTGTTGTTTTTGTTTTTGTTGTTTTGGGGTTTTATTGGGGGGATCTGCTTTGTTTTCTTTTGTTTGTTTGTTTGTTTGTTCGTTCGTTTTATCGTACTGAGTCCTGATCTACAAAGCCACAATGCGTTCGTATAATGGTAAACACATATAAGATGATCCACGACCTGACAAATGACCCCAATTTGCATACTTGGGAACGCCCCACAGAACGATCCACTTGAAACAAGGGGGAGCTAGGTTGTATGATAAATATCGAGGAGTTCATTTTCCCCGTGCGTTTCACGCATGAATTGTTATAGCACACTCGATGTGGGAACAGGTACAATCCCAACGAATTGAATCAACACAATGTACTGAGCAAATATGTTTAGGGCCACCGATCCATTTCACGAAGCAAATGACATTTTTATGAGTTTTCTTTGACAAAATTGCTGAATATCTAAAATGCTTGTCAATGCCCCAATCATCTATTTGCCTTCGTCTTAACTAAAGGTAAGCGTGGAATATCAGTATCTTATGCCTGAAATTGCAGTCTTATCATTCGAAGGAATATGCGGTGTTGATCTCATATCACGGTTAGCATGTATTGCACGTGCATAATCGTCAAGCTACCTGTAGCAGCCAAGTGTACTCGCCCATTCGTTGTACCGCCTCTCTTGTCACAAATGTGTTTAGTGCGCAGGATCATCTGATATGTGTCTAGCAGTAGTTACGACAGACACTGCCTATACATGTCACACAGCTGGAACGGTTGTATTGAGAGCGTTGTAGCAATGGGACTCTTCCACGTCGAACGTACACTGCCCCTCCCCGAGGTACAAGGTGCCCTGCTGACAGTGTTGCACCTCCTCCCGACCCCCCACACACCAGTAGAACTTGTTACAGATGAAGGGGTGGGACAGGTACTCCCCATGGCGATTGGGATAACACGGGTGGGAGGGGTCATCTGGAATAAACAAAACATCATTTCATTCCCAAGTACTTAGTACAGCTGAAGCCATAAGTTACAGTGATAAAGACGGAATAGGGAAAAGGTAATGTTTTCAGTAGAAATATAAACCTAGTAATCTAGGGGTAGTTTTTGTTATCGTAAGATACAGTGATGCAGTGCAAATGGAATACGAAAAGGTAATATTTTCCGCACAAATACCATAAGTAACAGTGAGGCAATGCAAACGGGATAGGAAAATGGATTAGTAATGTTTTCGGCACAAATATGAACCAGATGTTTTATTGCCATTTTTAATTATCACAGGTCACAGCATTCAGCGGAAAAAGGACAGGAAAAATTAATGGTTTCAACAGAAATACGAAACCAAGTATTTGATGGTTATTTTTCATTATTATATACAACAGTGATGCGATACAAACGGGATAGGAAAAAAGCAATGTTTTCAGTACAAATATGAACCAACCTTTTAATGGTTATTTATTTCTTATTATAAGACACAGTGATGCAATGCAAAGTTGAAACGGAATAGGTAAAAGGTAATGTTTTCAGCAGAAATATACATTAAATTTTAATGCTTATTTTGGGGGGGTTTCATATTATTCAAAGATTGCTGATCTCCCCTTGAAGCTATGGTGAAGTGTGGTCGGAATGTGATTTGTTTCTTGTTTAACGCGGCAAAGGGGAAATATTAGTACTTTCTGAAACTGAACCATTATCGACAGGCATTTAGAAACTATTACATGCACATTTCTAGATAATACATCACAAATTTCTTCAAAATGCAATGTGTGTGTGACAATACAAATTGTTTTTCTTTGCTTTAAACGTCACTCAGCAATATTGTAGAGGCGGTCTGTAAGTAATCGGGTTCGGATCAGAAGATTCAGTGATCTACATCATTTGCATCGATGGACGCAACTGAGATATGACATGTGAACCATGTCAGCAAACTTGACCACCCCATCCCGTTTGTCACCTTTCACGACAAGCATGGATTGCTGAGGAACAATTCTAACCCGGATCTTCACGAGAGAGATAAGATGATTCAAGGAGAAAGCAGGTGGTGTGAAATGAGATTAACGCCGTGTGGTTTCTAACACTTACCCGTATATATGGGGGTAAATGTAAGAAACGTGTGTGGGTGTGAGTGAGTGAGTGAGTTTAGTTTTACGCCGAACTTGACAATATTTAAGCTATATGGCGGTGGTCTGCAAATAATCGAGTCTGGACCAGACAATCCAGTGAACAACAACATGAGCATCGATCTGCGCAATTGGGAACCGATGACATGTGTCAACCAAATCAGCAAGCCTGACCACCCGATCCCGTTAGTCGCCTCTTGCGACGAGCATAGTCGCCTTTTAGTCGCGTGCGATTAATAGTATTATGCTACATATATTGTGTATTTGTGTATGTCCACAGTTACCATATTTACACGGGGTAGGGGAGGAGGAGAGGGAGGTGCTATGATAATGCTACACGTGGCGTAAAACTAGACTCACTCACTCACTCACCATAAAACACAACTCTGGCTTTTTTGTCAAGTTTTGAAATAGAAGACATAAACATGAACGCTTACTTTTAATGAGATTTACCACACGTGCGTTTGTTTTGCTGTTGGGTACATACAGTCACCTCACACGAACACACTATACTGATTTGGAGCAAGACATTCATTGTGTCATCCTCATAACACTGTCAACCCAGCACGATGAAAACCAAAAATGCATTTTTGTCCAGTAAAACAATTTAACTTGAAGCTCAAAAAGGCTAGGATTGATACACTGAAGCACCTGTAAATTAGGCAAAACATGGAACTGGGTCGTCCAACTTGGCAGAAATCGATGAAAAAATGCCTAGTTTATATCCGCATTCTTATAACATCTCGAAAAACTCATTTTCTTCGGTAAACATAAATTCTAAATCGTGCTCTTATTTTCCTTGCGACATTTACTGGAACGAACTCTAAAGTTACCTTAAGGTAATAGTGTAGTTGGGACGACAAGACCGCAAAGTGTGTATTCTCAATTTGGCTAAAAATGCCGAGCTGTGCTGCTCTTGCCGATTAGGACAAAAGCACGCAAACCTGGGGTGTGGAAAATGCCTCGGTGGCAGATTCGTTTTCTTTCTGAGTTTAGTTGATTCAACATCTTGGTTCTGTTAGCTCATTCGAATCATTCTATCCTATGTGAAGAGTGTGTGCAAGTGTCATTGGCTGAACAGGATACGATTCCATTTCGCAAAGGAAATGGTGCCACCGCCGAGTTTCAGAGATCTACTCACATACTCAATAGTACCTTTTTACGCATGATAAAATCTGGACACAATACATCAGGTACCGTTGACGATTTGAGTGAGTGAGTGAGTGAGTGAGTGAATGAGTTTAGTTTTACGCCGTTTTAGCAATATTCCAGCAATATCACTGCGAGGGACACCAGAAATGGGCTTCACACATTGAACCCATTTGGGGAATCGAACCTGAGTCTTCCGAACGCTTTAACCACAAGGCTAAAGTCAGTCTGTTATACCGATATGTTGTGAGAACACGGGTGGTGGGGTAGCCCAGTGGTTAATGCGGCGTTCGCTTATTACGTCACAGACCCGGGTTCGATTCCCCAGATGGATACCAGTACAACGTGTGAAGCCCATTGATGTCCCTGTCGTGATATTGTTGGAATGCTTCTGAAAGCGGCATAAAATTACACTCACCCACTGTGGTGAAATAACTAATTTGCGTTACGCCTTCTGTATCAGGTCTGGAATCGACCCTGGCGTCAGCGTTATCTACATGACCACCGGGATGAATTATACTGGACAAAATAAGTTAGGGACATTGTTATTTTTATGATTGATATTTCATCAGTGTATCAATGAATAAACAGATTATTATTCATAATTTCAAAGTGTACACATATCCCTAACTATTTTTGTCCAGTATATTTCAATCCCGAAAAGAAAAATTCAACTACCTTAAACTGACCAATGTTAACCCACTTCCTGGAATCTTTCGATGACCAACGTTAACCAAACCGTCTTGTTATAATGAATAGCATACACAAAATCTGGACTCACAGACTATATAATAGCCAGAATTACCACAGTCCCCGACTCGTCTCGGGGTAACACTTCTATAGGAATTATCGAATATTAATATCCTCAAG
This sequence comes from Haliotis asinina, assembly GCF_037392515.1. NCBI lineage: Eukaryota > Metazoa > Mollusca > Gastropoda > Lepetellida > Haliotidae > Haliotis > Haliotis asinina. The sequence continues at coordinate 16,884,198 of NC_090283.1, read as the reverse complement.
GACACCCATAAAATAAAAATCGAATCAAACGTCTCACCATGGCTGTCGACCCCTGATCAAAGAAGATACTATTGATGAATTACTTCAGTTTTCGCGAGTGCCGAAAATCCTAATCTAAACTCAGCAGGAATCTCATTCCTACCGTGCTAGAGTCTGAGAAACAGGGAGCCCTTCAATCCATGTAAGACATTTTTATCTGCTTAATAAAATATTCGTATTCTCTCCAGCCCAGAGGCCTGCGCAGTTGTCATTAAACCCCAAAGCACCGTGGGTGTATGGATCTTCTGGTTGCGTCCTGTCGGAGACGCTTGCACGGGGATTTGCCAATCTATTGTGCTTAATTCACAGACAAGACTAAGCCCCAGAAACGAAAATTAAAAGTTCCTTACTTTTTTGCAATGTAATTAAATCTCTCTGAGCTGGGCTAATTTGAATAATACGTATGCATTAAAGTTTTAGATTGCTTCCCTTTGTTCGGTTTTAATTCGAATTTTATGTAAATAGTATAATTTTATCTTATCTGAAAAAAATGCACTTGTGTGTAATAGTGCTTGCAATATTTGATTGGATAATAAAACCGAGTTTTGTTCGTATTTGTTATACATCCTTGTAATTTGACCTTTCTTTCAGCGCAACAAATGTGAGTGGGTGGGATAAATTGGTTGTGGCGCTTCTTAAAATGTGTTCCAGTTGTGTAAATGTGATTTGATGGGAGCAAATGCCAAACCAGTGTCCTTCTGAAGGACACTAGCAATAAACTAAGTACTACAGTATACCGGGAACCAACCCACGAAGACCAGTACCTTCACTTCGCTTCCAGCCATCCATGAGTCAAGAAAGGAATCATCTCCACCCTTGTACGACGAGTCCACAATGTCTGCTCAACCAAGCAACACCTCACCACCGAACTCCAACACCTAAAATAAGTCTTCATACAGCACAACTACCCCGTACGGCTTGTGCAACAACCTAAGCAGAACTTCAACTAAAACAAGAGGAAACCAACAGCCTGCACCCTTTGTCATCAACCTCTCATACTGTGTCAGCCACAATGTCCAGAGACTCCTAAAACAAGCCAATATAGATGTCGTCTTAAAAAGACACAAGAAGACCATCCTGAACACCATCAAAGCGAGTGGCAAACCACCTACCAGCCAGAAACAACAATCACTCGGAACAGTTTACCGCGTCCCATATCATCGTGGGCAAACCTACGTAGGAGACCCCTAAAAACCCGATTCAAAGAAGACCAGACCTCAGTATCAATACTTGACTCAAAATCAGCCCTATCAGATCATATCAAAGACAATCCCGACCACAGTGGGACAGAACCCAAACCCTAACAACTAACCTCAAAGACTTTAAGCTCAGGAAAGTCCAAGAATTTATCCACATCAAAAGACTCCAGCCATCACTCAACCGTGACCAAGGTTTTTACATACCTCCTGCATACTATATACTCAGTAAACATCCTCCTTATTGGCTGTTCTCAGCCTATGTATGCCGCAGGCTTCACTACCCTTTTGTGTATTTTGCAGGCTTTGTTTGTTACGCTCTTATCAAAGAGCGTTGTTATTGTGTCTGGCTTTCTAGATTGGCTTTCCAATTAAACCGTACAAACATACCCTCTGATTTGTATATATGTTCCCCTTCTTCATGCTGTTCATCACTGGCTTGATAACGGTGTTAGAACCTGCACCGAAACGTCTCTCTCGTAGCAATAAAGAAGTTGTCCAGCCATATATTGTCATCTTTCCTTAAGTCTGACAAAGCCTAATGATCAAAATATGGTGTTAAGTACAAAGCCCTGTGATTGCTCGACGGACTCAATTTGTCAACATAGGTTTGTGGGTGGTAAAAACATAGTTTAAACGTATTTTATTCACAATGTGAAAAGGATGAAATGTGAAAAGGATGAAATGTGAAAAGGATGAGGGACAAGTTCTTTCAACTTATAAGGTCCCTTTCCAAAGATATTTGCAATCACTAACTGATCACTCATTATCAGAAACAGAGACAGATTGAAGGGTAACAGAGAGAAATGTTATAATACAAAAGGTGTTTAAGGATAAGACCACTAGAATCCTGTAGATTTGCATATGCATTGATGCACATTTTTAATGTAATTTCATTTTCATGATTTGTCAGATCTGCAATGCCGTTTGAAATAACAGATAATGTAATCACAAAATTACTACCACATACATCTTGAATAGCTTTAAGCATGACCTTTCAATGCTGATTGTACAAAGAACATTCAAAGAAATAGTGCTGAACATTTTCGTAAAAACATAATTGACAATGAGCCGTAAACGTTTGACTTTGTACAATAAAAAATTCATTTTTTTTCTAATATGTAAACAATGTGACAGAATTATTCACGGTTTGCAGTTACAAATATATATGCTGCATTTCTTTCCGACATTTCTTTCGGGTGGACCGATGCTCTATACCAATATCACAAAATATCAGTACATGTACACCTATATCACAGAGGTAAACTCGACGAACGATAGCGATGACCCAACGTTGCGCAGAACGTTACACGGCAGATCTAGTTGATTTGAGAGAACATTACGGTCTGTTTGTTATTTAGCTATATGACATCGGTATGTAATTGATTGGATTTGTAGAAGAGAACCAGTGACTAATACCATGAGCAAAGATAGACGCAATTGGGATACGATGACCTGCATCATTTAGCCTGACCACCATTTCCAGTTGTTGAGCGGAAACACGCGAGAAATTACGATTCGTCGCAAGGTTCTAAAAGCGTCTTCCGATCAATGCTGTCTCTTCGATCAATGCCAGGACACTTCTTCTTTCTTGTTCGGACAGACTTTAATTGATTGGGAAAGGCACGGACACCAAAGGATATACAGTAACGAATTATGAACGGATAGAAAGAACATCTTCCATTAACAAGGACTTTTGAAAAAAAATGACTTAAAGACAACACATTTCAGCAGTGCACTCATTTGCATGTTGCGCTGTCAAGTTTCCCATGATGGACGAGGGATAATTAATATGCGCCTTGACAGTCGGACTTATTCGGATTTGTCCGTGGCAATTAAACAGTCCCTCCCGCCGTCGAAGACTAATTACAAGCATTGTTGGAGAAACATGTTTTAACCTCTTTTGCAGACTATGCCTTTCTTCAGGAAGACGTACAGCACCTTGGGGATGTATGAAAAAGACATGTGATTAATTATATTTGATGAGTGATTGAGTTTAGTTTTACGCCGCTTTTTAGCAATATTCCAGCAACATCACGACGCAGGACACCAGAAAATGGACTTCACACATAGTACCCATGTGGAGAATCGAACCCGGGTCTTCGGCGTGACAAGCGAACGCTTTAACCACTAGGGTACCTCATCGCCCTATATTTGATGAAATGGGGCAGGGCATGTTGAAGCTTCGTTCTTGTTCAGTGTCGTTCATGATGCATGTGTCTGTTCAGCAACTTTTGCTGGCCAGTCGGTCTAGCTATGCCTGAAAAGTTACTAGCAGACAAAATAATTCATTAGCCCTAAATTTGAATGTAGAGACAAGTTTCAGCATTAAGCTGTTTATGCAGTGGACATTATTACCAAGTCATAATCTTGCATGGTTTTAAATTGTATTATTACATATAACCCTAAAGTGTGCTTCTAGCTATATATTAGGTCATCTCTTGTTTTCACAGAACAACCGCATCCCGGGGTTCACTTTCCCTAACGTTATATGAACACAAACATTCAAATGATACATGCGTGTTTGAAATCAATTGAAAATTATCGTTCAAGATTAAAGTCACAATCCGAAGACTCTCCGATGCGGGATTGGAACTGCAAGTCCCTCATGCGTAGGCAGACGCACTACCGCACGGCCCCCCGGCTGACGAGGGGGTTAAATTATCTACTTATAGTTACTGTCATTAAATTGATTTTACGCGCGCTTCTGTTATTGTTATCTTACGTCATTAACTGATCATTGTAATTACCCATCATTGACGGTATATATGTTAGAGAAAACACTTCTCCTCGGTTTTGGTAGATACCATCGGGTTCCCCGGGAAATCCCTCGGGGTTTTATTGTTTTACATTGTCTTCCAAAACCTCGGAGACGTGTTTCCTCATATACTTAACAAGTCGGAGAGATACGAGTGTGTGGATTTACTAGCCACGAGCCAGCGGGCCAGTGGCGATATTGGACCCTGATTCAGTCAAGGCTTGTTTAGCGTGTGCTATATTATATTTGCGATTACACTTTCTCAGTAAGGTACAGGTCATCGTGCTCTTGAGGCAAGAGTCCCATGTGGGAATCGAATTCACGCCCGCCGAGTTAGATTGCTGACTTTGTGTGCTGGCGACTGGGACCTTACTCTGAGAGTGTGATACTCAATACACAACAAATATCCGTGCTTTAGTGGGAAAAGAATGTGTTCTAACAAATATGACACGTTGCAAATTATTACTTTCTGAAAGGCATTGTATATTCAAGTCTTGTTTGTTTGTTGTGATCAATATACAAGTCGTATGACGAGAATTGTGAATAACGATCTATGGCACGAATACACTGGGTGACTGAATGTGGTTTTATGCCGCTTTTAGCATGGGGGGGGGTTCAACAGAAAACGGCTTCACTTTTTGTAACCATGTGGGACTCCAACCAGGTTTTCGGCTTGGCAAGCGATCGCTTTAACCACTAGGCTACCATACTGCCCAACATTGCGTGAATATATCATCACTCTGTCATTCAACGGGCATATTGCGGCATAATTATTGGAATAAAAGCGAAAAGGCCACTTAGGCATCCATTAGAATTCTCTCAGGTCCGCTTCACAGAACCTCTTGTATTTGATCATAGCCGGGACCCCTGCGTATGGCCAAAGATCATTCGGGTTCTCTGCACCCATGGAATGGGACACCCTTCCCCACACCCCAACTCTCTCTGTGGCATTAATATGTTGATGTGTTACCGAAAGAAATGTGTTTTTACCTTTCTTTTCCGTGGGTTCAGGCAAATCACATTGTTTGTTGACTGGATTAAAACAAAGTCCGACGCTGCACTTCGACACATATATCCCTCCGCCAGGGCACTGGATGTAGTAACGACAGTCAAATGGATGTTCCAGCGATGTATTGTTCTCGTTTCCACAATAGTTCTCTGAAAGACACAAAATGGTTGTGGTCTTTAATTGCATGTTTCCAATACACAATACCTATGAAGATCCGGGCTAGAATTAGTCTTCAGCACCGCATGCTTGTCTTAGAGACGACTGAAGGGATCGTGTGGTCAGGTTCGTTAACTTGGTTGGGACAGGTCATGGTACACCAATTGATTCACAGATCGATGTCCATGCTGTTGATCACTGGTTTTCTTGGTGAAGATTCGATTTTTAACAACCGCCGCCATGTAGCTGGAATATTGCTGAGTGCAGCGTAATACAACGAACCAAACAAACTCGATGTTCATGCTGTTGATCACCGGGTTTACTGTTCAAAATTCGATTATTCACAAACCGCCACCATGTACCTGGAATATTGTTGAGTGTGGCGTTACATAACCAACCAAACAAACTACACATCGTTGACATGTGAAGTAACACTAAACGCATCATTAAACCAAACCACACCATACTCACCTTACCTCCCCTCACTTTAACTCACCTGACCACACCTTTAGCTTACCTGGTATAATGAATAACATCTCTGTAACCGACTTGGCTTCAGTCAAATTGGACTCCACCTCACACATGACCAAAGTTTCGTTCAGGGTGGAGTTGCTTGTCATAACGTACTTCCCCTCTATCTGTGTACGACAAGCGTGAGATTTTATTTCCGTACTGTCAAACTCAACTCGCTGAAAGTCCGTCTCATTCTTTAGGCGAAACTTTAAAACAAGCCTTCCAGCAGGGTAACCAGCTTCTGCCTTGCAAGTGATTTCGTGTTGGGAGAGGTCATTCTCTACGACCTGAGCAGGAACCGTCAAAACAGGCTCTTCCGGATAAGCTGAAAAAACCCGAAAAAGCATTATACCATTTTTTATCATCAGTTGTAGAGGCGGTGGGGTAGCCTGGTGGTTAAAGCGTTCGGAAGACTCAGGTTCGATTCCCTACATGGGTTCAATCTGTGAAGTCCATTTCTGGTGTCTCCCTCCTTGGTATTGCTGAAATATTGCAAAAGTGGCGTAAAACTAAACTCACTCACCCATCAAATTTGTTACATGTACACTGTGTACAAGAAACTGTCGGGTAGACGAGCGGTTAACGCGTATTATCAGAAGTCCGGGTTTGATTCCCATGGGATATAATGTTTCTGGTGTCGTCCATCCGATATTGTTGAAATGTTGCAAAAGCGGCGTAAAACTAAACTCACTCACCAATCTAAGTTGTTACATGTACACTGTGTACAAGAAACTGTCGGGTAGACGAGTGGTTAACGCGTATTATCAGAAGTCCGGGTTTGATTCCCATGGGATATAATGTTTCTGGTGTCGTCCATCCGATATTGTTGAAATGTTGCAAAAGCGGCGTAAAATTAAACTCACTCACCAATCTAAGTTGTTACATGTACACTGTGTACAAGAAACTGTCGGGTAGACGAGTGGTTAACGCGTATTATCAGAAGTCCGGGTTTGATTCCCATGGGATATAATGTTTCTGGTGTCGTCCGTCCGATATTGTTGAAATGTTGCAAAAGCGGCGTAAAACTAAACTCACTCACCAATCTAAGTTGTTACATGTACACTGTGTACAAGAAACTGTCGGCTAGACAAGTGGTTAACGTGTATTATCAGAAGTCCGGGTTTGATTCCCATGGGATATAATGTTTCTGGTGTCGTCCATCCGATATTGTTGAAATGTTGCAAAAGCGGCGTAAAATTAAACTCACTCACCAATCTAAGTTGTTACATGTACACTGTGTACAAGAACCTGTCGGGTAGACGAGTGGTTAAAGCGTATTGTCAGAAGTCCGGGTTTGATTCCCATGGGATATAATGTTTCTGGTGTCGTCCGTCCGATATTGTTGAAATGTTGCAAAAGCGGCGTAAAATTAAACTCACTCACCAATCTAAGTTGTTACATGTACACTGTGTACAAGAACCTGTCGGGTTGACGAGTGGTTAACGCGTATAATCAGAAGTCCGGGTTTGATTCCCATGGGATATAATGTTTCTGGTGTCGTCCATCCGATATTGTTGAAATGTTGCAAAAGCGGCGTAAAATTAAACTCACTCACCAATCTAAGTTGTTACATGTACACTGTGTACAAGAACCTGTCGGGTTGACGAGTGGTTAAAGCGTATTGTCAGAAGTCCGGGTTTGATTCCCATGGGATATAATGTTTCTGGTGTCGTCCATCCGATATTGTTGAAATGTTGCAAAAGTGCAGTAAAATCATATTCACTCAATCTTTGCAGCTAAGCGTAACACTAGATAATATCATATCATATCATAATATCATATCATATCATATCATATCATATCATATCATATCATATCATATCATATCATATCATAATATTATATCAAGAGTCTTCAGGAGGTGGCACATTCTCTTAATCTGTTAAAATTTAGCAACTTATACACAGATGTCTTTGGTAGGCTAGTTGGTTCCTTGTTTTTCGCCACACTCAGGGCCCACTTGCACAAAACGATCTTAGCGCTACAGTTATTGTAAATCCTTAAGATCGTGATTTTAGACTTCGGCTACAATCGACATCCACTTGCACAAAGCGATTGTAGGCTAAGATCGTTATAAGTTACAATCAAAACTTACAAATGTTCGGAACCAATTGTAAGGAGCAGAGATCCTTGTACTTAGTAGCAAAATGGCGTTCAAGTTGGTGTCAGTTTCACTGAAAAAATTACCTTTACTTTATATTGCTTTATATTGCATAAAACTGTATGATTCGCCTCGACACTTCCCCCTTGCACAAAGCAATCTCAGTTACAATCAATCTTAGGCCCGTACAATCAACTTTACAATCACCATACAACTGCAACTGCATGCCCTAATCCACTTGCACAAAGACGATCTTAAGATACCATGGATTTAAGATCGCGATCTTAACTAAGATCGAACTCTGGAGGTAGAAAATTCTTAAACTCGGCTCCTGTCTACAATTGTCTGCAAGTGCACATAGCATGCAGCGCAAATAAAACGTGGAACTGGTTACTGCACACCTGACATTCCTTCCTTAATCGCACCTTGCAGGATTTTCATGATGAAAAAAAATACAAAAACTCAAAAACTTAAAAAACAAAACAAAAAAAAAAACAACAAAAAAACAAAAACAAAAAACACAAATCTTTGAAGGAAATGAGATAACGTGGAAGAGATAAATGATATAATAGTCACTCGTACCTCGTGGGTGGGTTATTGTCTAATTTGTCTACGTTCTAATTTGATTATGAACTAAGGATGTGATACTGCGAGCACAGAAATATCTTGTTTTATGACAATAATGAAATTCAAACAAATACATTAACAAATTTGGGTTTTGAGTTATTGACCTAATAATCTTAGAAATTAATAGAAAACAAATACATTTTCCTTATGATATAACACCTAAATGTACCATGATTTGTTAGTGGCTGTCAATGAGACATACATGTAGTTTGGAAGCTGGTCGGTGTTATTTGGAGAAAAATCCCAAATATATCCCACAAGCATTAGATTTGTAAAGATGTGAAAGGGTGACATGATTGTGGGAGTGTTGTGGAAAATGCATGACAGGGAAATATAATAAATAAATATTATTCCGTGTGTGTGGTCTGTATTGTGAAATGCTTATCCACAGTATGTTAATTACTTTACGCTATTTTGTTGATAATTATTTTTTCTTTTTCTTAAAATCACTTTTTACGCAAATTTCACATACCTCAGCAAGTGTATTTTTCCTGTTTCAAGAATACTTGCATAGATTCAATTTTAGATTTTGTGTACGTTGTCCAACTCTAGATTATTTTAATGATAAAATAAGACAAAATCATTGACCGGAAAGAAATGTATGTAGAGATCTGTGTTGTCACAACAGAAGATGCATTGTATTTGGGCATGGCAGATTTTACGGCAAAGGCATAATATGCAAAGGGAAACCACTCCCATCTACCGTTAGAACTAAGATTAACTGCCCTTGAGTTATTGAAAAGGTCATGGCCACTGCTAATCGCATGCATGTAGACACCTTTCGTTACTCTCCTTTCCTTGAGTATCACAAAGGTATGGTGTTTTTCCAGCACTGAATCGCGTGAGAATTTTACTTTATGATATCGACTCGATAATGATTTTCTTCACTACCGCAAAAAAACCGATGTTTCTGACGTCAAATTGATGTTGCATTCTCCGTGTTGTTGCAGCGTCGAGGCGAATCATACAGGTTTATGCAATACAAAAGCAATCCCCAAACGTAAAGATAATGTGCAACTGACACAAACGTGAACGCCATGTTGCTACTGACTAAAGTTATCTTAGCTCCTTACAACTGTTTTTTCACTACTGGTTAGCCAGTATGTCTTTGATTGTAAAAGCTAATGTACAAATCATGATCAACTCGTCTTCTGTCGTTAATTGATTGAAACTTTACACAAATTGATGTTAGGGGTTCAAGAAGGTCCTCAAACGTAATTAAAATGTATATATTCTTTAAGATCATGTAAGTTTTGAACGATCCAAACCGTCAAATGCACATTTGTTCAATACAGCCACACCTTCGGACCGTGACTGTGAGGCGCTGTAATCAGTATTTGGAAATGCGTGCTTCCAACTGTTTCAGTTTTAATAAGTGCACCAACACATCGTTCTGAAACCCGAGCTTTTACTCTGTTTGTACAGTGCCATAAAATCGCTCAGATCTTTCGAATACCTTTCTCAGAAAAGGTTAAATACTTTGAATGCAGACAAACGACAAACCAGGAGTAAATATTAGAGATTTGATTGATTTGTTCGCATCCACATTGAATACAAAAACACCGAGGGAGGGGATTTATGTGAATTGCCATGACTGCTATTGGTCACGTAAGGGAAAGGTAATAAACTTCGTCTTAACGCTCTGATAGTATTACAGCTGACTGTCTGAGTCGACGGTGTCGTGTATAGATCCGTGTGGTATTGAGATAGTTACACGTTGCATCATGCGCGATTCTAGGGATGAGGTTTAAATGAGGGGTGGAACAGAGGATGTGAGAGATGAAAGGTGATCGATGGAGATGCAGTGGCACTGGAGCTGCTCCTACTGGTGGAGGTGAAGATGACTATGACGATGACGATGAAGATGATGATGGTGGTGGTAGTGGTGATGATGGTGGTGGTGATGAAGGTCGCGATGATGATGATGATGATGATGATGATGATGACGATGATGCTGACGATGATGCTGACGATGATGATATCGCAATATTCTACGGCGCAGAACAACAGAAGTAGGCTTCACACTCATCGTACCCATATGGGCCTAACGATAGAACGCTTTAATCACTAGGCTACCCCACCGCCCCTTAATCGAAATGTGTAAAGCAAACACGTTACTCAAACTGAAGCCTAGCTCCCTACACTCTTCACATAGACTCACATATGCCGGCCCCGTCCTCACCAGAATATCTAAACGCAGCGTTTAATCTAATTTGAAGTCAAAGACCTCATATGACATGCACCAGAAACGAATACATCCCAAACTCACACTGAAGCTGAACTTCCTTCACAACTATCTTGTGTCATGTAGAGCTGTGTTGACAATCTCGACGCGTTATTAGATCTCTTATTACTTACATGATAATAAGGTCGAACAGTCATGACACGTTTGTGTGGATATTTGGTCAAAGATTACAAGCCAGCGTTTGAGAGAAGACGCTTCATGAATATTTCCGCGCACGGTTATCAGGTTAGAGGATCATAATGAACTTACAAATGACACTCAGTGTTGACTGTGCCTGTGTTCGGTTTGGGATGCCAGACGTCTCACAAACATAGCGCCCCTCGTCACCACACTTGAGGACCGAAATCCATATCAGGACTTCTGCTTCATATTTGGAGATAAACACTTTGCTGAGGGCACGAGACTCGAGGTTGCTATCTAGCCAGTCGACACTTCCGTTGTTGTGCACGTGCATGATGTCATAGTCGTAACCGGATGTCGTCTGCCTCCTCACTGACAGGATGTCCCATGTTCCTAGGTGAAGCAGACGACATGCTATGGCGGTGAGGCCTTTGTTCAATGAGCCCGTAGAAGTGCGTAGTGACAGCGCTGGGACATGAAACAGAAGCTCGTGTGTTAGTGACTGAATGTTGTACAACTCCGAACTATCGTCCACATCACGCAACCTATCGGCTCGAAACTAGAGAAACGGTCCATGCAAAAGAGGCAAGCCGATTCACCATCTAACTGCCATTAGTCTATGGTCGTTAAGACTGAACTGTGTCTGAAACAAAATACAACTCGTGTATGATGTAACAGTAGCAGTAGTATCCGTAGCAGCAGCAGCAGCAGCAGCAGTAGTAGTAGTAGTTCTATCATACAAAAGGATATTTGAATCAGCAATATTGAATGCGGAAATCTTCACGTTACCACTGTATTTTTGTAAATTGGGATACTATATCTTAAGATGACAACTGACGAAATGGTGGACATTATTTATTTTTGGGAGCTCCATGTCAACAAGTAAATGCAAATAAGCGCTCAAATATATAATATCTCCATCAAAGCATGTGGCTAGATACGACAAACAGGGTGATGCTGTTTGCTGCCAAACTCGGTTTCGTTCGTCATATTATCAATTACCGGGTTACCTTACTCTATGTCGTCCTGTATCTGAAACGTTGTAAGTTGGACAAAGACAAGCCTTGAACATCTGCCAGCACACAAGGAGAGGCATCACCTTAACACGTATTCCCGACTGGTCAGCTTACCTACTCGGCCACACTCTCCACTGCTTGGGTCAAAGCAGAGTTGGTCCGGACATTGTCCAACGGAGGGGACAGAGTGGGTGCAGACGATGGACTTGCTGCAGGAATACGGGTGACGAATATTGCCGTTGACCGTCTGACCACAGATGTCGTCTGGAAAGAGTGGCAATGGTTACCTGATGCCATTTTCTTGAACAATGTGTTAACTGATTGATTGAACGATCGGTTGAATGATTCATTAACTGATACCTTAAGTCACTGATTGAACCGTCGGTGGAATGATTGGTTCAACGATACATTAAGTGATTGATGTAATTATTAGTAGAGTGAATGAACCTTTGGGTTAATGATCAGGTAAGATATTGATAAATTACCTCACGGACTGATTGATTGATTGATTGATTGATTGATTGAATTGCATAATTGGTACGAATGACTACCGATTAGTTGATCCACTGAACTAGTAGTGGATTGAAAGACTGACTAACTGGCGAATTTTAAGTTGATAGTTGAGATTTTGAGTACTAAACCCTGATCTTAAGAACAAAAAACAAAGTTTAAAGCTTTAGATGCCAAACCAACCCACTGCCCCGCTTCATGCCATATATAGCCATTTAAAAGTTAGAAGAACGTGAATACATGATATGTTTAATTGATAACAACTTCTTAGTAATGCTCTATTCGGCGTTTCAGAGATCATTCTTGCTCATTCATCCCGATGAAGAAATCTCCCGATGAGGAATAATAATATCAAAAGTATTCGTACAACGTATCAAGTATTCATACGATAAAGGAGTTCTATATTGTGGGACAAAGCTCCTTGACTGTTCCTCCTCGTATAGGGCAGTGGGGTAGCCTAGTGGTTAAAGCGTTCGCTCGTCACGCCGAAGACAAGGGTTCGATTCCCCACATGGGTACAATGTATGAGGCCCATTTTCTGGTGTCCCCCGCCGTGATATTGCTGGAATATTGCTAAAAGCGACGTAAAACCAAACTCACTCACTCATCCTCGTGTAAGAAGGATGCGGTTCAAGGCACAGATAAATCCTCCATACATTCAGTACATCACGTTCATTCGTCACATGCACAGCACGCTTTGAGCACATGTGCATCGCCTGACAAAGAATCTCTCATTAGCTGTTTACAACTGGTTAAGATAATTAATAGTGTTTATAATGGACCAACTAATAACGTTTTATTGATTGGTGTCCAGATCTTTATACTCATTTCTTCTCCATCTCTCTCCTTATTACAACGTGAGTTTTCTTTATTTCGTCACTACCTTCTATCTTCATCAATATTTTACTAATATGTAGCTGCTACACGGCATCTCCGGCGTCATACCCTGGAACATAGTATTTTCCCCAACACCAAGGCCTCTCTGCAATGCGAAAGCCCGAAATGAAACAAGCCTCTATTACCTCAGGTTCTGAATCTCCATTTAAACAGGTGTCAGTTTAAATAGATTTGTTTGTTACCACCAAAATTATATATAATTAAAATTTTTATACTAAACGTTAGTCTACCCTCGAGGAGATCGTGCCTTATAAGAGCCGTAAAGATCCGCTGTAGAATATCTCTTCAGCAAACCATGCTTGCCACAAAAGAAGACTATGCTTGTCGTAAGAGGCGACTAGGACTAGCAGGACGGGTGTTCAGGTTTGCTGTCTTGGTTGACACGTGTCACTGGTTCCCAGTTGCGCAGGTCGAAGCTCATGCTGTCGATCATTGGATTGCCTGGTCCAGACTCGATTTTTTACAGCCATACAGCTGTAATATTACTGAGTGCGGCGTAGAACTAACCTCAATCACTGCGTGGTAAGATAGAACACCAGGAAGTCCTCTAAATAAGACATCTGTGTCAGATTTCTTTATCTCAAAAAACGACTACAGATGCGCCTTTATCTTAATGCGGTGATTTCATGCATCAAGAGTCTACTGAAGACTAATAAAAAATTCATCTGTATGAATATTGCTATAACGGGTCGAACATTTTCGAAAGAAGTCAAAATTCTGAAAATTACGATAGATGATTCTTACACAATCCTTGTAAATAAGCTGAGTTCCATCAGAGTTTAAATACCCATGCAATGAAGTATGTGACTTTAACTGTATTGGGTCCAAACAATGGAGTCACAATTGATGATAGAGACTTTAGAGATTGTATGTGCGCTTCGTGCGGATAAACCTTGTTTTGCTGGAATAAAGTCAAATGCATGCTATGACAAAGGATATTACAAATAAAAAAGTCATGTCTGTATTTTCTTCTTTTCTTTGGCGTATTTCTGGCTTGAGTGGAAGGGCGGAAGGCTTAGGGGCCATACCGTTCTTAAACTTTTAAGATAGTGAAAGGGACTTTGAAATTACAAGATGCTACATGCAAATTTCAGGACACTAGCTTGAAATTTGAAAATAATCACTTACTCCGGAATATGTTTACGTGCCTTGTTATTTCAAGACACAAACTTGAAATTTCAGTGAGCGAGTCTAGTTTTACGCAGCACTGAGCTATATGGCGGCGGCCTGTAAATAATCGACTCTGAACCAGACAATCCAGTGAACAACAGCACGAGCATCGATCTACGCAACTTAGAAACCGATGACATGTGTCAACCAAGTCAGCGAGCCTGACCACCCGATCCGGTAAGTCGCCTCATCCGACAAGCTTACTCGCCTTTAATGGCAAGCATGGGTTGCTGAAGACCTATTCTACCCCGGGACCTTCACGGGTCTCATAACTCTATAGGGTTTGCTTAAATAATGTTCATCCGGAAGAGGACGCGAGAGTCGACTTTATGCAACGCTGCCTTAGTACGTTTACTATTGTTATGTAGGTCTGAGTAGGGGGGTTAGGTATTAATGAGAGAAATCCACTGTATATTTTAGAGAAGTGTGGTGTGCCATTGTGGCTTTAAATCCCATGTAACAGTTACATTGAAGTTCAGTAGGTTAACATTCCCTTAAATTTTAATTACAAACTTTTCAGAGAGAAATAGCACCGTTCACACGGCAACATTAATTTAAATCAGCAAATCAGCTTTTATATGACACTATTGTCTACTGCGTATTTGATACGTATTTGAGTTTTACGCCGCATATTACCAATACTCGTGGGACAACGGATACGGGTACTGTATCCCTCACGGGAATCGAACCCGGGACTACGTTCATATAAGATGAGAAGTGAGTGAGATTAGTTCTAAGCCACTTTTTAAAATATCACATCACTATCACGGTGGATAACACCAGAAAAGTGAGATAAGTTCTAAGCGGCTTTTTAAACTATTACATCACGGAGGATAACACCAGAAAATGCCCAGACATATTGTATGCATGAGGAATCGAACCCGGATCTTCGGCGTGACAAGGGAACACTTTAACAGCTCGGCTACTCAACCCCCCACCCCCATCCCCGAGATGAGAAGATGCACAACCTGCTGACGGAGCAGTATCCATGATGTATGCCGAGTATGATAATTCATATAATTGGACGACGGGGATTTAACCAGGGATTACTGGCGACATATTATTAATAATATGATGTTTACGACATGGTGTATTACTGATGATAATGACAAGAAGATGGACATAATACCAAGTAGATGGACAATAACATAAAAATCATCAGCCATATTGCTAAACAGTTGCAACAATGCTTACGGAGTATTAAGGGTAAGCGTCAGTTGTCGTCCACGGCCTGACTTCGGTGTACTATGAATCGACGGAACTTGGGGACATGTCAATCGCGTGGTGTTGCTGCTCGTTCAATGAATGGGCGTATATAGACATTAGCTTTCCGTGATACTGCCACGCCCATAGTAAATATATCATAATTAGTTGTCCTCTTATGAGATTGTTTAGCTGTGTGCTTCGTTTTCTTTTGTTTGTTTGTTTGTTTGTTGTTTAACGCCGCGGTCCAGCGTTTCCAACTGCATGGCTCCTGTTAATAAACTGATTCCGCCGTCATGGTTATCATGGCATATGCTGGGACTCATACCTTCAGGGTATGAATTAATTTTGAAAAATCACTGTCCAAGAGGGCTTGGAAGGTATAAGTGTCGCCACCCACATCCTACTTCACTGGTGGCGGTAAATAACAAAACCTGAATGTTCATCGGTCAGAATCGGTGTGATGTTTGGCAGCTGAAGCTGTTAACCGTTGCATTTGTATTTTGATGGTTCCTACTCTCCCTTGCGCAACGCTACTGATGAACCAGTATTAGATGAGACACTACCTGACAAATGACCCCAGTTTGCGAAGGCCCTCCAGAACATTCCATTTGCAAAAATGGGTGAAACAGGTTGTCGTCTACAACTTGACAAAGTCAATGTCCTCTTGCGAATCGTGTCTGCGGGACACGTGTTAAACAGAAGCGACATTGAGTTCACGCCACGAGTTCAGCATGTATTGCACATACTTATTCCCTGATCTACCTCGTGTACCTGTACCAACCAAGTGTATTCGTCTATATTCCCTGCCCCGCCTACTTGTCAAATATATGTTTACTGCGCAGGTGCATCTAATACTTGTCTAGGATTAGTAAAACCTTTTTAAATATAGCGATCTTCGTGTGACAATAGATCATAAATATCACGGAATTTGGCGGACGATCTTTTAATATCTTTAATAAGTGACCTCATCAATTTATCTGAGATTTTCATCTAGTCAGATGGCACAGATTTATCACTATATTGCTGGCCAGATTGACAGTCAGGTGGACTTTGGACAGCTGACCACTGGCTATTTCTTAGATCGCTGAGTACATGCAATAAAGACGCCACGTGACCGGAAACCTGCGACGTGTACATGTCAGTATCACTTTTATATATAAACCATTCTTCAAGATCGTCCAGTTATTTTTATCATGCGCAGGTCAGAATTTTTTTAGGCTCAAAACGTTTGATAGCTCCCCGTAACTCTCAAAATTTCAATTTCATTTAAACTTGATTACCGCTATTTGTGAGTTTGAAGTTGCATTTAGTGTAACCATCTGCCGATCTTATGCTCTTTGGCATGTCATTTGATGCCTTCAATTTGTTTTTTATCGCCAGTTTGCTGGGGGGCATAGACTTATTTCCCCTTTGGCTGGATGATTTTTGCTAATGTGTCTGCTTCTCCATGTCTAGGAACTTCTTTGTAAGATGGGGGCCAACAAAGCTCCCCCGTCTCTCTTGATCCGCAAATTGGTATATTCATATTGAATATTATTGACCTTTTTTTCCTACAGCTTGAGTTGGTTCCGCTGATTGTCTTGTACACATAGCGCGTCTGGTAATGTTTACTTTTGGTAGTTCCGATATCCGAGTTTGTATGACGATGAATAAAGTATGTCGGATAATTGGACGCCAGTTAGACTAGTACAGTGCCACAGTATCATATCAAATGGTTCAGGAGTATTGTAGACTGTAGACTGTAGACTGTTAGTTAAAACGTTCACTCGTCAGACCCGTGTTCGATTCCCGACATGGGTACAAGGTGTGAATCCGATTACTGGTGTTCCCCGTCATGATGTTGTTTGAATATTGGTACGACGGCGGAAATTCCAACTCACTAAGTAACTAATGAACAGTTAATTAATAAATCATGAAAACAGCTTCCATTTTACATCCTCCTGTCCTGATAATGCTGAGTTATAGTGTGCATTTCCTGTTAGATTAAATCGCAGTGAGTGAGTGAATATAGTTTTGGGCAGCTTTCAGCAATATTCATGCAATATCAAGGTGGGCACACCAGAAATGGTATTCACACATTGTACCCATGTTGGGAATCGAACCCGGATCTTCGGCGTGACGAGCGAACGCTTTACCCACTGAGCTACCCTAACGCGCCATGTTAAATCACGGGCTCATGCAGCTGGAACATAGCCAACTACAACCTTTAACTCCAAACAAATCTAATCTCATAGCCATAGCTAAACAGCCTCGTGTAGTGAGAACTAAAATGACTAAATGACTAAAATTACATAATTACTTGGGCGTGGCAGTATCACGCTAAGGATAGGCTAATATCCATGCACGTCTATTCATCGAACGAGCGAAACAAAAAAATCACCTCTAAAGCAAGAAAAGGGCTGTGAGATCACGTGTTCGCTAGAACTGGGTCATTAACACATATATGTTAAGTGGGGTATTTATGATTGTAATTTAGGCGACTTTGTTGTGAAAAGAAGCAGGTGTTTACGCAAACGAATTTTTTCGCGTTTCTTACGATTTTCCACCCCAAATTACGTCTGTATGACGTTTTCGGTGAGAGTACGGATTTCTGAAATTGTTAGCATGCGATTATGTGATAATATTACTACCATAGTGTTAGTGATTCTATGGCGTTGCGATTGATAACAATTCTGTCTTCTCAAAATCTGTAATTTTCCGTTTAATCTGTACTTACGTCGAAGCTATGACGTAACTATAATTAGTAGCGGGTAAATAGTACGCTAGTACTGATTGGCCGATGGGAAGAAATCCTCAAGAAAACCCCTATCGATAACCAGTCAGATAAAAGAAATTCAACTGCTTATTGAATAATTTACAGCTGTCTATAAATATGCGAGTCTGGGTCAGATTATTCAGTGATCAACACCTTGAGCATCAATGTACATAACTGGGGCACGCTGATCTGAATCAGCCACGAGAGCGTGAGCCTGACCGCGCGACGCCTCTTGCGGCAAGCGTGGGGTGTTGAAGGCCAGTCATAACCCAGATCCTCACGTGTTTAACTCACGGCTGCATAATCTATTAGCCATGATCTTAATTGTCGACCGTGAAATTTAATACTGTTTTTTGGGTTTTTTTGTTTTTTTTACCAGGCAATGTAACTATTTGGAGCTGAAAAATGTTGGTGCCTCTGGAATATCCACACTCTTCAATTTGTAAGCAACTTACCGCCTATCCCCCACGATATTCCAAAGCTTTCGGAGGCCTCGACCGTTGGAAGTTTATATCGCCCTAGAGGTTATCCTGTGCATACACTCGAGGATGTCCTTCCCAACACTTACTCCCGTTAATATAAAACGTCACTGCGTGAAGACAACCTGTCTTGTCAACCGGTCAAAACGGATTCCATTTGGCGTCAAGGGCACCCTGACTGCGAAACATGTACGAAAAGACCACTCAAAAATCATTGATAACCAAGATTATTTTCTATATCATTCTCTTCTCCAAACATTCGTGTAGAGCGAATATACGAACAAACACCACGGAAAGGATTCAATTGCTAAAACACACATGCCCGTTGACTCAGTTGATGGAATTAGACAGGCGGATTACAGCGTCTCTGTGCATCATTAACTCGTCCATAGCGACAAGCATCTACTTGGAAGGTCTAGCCAGATATTGATTTCATAGACACGTATTTGTTTATAACGTGCTATGGGAGTGCTGCGCAAACGATTTGTGTCTCTCTTGACGTCGTGTGACAATCATAGGACTGTTGTGTTTGTTGTCTAACGCCGTACTCGGCAACATGCCAGCTATACCAGACAATCCAGTGACTGACATCATGAGCACTGGATACGATGACGTGATTTTTTTTTTCATGGGTCGTAATCAATGGGGATTTGGGGGCATTGTTCCACAGGAGGGTCTGTGCTTGCCCAGTTAAAAACTGTATCGTTTACGGTTCAATGCGTGTGTAGAAATTTCTGAAACCATATTGTTTTACAGGGGTATGGAGTTACTTCCCTTGGTTGTTTACAGTGAACGTGGCCAGCAGTTTCAGGATTGAGCGGTTTCTGTGATTAGTGTATTAATACATAAACCTACGAGGGATGATTCGGGCCCTTTCCGCTTGGTATGATCTGTTTTGCAGGTGTGAAGTAGATTCCAATTTATGTACAACACATGCGTGCCAGCATCTGCATTCTGATATATCACTGCTGCTATTATACTCTTTTAAAAAGTAGGGGATCATTATTTTCTTTTTTTACGATTAAAAATATTTAGGAGCTTTATCAGAGTCAGTCAATGTTAACATGATATTATTGAATGTTTTGAGAGTGAATTACCATTTGTTTAAGGGTGGTAGTAGAGGGAAATGGTGGTGCATTCATAAGATGTCTGTCCTTGAAACGTTTGATAACTTTACTCTGCCTATCCAAATTGAACGTTCATTATCCCCTACTGTTTTTGTAAACGACGTTCCCCTCCTTGTAAAATACATCGTTCCCCAACTCTGTGGCTAAGTGAAAATGACGTTCTACAGCGATTGGCCACGATGTTGGAACAAGATTACTGGACGTCCACAGGACAACGTTGCATGGACGCAGTGCCATAACGCTGTTACAACGTCACCCTAACATGATCACGACGTTCCAGCAACGTGAAATCGTTCTCTACGAGGCTGTTTCTACGCTTTGTCTAATCTAGAATCGGACCGATATCTAGGTTTGAACAGGACAAAGGTATTACCTGGCAGTACCACCATGACGGTAGCAGCGGACACATCATCGTCACCGGACAGCAGACGACTATTTTCTATAGCACAACGAATGATAGTTCCATTGGCTTCCAGCGTTGGGGAGAAACCAATCAGCTGGACTTTCGTGACATTCATGGCGGTCGTAGGTCACGTGGGCCGGAAATGTGATGAAATGGGGTGAAGATTTGGACTTCATTTGCAGAAACAGAAAGCCCTCTGGGTAACCCACGTTGCCAACGCAGCTGATTGGTTCTTTGGTTTTCCGGTTTGCAATCAGCTCGACAGGAAGACTAAGATGAGGCTGTGTCGGAATGCCAGTCGGGAGAAAAATACAATTTCAGTCGGTAAAAAGGAGTGAGAGAGCGACAATTTTCGGATGACACGGATTAGGTCAGAACCATGACTTTCTGCTCTCATACACAGGATACGGCGGTCCACATTGAGTAGTTTCTTAGTTGTTCAGATCCTAAAGATATGACCAACTCGGCCGATGATGGCTTGAGTGAGTGAATATGGTTTTACGCCGCTTTGAACAATGTGTCAGGAATTTCAAGACTTCATACATTGTACAAGAATCGAACCACTAGTCTATCCCGCCCTCCCTGGCCATTGTAACTACCAAATACCATCTGAATAAAATATCTATGAAAGGATAAAGTAAGAACCAGTAAACAAAACTGTGCACACTTTTCCTCTCCCTCCATTGTTCATTTACTCGGTCAAACAACTCACCTCTCACTCCCTCACTCATCCCATCTACTGAGCCACCCACCCACTCACTCTGCCAACCAGACAGCTATCCATCAACCCGCCAACTCACACAATAACGTTGAATTCTCAATCACTCTTTCACTCGATCACACGTAACACTAAACCCGTGAAGGTCCCGAGGCGACTATGCTTGTCTTAAGAGGCGACTAACGGGATCGGGTGGTCAGGTTTGCTGACTTGGTTGTCACATGTCAACGGTTCCCAATTGTGCAGATCGATGCTCATGTTGTTAATCACTGAATTGTCTGGTCCAGACTCGATTATTTATAGACCGCCGCCATATAGCTGGAATATTGCTGAGTGTTGCGAACAACTAAACTCACTCACTCACGTAACACTGAAGTGATGGTACTTGCTATTGCGTGCCTGGCCCTCGGCATAATAAAACGCGGTATGGTTTCTCAGATGGTTAACTCTCTAGTAAAACCATCCAGGCAATAATCTTTGATGCCCCGTTCACTCAACTGACCTCACTCAGCTCACCAGTTATGACATCTAGATCTGGGCCCACCAGAAGAAAGCGATCTTAGCGCTATGACTATCTTAAGCCACCGTGTATGGGAGTTCTTTAACGTAGTCCTGAGATCGCTTTGTGCAGGCGGTCCTGGCTAACACTGGATCTTGAAAAAGACTGGAAAATGTTTTCAAAACACGTGCACTTACTACTTACTAATGATCTCCAACAGCACATGCGCAGTGTAAATATCCACGGTAGTGAACAACTTGCAGGCGTAGTTCCCCTCGTCACTACCCGTGACGTTTTTGAATGTCAAGGTCAAAATTACACTCTCGTCTCTTGCGTCGACTGTGACAATCAAATTCGATTTGACTTCTTCCTTAGCAATCGAATAACTCCCATTCGGATTAAGTGTGACAATCGGAACAACCTCGGTTGGGGTATCGTGTGTAACGAGGAGATGGTTCCAAACGTTGGCAGATCTAACTGCGCATGTCATCACTGCGTCGACGGCACCGATAGAGGTCGTCGTGCTGTTCATATAGACAGCTGAAAACAGGAGAAGAACGTCGTTTATTTTTCATATGTTTCTTCTTTTTAGTGATTTTTAGCTCTTTTTTATCCATTTTTAAAACTTTTTATAGGAGGGTGGGGTTAGGGATTTTGTTTTTGTTTGTTTTCACGTTTGTTTCTTTTATTTTGTTTTGTTGCAGTTTCGGTGTGTGTGTGTGTGTGTGCGTGCGTGCGTGCGTGCGTGTTATTGTCGTTTTGGGGGATTTGTTTTTGTTTTGTATTATGGTTGTTTTCTTCCACATCGGCAACATGTTCGGCTACAGAAGGTTAAACACAGGGCAAGATATACGAATGATCGACATCACGAGCACCGATCCTCACCGTCGTGGATGATGCCGCGATATCAACCACATCGACGAACCTCACCACCCGACTCATTAAGTCACCTCTTACTGTGTTGTTTGGGCACGGGTGCTAGAGTGGGGACAACCGAAAATTAACTGTCGTGTTCACGTATATTTTCGCATACTGCAAAACATGCTAGGAACACGACATTTAGCTGGCTGAACTAACTGAAGTGAGTCTACCGCGATACCTTTACATCGACTCATCCAGAGTTAGACAAAAATAACACAGAATCGAATTTATTGCCTCTTTTGGTACCGGTAGGGAAAGGTACAATGAAATATCAGAACTATAAAAGGGGAAAGTATGATGTACGATAT
This sequence comes from Haliotis asinina, assembly GCF_037392515.1. Lineage (NCBI taxonomy): Eukaryota > Metazoa > Mollusca > Gastropoda > Lepetellida > Haliotidae > Haliotis > Haliotis asinina. Next base: position 16,861,425 of record NC_090283.1, on the reverse strand, counting down.
CGGATCCTCATACAACAAAGGGACATAACTCCCCTAAAGCCGTCATATAATTATCCGAAATTGTAAATTCCACATGTTCTTTGAACGTTTTCTGGATTGCATATTATGACATTCCGCACTGTCCAAGTTTACATAAGGAGATATTAAATTCTTTATAGGCATACACTTGACATATATTAGAACCAGGTTTGTGCATCACGCAAATGTAAAAATAACCTTAGAAAATAAAGTAGTACACACGTAATTGATAGATGTTCTGAATGAAAACGTGTACTTGGAGTGGTTGTCGTTGTCGTAACTCTTGTAGCTGCTGTCATTGCTGCAGACGGTAACATAGTCACAGACGTTGTTGTCATGTTTGAAGCTTTATTCATAGTGATGGTTGATAATGAAGACGCTTCTTTGTTGGTCGTCGATGAGATGTCGTTACTTGTTAGTGGTGCTGGAACGAGACAATGCAATGACGTCATGGCCCCGGGGACACTATAAAACGCAACGTTGTTGGCAACAACGCAGGAGTTCAAGGGGTATAATGTTGTCGACGTCAGCATCAAAGCACAATTACGACTATCTGACGATGGGGTTGAATTCTGCGTTCGTTAACCCGTTGATTGACATGTCAGATCAGATGACTATTAAGAAAGTCTGCGATGCGGTGTTTCCAGTGTAGCTTGACAACGGTAGAGGAATCTGACGTCGCATCATAAAAATAGAAATCGCCATTCATAATATAGAGTGTGTCCTCCCTTTCTTATTACTAAAATTACGTGCCTGCTTCTGCATGCGTACGAGCGTGTCTGCGCATACGTGTGTGTGTGTGTGCGTGCGTGCGTGCGTGCGTGCGTGCGTGTGTGTGTATGGGACACCTGTGGATCAATGGTCGTCCCTTGGGCATTCCCTCGGGAAAGCATCCTTACTTCGTCATAATGTTCGAGGATCATGTGTTATCCTACACGGATAACCCACCAACCGTTCTTTTCTCAGCCATAGTGGGGATACTTTCGGAAGTGAGTTAATAAACTGTCGTCCTACTCACATGACGTCCGATCGGTCGGAGCTGCTGCTGTCATCGTGGTTGGTGGGGTGCCTGATTGTTTTGATGTTGCAGTCGGATCTTGTGTAGTGACGGTCGTAGACGAAGTGGTGTGGATTGTAGCTGCTGAAGTTGAGGAATATAATTAACACATCCAGATTTGTAATAGTTTTAACGTTACTTAGCTGGATCAGGCTTTTAAAGAATATAATCCGAAGATACGTCATGCCCAAAACACACACATAACCCCCTGAATCGCAGAAATTTATAATGCGCCAAACTCCACTCACGGGGTGAATGCTCATAGCGTTAACAGTCAAAGCAGGCAGATTATTACCCCGGATAACCCAAGCTGCCTGTTAGGCGCTAGAAGGTTACTTATCCCACCGGGTACCCATTTTCTGCTGGGTGAACAGGGGCACATGTGTCATGTGCTTGGTTGTGGGACAGGACTGAAGTCCTAGAAACTCTCAGGAATTAAGCTGCCGGTGACCCATCCGTGCACTGCCTGTGCCCATGGTTGCTCAACTTTACCTGGTTATGACCTAAGCTTTATGCACAGGATCACCACTCAGTTCGGGGAATGAAATCACATTAATCCACATATTCCGGGAGGGGGGCGGGGGGAGAGGCATTTAAACTAAACATGGCATTACCTTGTGCAGGTGTTGAGACTGCGATAGAAATGTCGGATTCTGTTGTCTCTGTGAAGGGAAAACGTCGGGGAAAATGTTCACACGCCCATGTGAATTGACATATTGTTGGTCAGAAAATAAACATAAATATGACGTCATCGGCATTTCAAGCTGTGACAAGCACAGTCGCCTTTTATGGCAAACATGGGTTGATGAAGGCCTATTCTACCGCGGACCTTCACGGGTCTAAACATTATGTAACTGTTATGATAAAATAATGAATATTTATGATGTGCCCGTGTCCGTTGGGTGGGTTTAGAAGACTTGGTATCCTGACAAAGTTGTCATAGAATCAGAGAGGTTTATGCTGAGAATTCAACAGAATTCAGTTCTTGAAAGGCAGTTAACAGGTGGACGAACTGAGACTGATAAGTTCTTGGGTCGAAGAGTCCTGGAATTCATATCAGAATGTGCATAATGCAATGTTCGAGGACAATTGACATTGTCCAAATACCCTTGTGACCCAATAAATGAATAGGTTTTACGACGCTTTAAGCAATATTCCATCAATATCACGAGGGACACCAGAAATGGCTTCACACATTGTACATACGTGGAGATCTTAACTTCTGCGTGACGATCAAGGGCGTTAACCGCTATTGTCTTTGGGCCTACTTTTTTCCCAGCAGCCTCATGTCCTACTTCCGTCTTTTAGTTCATTTTTTGTTGTCATTTCATATCAGTTACACATCTATGGCAACCAAGTCGTAAAAAACTTTTCCTTTAATAGAAACAGATCAATCAAAATAGATCGGGGAAAGAGATCCTAGTTTAACATCAAACACGCAAATGTAGGTCAAATATTGCTGGGAGACCATCTCTTTGAAGGAAATACTGTATCGCGTCACTTTGGCGTAAGGGAACGGAATAAGCAGGAATTGTGTTAAGTTTCTGTAACAAAATATGCTGTGACGTTACGTGGATCCTTTCATAGAGGGAAAATTTCATTTATGCCAAATATAAAAACGATAAATGTTTACTAGGTGAGATGCACTGAATCATTATTGTGTATTGTGTCTTGAGTTTCAGTTTTTTTTGTTCAAGTTCAGTTTTACAGCATGTTTTTGGGGCAAGCTGATTGTATACCATGGCTGCAGAACTTGGATTTCCGCTGCTTTCAACAGCATATTCCATACGGTACGGGATTCGAACCTAGGAGGCTGGACACAACGAAATACACGGAAAACATGATGACAGATACCGTACACTTTCATGAAATTGATACTTGTTCGTGACTGATTTATGTGTAAGTTTAAAAAAGGTTAAACGTTTTATGAAATTAAGTCTTTTCAAGACAGCTGACAAGTGACATATGCCGCTTGCTAAAATATATTCCAGCCTCACTGACACTGGGGTGATTTTAATCGATGAATGAATGTAATCTCCTAAGCCGGCGTATATTATTTTTCCTGTCGGCATTACTCACTATGCAAGATATCCGGTTAATAGTTCTTAATGTTTGTGAAATTTGCTAGTTTTACCAATTTATTTATCTCTAGTATTCTTGGAGCAAATTGACTCCCCGCGTGGGTACAATGTTTGAAGCCCATTTCCGGTGTCACCATGGTAACAATAAAAATAATATTAATAAATGTGAATGTATAATGCGGCCTTTCCACATGTTCAAAGTGCTAACACAGTGAATGGATACATATAATATATACAATGAGGTAATAGTGGCATGTCACAATACAGTGAAAACAGGTCCGTTTTGAGTAAGCGTTTGAGAGAATTAAAGTCAACTGCTGATTTAATGGTTTTATGGAGAGAGTTCCAAAGTAGAGGGGTAGAACAAGCAAAGGGTTTCCTTCCAAAACGAGCCATGAAGAGCAATTTCATGACGAGTTGGCTTTCTGGGGCGTTAGGGGCAATTCTAAGCATTCCGGAACTGCGTCTTTGAAGGTTTGTACACACACACAAAAAAAACCCCAATAATTTATAGTCAATTCTTGATTGAACAGAAAGACAGTGCAGGCAGGAATATTGTTCGAATATTACTTAAAGCAGCTTAACCCCAACCCAGCCACTTACTCTTCGAGCCATCGGTCGGTCGCTTAACGTTACAGACACCTTAACGTTACAGACACCTTAACGTTACAGACACCTTAACGTTACAGTGAGCTTACAGACACCTTAACGTTACAGTGATCTTAACGTTACAGACACCTTAACGTTACAGACACCTTGACGTTACAGTGACCTACACGTTACAGACACCTAGACTTTACAGGCACCTAAACGTTAGAAAACGTGAAGGAACAGTTCTCACCTCTGGTATTTGGATATCGAGGTTTTGGGGGCAAAGCGTCTAAAATGATGTTGTATATGTCCACTGCGATGCAGTCTGCGCACACGATGAAGTCGCCAATAGCAACAGCGGGTACCTGGCGGTATGTGACCGTCTTCGCGGAGTCGGTGATGATGCTCCGGAAACGCCCTGGCCTGTGAGTGAGTGAGTGAGTGAGTGAGTGAGTGAGTGAGTGAGTGAGTGAGTGAGTGAGTGAGTGAGTGAGCGAGCTCAAAATATGCTGATTCCAAAATACATGTACATGATCACTTTTGTGAAAGGCATTTTAGAAGCTGATTAGATGAAGGAAAACCCCACCGCCCCTGGTATTACAAGAAACAAACGAATTATAAAACAGTTGTAAATGTTGGTGAATACACTTTTGAGAACAGATTGGAGTTAATAACAATTACATTACCATGCACAAAAATAAAAAAAGAAACGAAACAAACAAGGAAACCCGGAAAACCTCAAACCAACCACCTGCAAATATTCTGATATTGTGGTAAAAGGCGACTAACGGGATCGGGTGGTCAGGCTCGCTGACTTAGTTGACACGTCATCAGTTCCCAATTGCGCAGATCGATGTTCATGCTATTGATCACTGGATTGTCTGGTGCAGACTCGGTCATTTACAACCACCGCCAATATTGCCAAGTGCGGCGTACAACTAAACTCTCTCACTATAGCTCCAAGGGGAGTTCTATCTACATGTATATACAATTTCTGCAATATAGTAATATATCAATAATGTGTTCTAACAGCCAGGTTATCAACAAACTTATGAGACAAGAAATCAGAGTTGGTCTGTGACTGTGCAAAATGTGGTTCTGTTGCAGTTATTCGATTTTGTGTGGGCGAGCAATTCATCAGTCTAAAATGTTATCAAACAGACTGCGCCCACAACACACTAAGCCACAACATCCATATCGACAGTTAGCCCTCTGTCTGTCTGTCATTGAAACTTACCCAAAGAGAAGTGCAGCAGCTACATGGTGACAGGAGAACTGACCCAAGGCCATTCACATGATAAGTGTGGCACACCAAAGACATCATTCAGGTGAACCTTTAACAGTAACATAAAAATCAGTGTCTTTATCAGCAGCTCAAGTCTGTTGTTATCAATGCATTCATCATCCCAAACTTCATCACATAACACTAAAGTGATATTACTTGCTATTGCCGTGCCTGGCGCTCGGCATAATAAAACGCGGTATGGTTTCTCAGAAGGTTAGCTCTCTAGTAAAACCATCCAGGTAATAATCTTTGATGCCCCGTTCACGAGTGCGGCGTAAAACTAAAACTCACTCACTCAAACCTCTGTCTGCCATATGTCAAATCAATGTCAGAATTAGCTTTTAATCTGCATCTACGTTGTGTGTAATATTTTCATACACTTTAATCTTACGCATCACACAAACAGCACTTTTAGAAGCATGAAACACGTGGTCCAATGACACGTTTTAAAGATATATGGAATGTATATACAATGTACACTAATCTGGGTGATTGTAGGCTTAAGCATTGCAGAAATGTTTAAGCCTTACCAAAATTTGAGTATCAACCTCATGCTTCGTTACAATTCTTGATCACAGATGAATCACAAACACAAGTATGCGGTAGTTCATCGATGTTCAAGGTAATTACTCACCTTATTTTTTTATTATGTGTGGTGTTGTTGGTAAATGTGACATGTTACCTGTGATATTTCTTGAAGGGCGTACTTTTGCAGTTTCTTAACAATTTGTTTAAAGTGCAACCCATTGAGGCCCAGATCAAATGCTACATTGATACCTATCATCATCATCAGGATTTGCAAGAAAGGGATTATACCTCTCACACATTTCCAATAAGAATAAACGCCCGAGAACATCACTTTCTTCCTCAGACACACACACGCACACACACACGCACACACGCGCGCGCACGCCCACGCACACACACGCACGCACGCACACACGCACACGCACACACACACGCACACGCACTTACCCACAACGTATGAACGGTCCGTAAGCATACATGTAAAGACCTGTTGGCTACTCAACACTGGCTCCTCTCCTTTCGAGGTTTACATTGAAATTCTAACTACATTGTTGTAACGGAGGGGATGAATAAATCTCGTATCTCATGGGCGGTAAGGCAGAATGGTCGCTTGACTCCGGCCAATGTTGCAACATGTTGGACAACGTTGGACATGCTATGTACATTGTGTCATTGGCAAAACAACCACACATGCTTTATTATATCAAGATGATTGGAATTTATAAGCTATACATGTATTTGGTCTCTGTGCGTGTCTGCGTGCGTGCGTGCGTGCGTCCGTCTGTCCATGACAACCCCCTGAAAATCTGGGCTTAGAATTGATCGGGTGGTCAGGCTCTTTCTCACATGGTTGTCACATGTCTCCGTATCCCAACTACATACATTAAGATTCATGCTGTTGATCACTGGATTGTCTGGATCATTCACAGACCGCCGCATAAAGCAAGAACATTGCTGTGTGAGACCTTGAACAGCGACCAAACTAAACCAAACCATTTCATCCATGACGGGCTTTTTAATTCATGGACACGGCATACAAATTACTGAAAAGTGGCCAGTCGTTCGCCTGAACCATTTACTAGAGGCAAATCCCGGAATTAACTGGTGTCCAGGAGCCAGGAGCTAGTTGATATAATTGTGAGGGTGTAGCAACATTCAGAATAGTTTTCCTACATTGTGTTCATGGAGGGGGAGAAGGATAATGTTGCACAATTTTGAACATGGTTTCAGCGGCCACATATACTCGAATGTTATATTATATCAATGCGATCAATACATGGAAAATAAAAACGAAGTCTGTTACTATCTTCACACCCGACCAAATCTTCTATATGACAGAAACTGCCCTGTGCAGGTACTACATAGCAGGTTTCATGAAATGCGTGATGACATGGCTGCTCGTGTATGCATAGTGTGACGAGCAGGGCAAAGTGACTGAAGCGTCAGAGAAATATCTGAAAAAGATGCGTTCCCAAACCCACGAAGCCTAAGTCTGAGACTGTGGCATGGTGGGGTTGAGATATCCTGGGATATGGCATGCTGTGAAGTGGGATAGTGGGGTGTGGCATGGCATGCTGTGAAATGGGATAGTAGGGTGTGGCATGGCATGGTAAGATGTGGCTTCGTGAGACCGTGGCATCTTGTCCTGTGCAAACTTACGAGTTTTCCCATATAATTTAAGATGTGAAGATGAAGAGAATATCACGGTTGGCGTATTCTTTAGAAGAAAAGTAATGTGCACCTATTTGTTGAATTTTTCCCTTGTCCTACCTGAACATCATCATCATCACCTGTTAAAGTCATCGTAGTGAGTGTGCAAGCTTATTGTCCCAACTCAAGGGACTAACTTTAACGTCCAATAAACACCACCAAACAAATATTTTAATGCTCTTATTTCTGAACTCCACCCCACCAATATGTAATGTACTTACTAATGTCATTTCCTTTCTTGAGAACTCTACCCATACCACAATATATTTCTCTCCCAGGACAACATGTGGCTGGTGTGTCCCTGTCTGTCACCCTACAGAGACCATTCACCCTATGTAGACCATCCACTATGTACAAAACCACATACAAATCTCCTTGAAGCTACACAAACTACCGTAAAGATATGGAACCCTTTAGAAACTCTGTATTAGCAATTCAATATTTGAATGGTCTGTGGTGTGTATGGTCACTGTGAAGGCTATCAAGATCCACCCATACTAGGATATATCCAGAGTCAACCACTTGACCATTTGAAGAAAATGCACAATCAATACATCTCTTCCATGCCAGTGTTGTGATAGACTTGAAGTTCTCCAGCGTCATTTGCTGGTTGTAAGAACAAAGTGGAACAGGTGTGTTTCTGTGTAATGCAATCCATTATGCCCAACTTGTGTAGATTAGCTCAGGATCTCAGTCACTGAGTTGTCTGGTCCAGACTTCCATATTTACTCTCATGATATAGCTGAAAATATTACTGAGTGCAGAAAACAAACAACCATACAGACAAACAAGTGTTTGTTGTTATTCCTAATATGCACAGCATTAAAAGAAGTTTTAAGGTAACTGAATAGTGGTTGAAATTTCAGTCTTGAGTGCACCATTTTTCTGTATGTAATTAAGTCAAACCTGCAGATCAAATCAAGTTTCACTTGACTGATAAACGTTTGGTTATTAGCAGTCATAAATTATCAGGTGTGAACTAGACAATCAAGTGATTGATATGGTGAGTGAAAAACTGCACACTGTGATCTAACTCGACCCTTGCTGTGATGTAAATGACAGTGAACCCAACCTTAACACAAACCTCAACTCTACCCTTGGGTGCATTTCAGTATAGAACTGACAAAATCAGGTGTGAACTAGACAACCAAGTGATTGATATGGTGAGTGAAAAACTCTGCACACTGTGATCTAACTCGACCCTTGCTGTGATGTAAATGACAGTGTACCTAACCCTAACACAAACCCCAACTCTACCCTTGGGTGCATTTCAGTATAGAACTGACAAAATCAGGTGTGGACTAGACAATCCAGTGACTGATATGGTGAGTGAAAGACTGCACCCTGCGATCTTACTCTACCCTTGCTGTGTTCTGCCAAGAAATGTGACAAACGTAGACAAGAAACCCCTGAAACTGCACATACAGTTTATGATCACCAGGATCACCACCACAGATGCTAGTGATCCATATGTGATATTTTGAGGCAACACCCCATGTCTTCTATTCGGGCTCAACACCCTGTATGTCAGCATTGCCGTCACCATGTCTCTTTCTGGTCTGAAATTACACAGAAACAGTATGAAGCATACAAGTTGTAATAAAACATTACACATGAAAAATAATTACAATTTTTACAATTTAAAATCATCGAATCATTGCTTGACTGACTGATTGATTGACTGACTCACTGAGTGATCAGCTACTACTGTACAGAACAGTACAGCAATGGTCAGTACAGCTTAGTACAGAACATTTACGTTCAGTACAGTGTATCTTCAGTTCAGTACAATACAGTACACTACAGATCAGTGAACTTCAGAAGAGTTCTGCATAGCACGGTTCAGTTCACCACAACACAACAGAGTGCAGCACAGTACAGTTCAATTCAGAACAGTAAAACGCATTATTTCTCTAATTCACATAATCCTCTTTATCAGGGGTTACAAAGACAATCAGTTTTCTCACTCACCCTAAAAACAATCTGACTTTGGTGCTGGTATTCACAAATGAAAATCAACAAACATGAGTTATTTAATCAACATGTTGTTTGTATTCAGGGTTAAAATCACCCATTCTGTTGTGTGTGATGTGCCATGGGCATTCCACAGGTGTGCTGTGTAGAAGCTGTCCAAATGTACTGGGACTGGTCGGACATGCTACCTCTGCATACACATTCATCGTTCAAAACGCGTCAAGGGGGGTGCCCATCCTAACATGATTTCTTACCTTCACACCCTAAAAACGTGTGCCCCACCCTTAACATGTTTTGTAAAGCCTCATGCTGTGAAAGGGGTGCCCCACCCTGAACAAGGCTCTGTAACCACAGACTTCAACATAGCTTCAAAACACTCATACTCTCAAGGCGTACCCCACCCCTTACATGGCTCCCTAACCCTAATACTCTAAAAAGGGGTGTCCCACCCTAACATGGCTCCCTGACTCTAAGGCTCTAAAAGAGGTGCCCCACCCTAACAATCTAAAGGTGGTGTCCCAAACTTACATGGCTTCCTAACCCAATGACTCCAAAAGGGGTACCCACAATAACATGGCTCCGTAACCCTAATACTCTAAAGGGGGTGCCCAAACCTAACCTGGCTCCTTTACCCTAAGACACCACAGGGGTGGCCCACCCTAAATCAACTAACACTAAGAGCGGTGCCCCACCGTAACATAGCTCCCTAACCCCAGGACTCTAAGGTTAGGTCCCTAAAGGTTAGGCTCTAAACAGGAGCCCCACCAAAATTGGCTTCCTAGCTGTAAGACTATAACGGGGTGCCCCACCCTGACATGGTTCTGTAACCCTAAGGCGGTAAGGGGAATGACCCTCTCTAATATGGCTCCCAAACCCTAAGACACTAAATGGGTGCCCAACCCTAACATGGCTTCCAACTCGCAATGCACCAGAAGGGGGGTGCCCCATCCTAACATGTCTACCTACCCCTAAGACTCTACAGGGAATACCCCACCCTAAACATTGCTCCCTAGCCCTAAAACCCCAAAAGACGGTGCCCCACCATAGCATGGTTATCTAAGACTGTAAAAGGCATGCCCCACCCTTAACAAGGCTCACAAAGCATAACACTCTCAAACAGATGCCTCACCTTCGACATGGACGCCCTAATCCCAACACTCTGAAAGGGGCGCCCCACTTCTAACATGATTCGTTTGCTTATAGTGCCTTAGTTCCCTGTTTATGGGGTACTCAGTACAAGCTACTCAAGATTTACCAGGTCCTACGTTCAAAGAAACTACAAAATAACGAGTAATACATGTGTGCCTGTCGGGTGGCTGGATCAAACTAACATCAACACACGTGGGTGGCATAGGGTGGTGTGGCATTGCGTGTAAACCGCTTCGCCATGGTGGTATGTCAGCAGGTAGGACTGGGAACTGGATCTCCATCATGGACAGAAACAATATTATAAGAGCCATCTTGTGTTCTCTAACCAGTCGGACAAGACATAAATCTGTCTCTGGCATAAACTTTGACAGGCGGTCTGAAGCCGGTGACGTCAAATACGTAATCATGACGTCATTACATTTGTTCTCGGATCTTGTAAACTTCACAGTGACTCAGCCGTCAGTGGCAGACGTCAAATCTCAGAGGTTTACCAGCCTTATCGCGTACGACCATCATTGCTGTGACCACCAGTGCTGACGGATAGGATTAACTATCAAGTATATTACCTATTATTCTTGTCACATACCAAAGGGACCACAACAGAAGAACAGTTTGTTTTGCAAAACTTTATTCCTCCCCTTAAGATATAAGTAACCCCACTACCTATACTAAACTAATTCTACAGGTGCAAATACAACTAACTAATCTAATTACCTAACCTAGCTGCATATACCGTTCTGTCTACCATTTACATTGCTAAAGTTATAATAACACTACTACTACTAAATACACTAAAATCCTAATACCCTCACTAATATAGATAATGATTACATATAATCCCAATTGGAAACTAAACAATTGAACTAAATAACAACAAAGGAATTTGCCACTCAGAGAGAACACTTTCTCTATATGATGTAATCAGAATGTCAGTGCACTTTGGTTCCACTTGATGACGTCAATTGTATTTGTGTGGTATCCCTCACACTCAGGCGATGGTTTCCCTCACGGAGTTTAAGGGGCCTGTGTAATGTTTGATGGCTGTGCCATCCACATCGCACATTACTAGGAGATACATGCTCCTTATACAAAAGGCAAGACTCTTGTCTGTCTCCTTACAGGCGGAGATAATTCCCCTCTCTTTACTTTAAGGATAACCGGCCAGTTCCGGGACACTACAATACAATATAAGTAACTACAGATACTCATTAAGACATGTGTCAATGTCTCATACTTTATACATGTACTTTACTCCCATTACCAAATGTGAAAGTGGAACAGTTTTTGTGGAACGGTAATATTCAAATTTTGACTGGCTTTGTGGCTATATAATGTTACAATGTACACATACATCTAGAAATACTACATCAGTTAAACAATTTCTTGCTACATCTACTCAATCAATAAATACAAAAGTAATAATGATAATAAAAACTTACGCCAGCCAGCGTGAGATGCAATCCCATACGAAAGTTGAACCCATGCAGGTGAACACAGTGGTGATTCTGGCTGACTGTGCAGATTACTACCCTTCCTCACTATTTATACTGACCTCCCATACCCAAGCTACTCAACACCTCTCTATTGTTTATGAATTAACTCCCCAGCTCTGTGGCCATACCTGGTCACGCTTCCCTGAACATAACCCTGTTCCCATAGTATTACCGAATATAATCTAACAACAACCCCCCCAACGATTTATAACCCACTCTAACAATACCATACTACATCTATTTACAGTACCATAAACTAATTATATAAATAAAATCATCTGTGATCTTGACATCACTCCCCCTCTTCAAATAATTGTACACAAGTACAATTACATATTACACTCAAGTCACATTTAAGTTTGTGTTAATGCATAAATATCATAAAACACAATTGTCTAAATAGACAATGGCACAATAATACATAAGAAATAACTGCTGACAAATAATCTGGAGATGCAAAGAGTACATTATTTACATACTGCCATACACATAGTATGACTAGGGTGAACACCGGCCCAAGAGATCAGCCCCCAACATTCTCACTTCCTGTGATTGCACCAGTTAGAAATCTGTAGCTATAGGATTGCAAAGTTAGGGCCCACCTCATTACTCGTCCATTGGTCGGTTTTGCTTTGGTCATCCATATTAAGGGTTTATGGTCAGTCTCCAAGATGAATTCTCTCCCATACATATATCTTTCTAACTTCTGTATTGCCCACAGAATAGCCAAAACACTCCTTTCTATTGTAGAATACGCTCTCTCACGATCTACTAACTTCCGACTCACAAACAATATTGGAAATCGCTCACCTTCCTGTTCTTGTAGCAGTACAGCTCCGATTCCAACATCAGAAGCGTCTGTTCTTACCAAGAATGGTGTCTGCAAGTCGGGCAGTTTCAAGATAGGAAAACTTGACATATGGGTTCTCAACGTTGTGAAAACTAATTCCTGGCTTTTTGTCCATATTACCTTGTTTAGCTTTACTTTCTTTGTGAGATCAGTTAGCGGAACTGCTATAACTGCATAGTTTGGGATAAATTTCCGGTAGTACCCGGTCAGTCCCAACAACGCTCTCACTTGTTTCTTGGTTTGAGGTCGCTCCACATTTAGGATTTTTTCTACATTCTTACCATCTGGTTGAATAAGACCACTACCCACCTTGTGCCCTAAAAAGTCCAGATGTTTACATTCCACTTTTACCATTGAAGGTCGAACTGTAAGAAGGAATTGTCTTAACCTTGTAAATATTGCTCTCAGACTTGCCATGTCGTACCATACCATACAATACCATACCATACAATACCATACCAGTCCTCAGTTCCTTCTATGATGTTGTCTATGAAGTTGTCTGTATTTGGTATGTTGTGCAATACTTGCCTCATCAGTCGGAAAAATACTGCAGGTGCATTATCTACTCCAAATGGCATCACCTTCCATTGGTATAATTCATCAGGAGTTATATATGCTGTCAGTTCTTTGCTACTCTCTTCCATTGGAATCTGCCAATATGCTTTGCTTACATCAAGTTTGGTAAGATATTTACAGTTCCGTAACCTTGCAAAGATGGAATCAGCTAATGGAATTGGTTCGGCATCAAATACGGTCACCTGATTCAGTTTGCGAAAATCGGTACAAAATCTGCAAGTCGAGTCAGGCTTCTTCACAAGTACAATGGGGGATGCATATGGTGACTGACACGGTTCTATCACCCCCATGTCTAACATTAGCTGTATCTCCTTGGCTACAGCATCTCTCATGTGATGAGGAAGTGGATAGGGCTTGGATCGTATAGGCTCATTACATGTCAGCTTGATCTTATATTCCACATAATGTACCTTCCCTGGTAAATCACTCAGTACATTTTAAATTCACTTTTGAGCTCCCTCACCTCATTTTGTTGCTCCTCTGTCAAATCTTCAGAAATGTATACATCCTGATACGTTTCCTTAGAAACTAAAGTAGGTGAAGCTATGTCTAAAGTACTCACCTCTTCAGCCTTGACATCCACCAGACCAGCACTGACATGCACAAGATGAGCTATGCTGACGTCACATACAGCTGTGTCCTTGACCTCCTCTCTCTCAATGTACCTTTTCAGTAGATTGGCATGATAGGTTTTAATCTTGTTACCTACCTGTATTCCGTAATTGCCAATGCCAAAGGTATCCAGTATTTCATATGGCCCTTTCCACTGCAGCAACAGTTTGATTGAATGAGTGGGCAACAGAACTAATACTCACCAACCTTCATTTGTCTTGGCTTGGACTTCACATCAAAGAACTTTTTGTATTTACATGCTTTCTGTTGCAGTTCTTGCTGTGCTACGTGAATAGTCTCCTCAAGACGGTTTTGAAGATCTAGCACATACTCATATGTGGTTCTTACCTCTGGATTTGGTATATCTCGTGTCCAGATTTCTCTTAGAATCTGCACTGGTCCTCTCACAGTGCGTCCATATAAGAGTTCAAACTGGGCAAAACCCAAACTCTCTTGAGGTACCTCTCGGTAAGCAAATAACAAAGCAGGTACAAACCTGTCCCAGTCATTTGGCCGTTCTGCACACATCCGTTTCAGCATCGTCTTCAGGGTTCCACTGAACTTCTCTACCAGGCCATTGCACATTGGATGATAAGGGGAAGTAGTAAGCTGATGCATGGACAATAGTCTACTTACCTCCTTCATCACGCCTGAAGTGAACTGGGCTCCCATGTCTGTTAATATCTCCTTGGGGATACCAACCCTACTGAATATCTCGAACAAAGCTTCGGCAACATATTCAGTCTCTACTCTGGGTAAAGCTACTGCTTCTGGGTATCGTATTGCATAATCAACCACCGTCAGTATGTACCTATTACCCTTGTCTGTGACACGATACAATGGACCAATCAAATCAACAGCTACCCTCTCAAATGGCACTTCAATTAATGGCATTTGTCCCAGTGGTATTTTCCTTACCTTTCCCTTCGGCATGGTACGTTGACAAATATCACAAGACTGAACATGTTTTCTGACATCACCAATTACTCCTGACCAATAAAACTGTGAGATTACCCTATCTCGAGTCTTCTTGATTCCAAGATGTCCACCCACCAGTGCTTCATGACATACCTTCATTACCTGTGTGCGCAGTCTGACTGGTACTACCGCCTGTACAACTTGTTTACCATTGTCCGTTTTATTGGAAGTATGCTTCCTATACAACATATAATTCTCCACAAAGTAAGAGGAAGTACTATGTCGGGTCTCCCTAATCTTACCTTCTTCCACTAATTTTTTTATTTTGTTCAGACTTGAATCCTTATGTCGTAGGGACACGAACTCACCTCGACTCAGTGTCAACCCAACAGCTTCCAGTGTCTTCAAGGGATCCATGTTTTCTTGGCGTACTCTTCTATGGCCCCTTGTCTCTACAGCACCTACTGTTTTGATGTTCTTCTTATCCCACACCAAGTCTGGATCTCCTGGCTCTCTAACTCCAGGAATACTGCTTAATATTAAGTCACAGATTGGTGTGTCCACACATGCTGCTCTTACTATACAAGTGTAAAGGGGTGTATTTACCGTAATCCATGCTACCGGAAGTGTCAAGATCATACTATCTGCTCATTTACAAGATTGTGTTTCTGAAGTCCAAACATGCATCTCTTGCCATTGAGCTCCTCACTGTTACACCGTTACATCCCGTGTCTCTAAGCACATCTACTGGAGTGCCGTTTACCTTTCCCTGATAAAATGACATGTGATCTTTGGTAAGCACACTCCCTGAGGCTACATCTGCTTCACTAACCTCCCCAGAAGTTGCTGCATCACCATCTAGAACTTCATGTATGCAGGGCTCTACTTTTGTATTATCTGGATGTATTACAGACATGTTTTTATTGTCTTCACTCACTTGGATACTCGCCACTTTAACTTGGGTTTCCTGCACTGTGCTGCCAAATGCCCAGTTTGATTGCAGTTGTATTATGTTCTTTCCTTAATAGGAACAAATTGTTTGGAACAAGTACCATATTTACCTGATGCGCTACCCTCGACTATTTTGCCTTTGGAAACCTGCTTGTCAGTTTGACCTGGAATAACTGGTCTATTGTATCTTCCATGACTCGTACCTCTAGCTTTTATAAATTGCTCTGCTAGTCTGGCCCTTTCCATAGCGTCTTTTGGCTTTCTCTCTCTCAATAATATACCCAGATCCCTTCCAGTCACATTCAAAATCTGTTCACGCAGCAGCAAATCTCTCACACCTTCGAACGTCTTTGTGCTCAGGTCAATCCATCTGTTGAAATAGTTCTCAATTCGAACTACAAATTGTGTGAAAATCTCACCTGTTTCAGTTTTAGCTGTCCTAAATTTCTGATGGAATCCATCCTCAGTCATTTCATAACGTTTACTTAATGCAGTTTTAACTGCATTGTAATTTTCAGCCTCAGAGGCATTTAATCGGGAGTATTCTTCTAAAGCCTTACCTTTTAGCAGAGTACACAGCTAAGCTGCCCAGTGGGGCAGGTCCCAGCCTTGTAATGTAGCTACACGTTCAAACCTTTGCAGATATGCATCAATGTTGTCATTGTGGTCGTCAAATGGAGGCATTTTAGGCATCTTGGCAATGGCTGCTGATCTATTCTCTCCTACCTGCCGTTCTTGATTTCCTGCCCTACTCTTTTCTTTCATTTGACTGTATTTTACACTTTTCTTTCTCTAATTCTAATCTTTCTCTCTCTCGTTCCCATTCTAACCTTTCTTTCTCCTTTCTTTCCTCCAGTTCTAACTTTTTAATTTTCCGCTCCCTAGTTCTTTCCTCTCGTTCGAGTCTGTCTTTTTCTTTCACATTCTCAATTTGCTCTTTCACAAACACTCTCAAACCATCTTTCTCATACCCTAAACTCTGACCCAGTTTGATACGTTTGTCAATGTCCATAATTGTCTGTATGAGAGCAAAGCAGGGTGCACACAAAGTCAAACTGTCTGACAGAAATAGGGATCCTAACAAGAAAAATAAAACCGGGGGTGATTTCCCATATATCCCAATGCTCAAAATGTTTCACGACAAACCAATGGCCTTAACTGACCAATAACCACAATACACCCTCTACCCTTGATTCCAAATCATACACTCAAGGCAGATGTGGTGCCGGATGTTCTCTCCCCTCTTAATGGACACAATGAGTCTCCAGCGATGTACAATCAACAACGCAACATCAAATGCGCTACAGAACACAACTCGGGTTCACTTTGATACTGACAAATAATCCAATTATCCCACCGCTGCCACCAAAATGTCACATACCAAAGTAACCACAACAGAAGAACAGTTTGTTTTGCAAAACTTTATTCCTCCCCTTAAGATATAAGTAACCACAATACCTATACTAAACTAATTCTACAGGTGCAAATACAGGTAACTAATCTAATTACCTAACCTAGCTGACACTCAAAAAAAAGGCAGAAAGATTTTAATTGAGTTAGAAAGATATCTGCGCACTTCTCCCGAGGAAGACTGCCTTGGTGAATTTCTCTCACCATGAGAGTGCCCCACTCGCTCCTTTGCTTCACGGAATGTGCAAGGGTCTCAAGTTCCTCGCTGTACAAAAGTTGCAAGGGGATCACAGAGGCAACGTCAGATACGAAGTCACAAATACACGGGTGCGCTACGTACGGTATACCTGGGGGTCAGTTTCGCTACCAATTGCTCTACTGCGGACCAGCTCACATGTGCTCAGTTTAACGGGTATATCCTGAGATTGCACATTCCTATATTTTTTACAACAGCTGTTTAGCAAAAGACACCTACTGTGAAAGAACTAACAAAGCAAGCACGTGGAGTGCGAGGTTACTCTCGTATGAGGAAATCTGCGCTCATTGAATTACTGAAAGAGCAATAACCTACAGAGTTACAATTCATGCCTACTGAGCATGCTGTAGGTAAATATTTGAGAGGTTGGAAGTTCAAAGAAACATAGACATTGAAGATTAAAAAAGCACTGATATTTGACAAAGCAAATGAACTGAAAGATGTAAGAGGTATTAAATTTCAACTCACGTCTAAGATGACACAAGAGAAACAAAGGCGAATGGAACAACTGAATACACCAATTTGTGCGTCAGAGGTAATCAAGAAGTTACAACGCAACCAGACACTATCAACTATCTATAGAAAAAATGCGAGAAACCCTATAACGTTACAATAATATGGGTCTGGTTGGGTTGTTGACAAGATTAACATGGTCTGTCTGGATGTAGCAAATTATACACCGTTGAGAGGTGGAACGTACTTACCCGCGTCTGAGTATTTCAAGGAAAACAAGCCATGGTTGACGTTTAAAACCGAGGCAACAATTGTATAAGGGTAGTGATAAGATCTGCTAAATTTCCAGCTGAAAAACATTCCGATAGACTTTACAGTTACGTAGAAGATAACGGGCTCAACTGGGAAGGTATAGACGAATCCACCCGTATCTCTCATAAAAAAAAACATAGAACAACAGAATCCAGACTTAGCCATCAACGTATTCGGACACGAAGGCATCAACGTAATAGCACACAGGATAAGTCCTTTATTGTATAAGGGTGGTCGTAAAAAGATCAATATATTTATGGTCCAACAAGGTGAAAAATATCACTACACATTGATTGCGTTTTTTAGCCGACTGTTGTACAATCCATCAATCGAAACACAGGGAAAAGAAACACTTTCGTGAAAGGTGTCTTCATGGGTTTTCAAAGGCTGATCTGTTCGATTCGCACAGGATAGATTGCCCACTTATAGGGGAGACAGCCCTGCGAATAGATATGCCCGAGAGAAAACAACAATATCTTGAAACTTATCAACCACAAAAATCAAATGCCGGTGCCATATGTCATCTACGCCGACTTCGAATCTATCATTAAATAGACAGACAGACAGACAGATTTTATTGGTATATATGGCCCGGTGAGTGAGTGAGAGAGTGAGTATAGTTTTACGCCGCTCTCAGCAATATTCCACCTTTATGGCGGTGGTCTGTAAATAATCGAGTCTGGATCAGACAATCCAGTGATCAACAACATGAGCATCGATTGTGCAATTGGGAACCGATGACATGTGTCAAACAAGTCTGCGAGCCTGACCACCCGATCCCGTTAGTCGCGTCTTACGACAAGCATAGTCGCCTTTCATGGCAAGCATGGGTTGCTGAAGGCCTATTCTACCCCAGGACCTTCACGGGTAATATATGGCCCGGAGGCCAACAGTACAGTGTAAATATATTGACATGTACATAGTGACAGCGCTACCACGCAATACGACGTAAATAGTATACCACAGATAGGCAATGTTAATTGTACTACAGAGCTATTGGCGATGTGATTTATTGCGATTTATATGGTACAGTAATAGTGCTATCTTGAACAGTAATTGCACGTCATTCGTTGCTAAAACAGCAGTAAACATTTCTTTTGATGGTTGTCTATACAGATAGAGGGGTAGGTATGTATATCTTAAAGGGGCACTGATGCGGAGCGAATGTTTCTCACCAACGGTGTAATTACGAAACCAAGATGCAAGTTGGTCAACACCCGCTCCCTCGACCGTGACGGACAAAGGGACTGGGCTCCTTGTCTACACTAGCAGAATTTCTTCACCCTAAACAGTCAGGAGGCCGGCTGCCCATCATATGCCATTATTTAAAAATATCCATGGTTTTCCTTATCTGATTGTAACAAAATATCCCAGCAGTGTAGTTTTTTCTGATGCCTGGAAGACTGGAAGATTTAACCAATTTGATCCTATTTATGTGTTTTACCTCCATATTTAATCATGTCATGTGAAAATATGACGTCTACAGGCACGTAGTAAGCTAGTTGTTTCATATAAGTCCGAAAGATTGCAAAGCTTTATTTTTATATAGTTTTGGGGGTTGGCCAAACTGTCATAGCAAAAATCATGCGTAAATTTTGGTAGCTATGGTAGCTATCCTAAATTATTATATATGACAATAAAGACACACAGTTGAATTATTTCAATTCATGAACTAAAAACAACGACTTTGCCATTGGCAGAGAAATCTGAAAATTTTCTTACGTCAAAATGATTACACCAGCCATCAGCCGCGACCAAGGAGTGTACCTACCAAGTGCCTGGGACTTATTGATAAATTAATCTCATCTACCTGTGTACATTCTATCTATGTAATTCATGTATAGCCTATCTACCCGAGTACATACTTGTGTTTGTACATCACCAACCCTCATGTATACATGCTCACCCCCTATCGTGTGTTATGTACATCATCCTATCATGCGTAATGTATCACCATTGGCTTCCATCCTTATCCCCAATCATGTTATGTATACATATCCAATCAACTGTAATGCATTACCGTTGGCTTCCATCATTGTTATCTTAACTATCGGCTTCCTATCAGTGCTTGTTTATACTAGCTTTCGTTAACTCATTCCACTTGTTACTTTGTTATTGTTTTACCTGTACATATAAATACACCTCTGTATCCCTTTCTCAATCACCTGATGAAGGAGTAAGCATTAACTCCGAAACGTTGTGTTCTCTCATAAAGAAGTTGATATCCATAAAATCTTCATTCTTAACCATTCACTTGGTCTTTTAATGAATTTATAACAGGTATAATTGGTGGTAACACCACTCAGATTACTCAACAAAGGTTCCCATTTGGCATTTCTCCTGTCTGGAGTAAATACTCAACATTATAAATTAAGGTCTGCAGTGGCAAATGTATTGTATGTTATGTAATATGTACATGTAAGTGATGCAAGAGGGTTTATCAGCTGAGTTACAAAAACAAACATCGATCAAAGGATTAACCGATACCACACTGATTAATTACTTCCACAGCAGATTTGTCACACGGTAGTGTGTGTAGATGTACTAATCTATACTGACTACACCCTGTCATAAAGCGCGAGTGTAAAAACAACATCCTCCCTTCAAAGAATTAACCATCATTGCGTTGATTGATTGCTATTTATTGGTTAACTAAATTACTTAGAATGGCGGACATCATACAATTAGTTGCCAGGTGTGCTCTCTTGGGTGACCAATGAGAGGTTTATCAGGTTTTCACCAATGTGTAAGACCTGAAACGATGTTTCACTTTTTCGCAAATTAGACTTTTGTAAGACACACGGCTTAGAGCAGGATTATTTACCAGCTACAGATGAATGGAATATCGTTCTTTTATGTGGATATTGGTGGATACATTCCTGAACAAGGCAGTAGCCTGACATTGTTGCTATAACATTAGTCTGTTTTAAATTCAGTATTTGCATTTCGTTTTAATTTATTTGTTGTAGCATTCAGGAGAATCTGTATGACAGAAAACACACACTAGATCGCGCATAGGGCGTGTGTGATACAGGATCGACACTGGCAGTCTATACAATGTTTAAATCTTACAGTCATGTTAGAAATGTACCATAAGTATAAGTAGACCGTGTGTTCTTTTATTAATTTTCAAATTCATACAAATATGACAATAAACTAATAAGGGTTATGAGACAAAATATAAAGACGTACCTTGGCTTCGATATTTTTCCGTCCTAATCGTTTTTTACCACTTCTTCCATTGGCAGATGATTAACCTTCAAAGTGTTTTATTTGTATTCATAATACATTTGTAACGAAGTGAAACTGACTTCACCATAGTTGATCTGCCCATAATTTAACTCTAAATTGCGCGTACGGGCTGCACAGCAGAGGTCACGAACCAGCTAAGAATTCCGGGATATCATCCGGGTACACACCAGAGAAAAACAACAACAAAAGGAACAAGCACGGAAATTGCTCCGCATCAGTGCCCCTTTAAATATGATTAGGGCATTCTAGAAGTATATGGTATTCATCCTCTGTGAGGTTACAATGACCAAAGGTGGTAAGGTGATGATACGGACGTTTAGAAAACCTTGCAGCTTTTATCTTGCAGCGTTGGGGGAAAAAGTGGTTTCAACAGCTGTGCTGCGCTGCGCCCATAACCCATGCGCAGTAAATATCTTCGCGGAGCTTGAAACAGAATGCCTGCCCGGAGTATGAGGTCGTGAGCAGTAGTCTAATCTTGGTTGTGTACACAAACAAGTAAATAATCTACTCGTTACATAAAAAAACAAACTTGTTGATTGTGGTAAGCAGCCTCTGTCACAGAGAAAGCTCAATGTCTGATTCATTGACACCTATATGTCTACCTGCAAACAAACTGCATCCATTTTTATCAGATGACTGGATCTGACAGAAACTGGTGTCAGTTTCAAGTCCTGCTTTGTACTTGGACGAATGACAGTTTCCAGCCGCGCAGTGGTTTACCAGCTCTACAGAGATGATTTGTGATTGGATCGGACACAAATTCCGAGAACATGTATCAACAAAACCAACATCTCTATATACATTCTTTATGCATAACAATTTCTTCTATTGCACATGATTTTTTTGACAACGATATATGAATCCATACTGAAACGACGCATCAAGTACAATAAAACAAGTTGTTATCCATATAGAATCTTACTTTCTTGTGACTCGCCATACTTCTAAAATGATCATCAAACAGGTCATCTTTCTGTACACACAATGTGCCCTCAACGTATTAGCAAGTGAACCAGCCAGTCGGAAGCCGAGTGCACCCCCACCCGCCATGACTGGGATCGGTCTCCCGAGGGCTTCGTTTCGAGGGAGGTAAGCCCAAGTACAAAATATTGCACTTTTGAATCTCCATTGTACGCTTATAATTGTCCATATTTATTTTTTTGCAAGCAGCAATGTATATTATATGTCACGAATAATTGATAATTGTATTTTAATTATGTCTGATTTTTTGTAGTGACCTTTAATAAACGTTGAAGCTTGTATACCAGACTGCATCATAACATAAATGAGTTTGGATGTATTCACAGAGTCGCGATCGAATGCCTTTCGGAAATCCACAAAAACATTAACATTTTCCTCCCTTCTTGCGCAGATATTTGTGTGCAAGACTGTTCAAGGTGCAAATATGATCAAGAGTAGAGTATTCTTCTCTGAAACCTGCCTGACTCTCTGATAATAGTTTATGACTCGAGATCCAGAGTTTGACGCAATTATCTATCACAGTAGACAATATCTTATTTACAGTGTTCATCAGGGCTATACCCCTGTAGTGACTGGGGACTTTCTTATCCCCTGATTTGCACAATGGCACGATTAAGCCAATATTCCACGCATCGGGAAACAGGCCTGTCTCCAAAACATGGTTAAACAAACATCTTATATAAGGTTAAAAAACCAAATTACTGACTTCTTTCAATACTTCTACGGTTGCCCCATCTTTCCCATCATTCAGACTTTTAATGGCACAAGGAATCTCGTTATCATTAATACTACTATCAAGTAGTTCATCGGCAACTGTACAGTCATCACATTCATTGGCATTATGACAGCTGAAGCAATCTGTAACATGCCATCGCCAATTACGGTTTCATGATCAAGGAGTTCCCTAAAATAGTTATATCATTCATCTGCTGTTATAGTTTGGTTGGTGTTTTCTGTACACAAGCAATATTTTAATCGATTTCCAAAAATATCGACAACCTTTCCTTTTGGCAGCCTCAACTATTTCATTCATAATATTTTCTTCATGTTCTTTTTCACGACATAAACTGTGAAATTATATTTTGGCGTGTAGGCATTGTTTACAATGGTTTTTAACATTCGTTTTCCTGAATTTATTTAGTACATTATATTTCAGCCGTTTAGCTTCTTCACATTGCTGGTCGAAACAGGATGGCTGAATACGTGTAAGGTGTAGGGTTGACCTATAGGCTCGTGTAACATGTCTGTGTGTGTCTCTCAGTGCATGCTGTCCCTTCATTACAATATCATTCAGGGCTTTGATAGCATCATCACGTTATTATGTATACAGTAATAGAATTAGTGGCCAAAATGTTCGACATTGTCTTTAATAAATTGTACAAACTAACCCTTTCTCTCGTCATCCCATCTCCCTGACCCGATGTTGTGAGTATTCGCACGTGCTTGCTCGTGCACTATGTTGTCACGTGATCTGTCATGTGATGTTGCTATGTTAACTGTGACGGGCAAATGATCAGAGTCAGATCTTCATCAAACGAAGTAGTTATAGTGAGTGAGTGAGTTTAGTATCTGGACCAGACAATCCAGTGATCAACAGCATGATCATCGATCGGCGCGATTGGGTACCGATGTGTCAACCAAGTCAGCGAGCCTGACCACCCGATCCCGTTTGTCGCCTCTTACGACAAGCATAAAGGTTGCTGAAGCATAAAGATTGCTGAAGGCCTGTTCTACCCCGGGACCTTCCCGGGTCAAGTATTTATAGACACAAGTTGACACAATACAATAGTCAACAACACTGCTGCCTCGGTGACCAATAAATGTAGATTCTCACTAACATTATTACCAGCTCGACCATTTAGAAAATGTAGATTGAAATTGCGACACATTTCTAACAATTTAGCTCCCTCTGGGTTTATTATCTTATCTTTAGAATTTCTTGGGATGTTAAAAGTACCATTTGTACAGTCGATGTCATCAATGGGTATATAGTCTGTTGAGTCGTGCTCAATAAAATATTGTTTGTCACCAACCCGTGCATTAAAGTCACCAAAAAGTACAATAGTTGCGTCAGGGTGTTCTCCTAATAGCACATGCAGTCTGGTCTCCAGGAGACCTATTCCAGTAAGGCCTGACTGTACAGAAATATCACTATCTATTACATACACGAATCCAAATATTGAGGGTTTGTTGGTTTGTGAATACATGATGTCGCTTGTGAAGAAGATGCAGTCTGTCCAGTCCTCGTGTATACGAGAGAAGCGTGCAGCGATATACACTGATATACACTGATATACCCTGCCAGTCCCCCCACTGTATCGCCCCGCCCTCTGCGTGTGGGGCGACACACTATCACGTGTGCGGTGAAACTCTGAATGGTGACTCAGTGTGGTGATTCACTGTCACATTAATGGTAAAAACAGAGGTGCAACTCACACTGAATGTAACTTGGAGCTGAGAATACACCCCTATTCACATCCCAGTGGTGTTTCACAATCTTCGCGGGTATGATTCATGCTTGATTATGCAAGCTGTTTCAAAGGTTGAAGGCAACATGACTCGTATCCCCAACAATATGGAAAGATATATATCCTTTTCGGTAAATGGGTTGAGATTCACAGATAGTGCTCAGTTTCTGTTGTCGTCTCTATACAGTTTGGTCAAGGCTACTAACACCGAACGGTTTGGCTATAACCAGTCGTCACACAGAAGAGTATCTAACCGTATGAATATATGGATGACTGGTGTAAGTTCAACGAAGCACAGTTACCTCCTATTGACCGCTTCTATAGCAAGCTATCCGACGCGTCTATCACACAAGACGATGACCATCACGCGAAAAACGTATGGGGAAAACAGGGTTATAAGATTCTAGGTGATTACCATGATTTGTATTTGAAAACAGACCGATATATACGAGATATTCAGAAAAAACGTGTTCGAAGCATTACGGGTTGGACCCGGCATGGTATTATTCAAGTCCTGGGCTCTCGTGGGATGCATTACTGAAGAAAACCGACGTGAAATTAGAGTGAGTGAGTTTAGTTTTATATATAGATCGAGTGGACATAAAAGATGTGGAACCTAACCTATATGCTGGTTGAAAGACGGACCGCGTAGAAGATTCGTACGTGAGGAATTACAAATGATACCACAGCCATAAAAAAAATAATAAAATTTTAAAAACCTACATAATCAGTAATGACCTTTGACTCCTGTACCCTACAAGCACATGCTTGCAATATGAGGCGACTATGCTTGTCGTAAGAGGCGACTAACGGGATCGGGTGGTCAGGCTCTCTGACATGGTTGGCACATGGCATCTGTTCCCAATTGCGCAGATCGATGCTCATGCTGTTGGGCACTGGATTGTCTGGTCCAGACTCGATTATTCACAGACCGCCGCCATATAGCTGACATATTGCTGAGTGCGGCGTTAAACTAAACTCACTCACAATGAACATGTCCTGTTAGCTTAATCATCATTACGGTGAAAACAACAATAACCCTCAATACGGCTTTTTTACCACAAATTTCAGTTTTTTGCAATAAGAACACATTGACAACGATATATACGGTGCTGGTCTCATCTTTGATATAATAATTTGCGTAATTAGTCCAGTTGTTTCACAAGTAACACTGTCGCTGCTAAACCCAGTGCCACAAAGGCCAACTCACGATCCCTCTGCCCCTCGGAAGGTGTGTAATACTGAGAAATCGTTGGTGCATTACCTAATGGTTCTAGTTGTTTACCTGTTAACACGTTGTATTCTTTCATAGCTTCGTCGACGTCCTTGAACGTTCGAACAGGGTGATTATTGATAAAATCTAGTCTCTTCATGCGTGAATTAACGTATTCAGCCTGTGCGGCCTGCAGAGTCGGTTTAGTCGGTTGTGTCGTTTTAGCTCTTCTACCTCAGCCGCGTTTGACTCTCGTAATTGAGAAAATGGATAATTAGTCCCGGAAAATGCCCGGGCAGTCTCAAGAGCCCCACTCGAGCATCATTGCTATCGCGGCCACATTATATATATTAGCTTAAAATATATTCAGGTACAATACCTTGTTTTACAAGGACGTCTTTGGTGGCCATCACCATACCAATGTTCATAGTAAGCATGGCCATGTCCTGCAGGTCGAAGTCGAGTTTTATAGTCGACTGTTTGATAATCATTTTAGTCAACCGAGTGTATCCTATTGCTAATCCGGAAACCACTAAGGCGTGGCATGCATCGTTAACGAATGTTATTCGCTCAGACATAATATATATTGTTGGAAAATATAATTTTAATTATAACATAATATGAGGGTCGATCACCCCGTGGGATGTTGGTGACGGTTGTGGTTGGGCTTGTTTTGGTTTGAATTACATAAACAATTAAACAACAGCAGTGTCAACTACGCTACCTACAATCACACACAAAGTGTAATTATTTTTACGGAGCTTGGCTACGGCGTTTTTTTTCGGAAACATTACGGAAACATTACTAAAACATTACTAAATATTGGTCGGTTGTCACACAAGCTTGGCATGCTTAGTTTCGGCGAGCTGTTTCTTCACCCGTTCCCGTTATAGTCAAGCATTCCTGGAACGAATCTCTGTCCTTGCAGTGGAATACGGCTACCCATTGAGTCTGTTCCCCGAAGTCTCTCAACACCGAGTTGAACTTCTGCGTCAGCAGTCACCCGCTATGTTTTGCGTGATTTACCAAGATTTTTCTGTCCGAGAACATGCATTTCATGGAATTGAAGTGCACGCCTGAGAAATTATCAGAAAAACAACTGGAAACTACACTTTAAAAAAACCCAAAGAAACGCAAAATGTAATTCATAAATGATACAATTTTGTACATATATGTTAACTCAAACATTGTTTCTGGAATGTTTTAGAAGATTATGGTTGACCAAACGCAACTAAAAATGATTTTGAACGGCTTTATCAATCAGGATTGTCATGTGTGGATGTCATTCAGCACGAATATCAGGCACAATGATTGTTTATCACGTGCAAAGCAACGTCCCAACGCTGCCGATCGAAATCAGGCAATTGGACGATGGCAAGCTGGCCAGCCAAAGAGTGACGTGGCAAGGATCTTCAGCGTTCTGTGGGATCGACATCAACAAATGATCAGGAAGTCCAAGAGTTACCACACCTGCCCAAGATTGGTACATCCGGATAACCCACCTACGTGACTGCCACCGTACCGCCCGGAACATGTGCTTGTCCAAGGCAATTTGACGGCCAGTCGATACATCAACCAGATTCTCCGTCCGCACGTCCTTCACCTTGTTGACCGTCAACGGCAGCTCTTCCGCCAGGCCCCACACAACACGTGCCACCGTGGACTACCTACAACATCAATACCCTCCCCTGGTCCTCTAGATCCCCGAATCTAAACCCAAACACCTTTCGGATCAGATCGATAATCCTACCATCGATAATTACGTCGTAATCCACCACATAATCTTCAACAGTTGTTCCACACGCTGCAGGAGGAATGGAGAAAGATTCCACAACGAAACATCCAACGACTGATTCGATCTGTATCCAGGTGGGGTCGGGCAGCGTTAGCAGCTGGAGGTGGTCACGTGAGGTACATTGGTAATCGGGTTGAATTAGATAAGACAAAATGAGCTTTACAAAGCATCTAATTTGGGTGAAATTCTGTATAATGTATGTTGGCACAATTTACTCCTAAACTACAAATAATGTATCCACAAATTGAAAAAAAAACACTATCGTCATCTAAGGTCTTGAACGTGTATCTTGGAGATCAAATTGAATTAAATAAGACAAAATAAGGTTTACAAGACACCCCAGTTAGGTGACATTCTGTATAGTATAAGTACCTCGGGATCAGTTTGAAAGGTTACTTCGAAATCAACAAATAATGTTTTCACCAATGGAAGGTAATACAGTGTCGTCATCTAAAGCTTTGAGATTTCGTTGAAGTGTCGTTGTTAAAAACAATTGTTGAAATATGTTAACACATGTCTGTACACATGTGGAACCAAAAAAATGTTGATTGTGATAAGCAGCTGTTGTATTGATTGCTTTATTTATTTTAAGAACAATATCATATGCACAACTTCAATCACTGGCCATGTGTACTTTGAACTTAGCACCTATCGGGATATACCCATAAACAGAATAAACCCATGGACAAACGAAAGTGAACGCTTATTTTGTTGAGTTTTTGGTTGAGTTTTCCAAGTTGGAAAATCCTGATAGGACAAAACGGTTCGCTCCCACACAGACTAATCGTGCGCCCAAACGCAACATGTTGGCTGTGAAGAAGCATGCACATTTGCCAAAAATAGCGAAACGTGCATCTCGGAGATGCTAAATGTTTGTGGAGAAGTATTATAAGATCTAGTGGTCACACATCTCAGCTGAGTGAGTGAGCGAGTGAGTTTAGTTTTACGCCGCTTTTTAGCAATATTCCAGCAATATCACGGCGGTGTACACCAGAAAATGGGCTTCACACATAGTACCCATGTGGGGAATCGAACCCGGTCTTCGGCGTGACGAGCGAACGCTTTAACCATTAGGCTACCCCACCGCCCCCCATCTCAGCTGACAAAAAAAACCAACAACACCGAAATAATGTCACGGCTATGAGCCCAAGAGAAAGAGCGCCAGAGGTAAGAGGTAGATGGGCGCCAACAACAGCCATATTGCAAGGGCCCTGAACTGTACACATGGTACCATCATTAGGCTGTTCCAGCGTTACAGGCAAACTGGCAGCTCCCAAGACTGGCCACGACCAGGCAGACCACGTGTGACGATCCCGCGGGAAGACCGCCGTCTGCGTACTCATCATCTGCGCAATCGGGTCATCACGGCAACGGAAACAGTGGTAACATACCGTGCTACGAAATCTAGTTATAACAGGTATCAGAGGTCGACGACCTCTGAATGGAAAGGCATCGACCCAGGAACATCGTTGTCGTAGGTTACAGTCAGCAAGGACTATACGTCGCTGCCTGGAACGAATTTGGCAGCAAATGTTTGTTACAGACGAAAGTTGATTGAACAAGGTCCATAGTGATGCGAATATACCGTCGTAAGGTAGAAAGACTAGCGCCGAACTGTGTGCAGTGGGATAGTATGGGGAGGAATTTGCGGGGATCAGTGTACACGACTGGTCGTAGTGCGTGGAAACGTGAACGCTCAGAGACACAGAGATGACATTTGTCAACCCGTGACAATACCATTTCTTCGCCAGCAACAACGGTGAACACTTCTGCAGCACGATACCGCAAGGCCCCACACAGCGCAAGTGGTCCAGAACTTCTTGAAAGCTCAGAATATCGAAGTTCTTGGCCAGAACTCTCATCCGACTTAAACCCCATAGACTTGTGGGATCGCCAGGTGAGAATACGACCACGACCCACAGTGAACCGATAAGAACTTGCAGACGCTCTGAGGAACGAGTGGAATGGGATTTTGAAGGACGTCATTCGTTGGTTGACGACATCGCTGACAGCCGATGGGCTTGTATTGCTGCTATGTCTCCGCGCTCACGTTTGTGTGTGTGTGTGTGTTTGTGCGTGTGTGTGTGTGTGTCTACTAGGTGTGTATGCGTGACCAAACACATGTAATGAGTGAGATATTCTATGATTGACTTGTTACATGTATGAACTGTGCTATTCCTAACCATCTGTCCATTACCAGTGCTCTTCATCTGTGATGAGTTTCTCATAGATATTGTTGGTGCATTGTCCCATCTGCTGGATTCATTAAATGCTTCATTAAAACGTAAAAGCTGAGTATGTTTTGCTTTGATTTATTGATCATTAATAAGGGTGTTCACTTTATTTTGCCCACTAGTTTACATTGATTTATGGCTCGTGCACTTGAGGTATGTCTCAGTCACATTATGTAATTACACAGACAAGCAGGTGTCATACCTGACATTTTGTTATGCTTGTGGCGTGCAAAAAAACTGCATCCGTTTTCCTCTGATGACTGGATCGGAATAAACCGGTGCAAACTCAGATTGTCAGTTCCAAGTCGTGGTTTGTACTTGGACGAACGACAGTTTCCAGATGCACAGTAGTTCACCATTTCAGTATTGGTTGATAAGATCGAACGCAAATGCAGAGAGAGCATGTATTTACAAACGCAGCATCTCTATTTCTTAAGGATAACAACTTCTTCTATTGTATATGATGCGACATTTCAGTATGAATGCTTATGCCGTTGTAACTCCTGAAGTTGTTATCCATAAATAATCTTAATTTCCCATTACGACATACTTCGGAAGTCCATACTTCTAAAATGCCAATCAAACAGATCACTTGTACACGCATAAAGAGCTCTCAGCGTATCGATACACTTGAGTGCAGACCCACCAGCTCTGTCTGGGCAACAACTGCGTCATCTGCTAATTTCACAGGAAATACGTCCTCCAGAGACAGGTAACAGTCATTTGCATACAAAATGAAGAGTACGGGTGAATAGATAAAGCCGATCATGCTATATAACACTAAGAATTAGACAAGCTTAATGCTAATGCAGCGTACGGGAGTTAATAATTAAATGTTCACAACAAAAGGAAAATACAAAACTGGGAGGACCAATTTACTGTTTGTAAGTGCTATTAATACTGTAGATATCATAAGACTACATGCACTATCAATTATCACTGTGTTTTCTCTCGCCGTAATCTCACGAGGATCTTTTGAAATAAATACTTAATGCTGTGAATGTGCTACTTAGTCCTTGAAAGAAAGAACGTCGCACATATAGATCACTGTTTGTGAGAAAGGAAACGAGAACTGTGTAACACGACACGCCATCCAAGCAAAACTGAATAGTGGAGAATTGTTGAGTCATCGACTCGGTGTGTGTCACTACAGCAGAGTTATATGGCGTTTCCCCAGAGGCAGAGGGTTTTGACATACAAAACATTCTCAATTGTGTTTTTTCGTTCACGTGGCAATGTTAGTTTGTCCGTTGTTAATATTTTAGTCTCTCCTTACAACCATAGCCTGATGAAGTATAGTAAGTCCATTTTATTTAACACTGGTTCTAAACGCAGAATATTTTGGTTACAGTTCCCCAATATCGCAAGCGACTGAAGGGATGGTGTTAATCCATCTAGGATGCACCCAGGTAACAAATGCAGTATATTCCCCCTGTTCCCACGAATAGTGATCTACCTTCAGGTTTTGGCGATCTAAAGCTCATTTTTATATTGTATCCTGTAGAAATATCGTTTCACGATTGCTAGACTAACAACTAGTCTCTGAAATGAACATATTTTACTGAAAAGAATTCATAGTTAAAAAACAGTAATATAATGAAATGGAGCCCTGAGACTTTATGTGTCACATTCTCTAGACTTGCATGGGCTTTCTTGGACACATTTGCTTCAGGGTCTGTACGACCGACTAGATGATTCCATGCAAGTGTAGGTTTATAGCATATATGTTTTAGTGTCCTTCGTCGGAAAGATATATATATATATATATATTGTTAAAGTTTGTATTTATTATACAACTCTCATAGTCACGATATGACTGAAATACCGCCAGAGTGATTTTACATTTAACTCACTCGCTCACCCACCACCAGGTATAGATGGCTGTGACTGTATTCTTTCAAGGGCCTCCAGTCGAGAAAGGCAGGTGGATCAGTAAATACATCTTGGAGCTGACAGAAATTGTATTCTTTAGGCGCAGCTTTGGAATGTGAGTAGCTGACCTTTCTCTCGAGGTGGCATGGGTACTAGTAACACACTTTACAAACTGAACCTATGTAGAGTATGAGGCACGGGCTTTGGATAAGAGAGACTTAATGTGACCTGTCGTAATGCTAGATACATACAATGGTGAACATTTGCCGGTGACACAAAAGTATCCCCACCATTAAACACCCGTCCATTCAATGAAACCGTCATATATTCATATGACCCACTGCCGAATAAATGGGAATAGAGTAACAGTATGAGACGAAACCCTTCCCTTTATACACCCCTCTACAATATACGAGACCCGGGTTAGAACTGGTCTTTTGAGGGCCGTGAGAAAGATAATCCTTAGCACTGAAAGCATTATGTTTGTGAAAGCATATTAACCGTCCGGTCCGACTCACGCGAACCAGATGACACATCGCAATCTGGTATGCTGGTCATACTCTGGTAATATAGTAATAGCGAGGAGGCCATTCCCACATGCATATAAAATTGAGAATATCCTACTCCAGCAGTTGCACTCCTGAGGACTGAATGTAAGAACAGTCAGTGTGATTGTATGGGACAAATGCAACTGGGAATTGCATCGGTCATTATTGTGTGAAATCATGAAATGTCCCCCACATATCTAACGGTCTACGAACGGGAACTATCCGAGTAGTGGCGGACAATGTCTTGGTAGCTTTACTAAGGTCGTGAATGTTAAATATATATCAAGCTCATGAGTCTGTTTTTGAAAGCTTGAAGTCAAAACTTTCCCGCGTATGAATAGGACTTTAGCAAACTTTCAACGGGGAAGACCTGGACGCGGCCAAACTTTCCTCCAAGAGGAAGCGGCAGTGAACACATTGATTCAAAGGAGAAGTGGACAAATGCTTTGATCACATATACCTAATTTTTCAATGGTCGCCGGCCGAGGCGGGGCCATCGAGCCATCAGTGAGTTTCAGATGCAAGAAATTTTCGCCCACCTCTGTGTTACATCACATTTATCTTTGATAAGTCAGCGGGTTCCTCCAATGTCAGAATCAAAACCAATGATGATTCCAGGTCTCCGTTCGGAATTAATTTTCAACCCACCCGGGCATCGTAAACTAATTTTTCATTGATAAAGCAGATATGTGACCTACATGTAGGCATGAGTGAAACCTTCCTTGTGGAACCAAACCCTCCATCGAGGAATATCGACGAACGTCGTTTCGGGTGATATTGCGTCTGCCATTCTCCAATGTAACATGAAAGCGGAACAGTTTGATCATTCTGTCCGTAAAGAAAACCAGAAACTGAAACTAGAGTGCTATTATTTATTTTACACCAACGTGTGTGAGTTTTGTTTTACACCACATTTAGGAATATTCCAGCAATATAACATTGGGGGACACCAAAAATGGGCTCCACATATTGTACCCAGGTAGTGAATAGGACCCGTGACTTCAGCGTGACGAGCAACGCTTTCACGGTACCCCACCGCCCCACAAAAATATGAAACAAAAGACATTTAATACATGAATATATATGTGTCAGCGCGAACATACTACTGATATATTGTCAAATCCAAGTCTGGCATTATTTCAGGTTTTCTTTTAAACAATTGTCAAATAGCGTTGCTTGTGCATGAATATAATTCGGTGGGAAGCAGAGAGCATTTCCGTCACTGGTTAGGCTAAAGCAAATATGTGAAATATTTCGCGAGCATCGGCGCCTCACGTTTATTTGTGCGCGCAACAACTTTTATTGCCATTTAAAAAAATGACTTTGCCGCGTCCCGATCATCGATTTGTCCACTATACGAATGAGTTTGCAACAACGAGTGTGACTCAATCTACAACTCATTGACACGTGCTAAACTTTCCAAGTCGTATTTCTGTGAGAAAAAAAAAATGTGTTCTTCCCTCCTCACTTTTTCTATCAAAAATCAAAAATAAAGTCCTACCGCCCTCGCTACTTTTGAAAAAAAATGAGCACGAGAAGAAAAAAATATGCAATCTTATACATAAAGTTTAAAATATCCTTGTACAAGACACCAGTTTTTTAGTGATCACGTTAGAAATCCTAATCTTAATCGTCATATCACATCCTTAAGTCATAGACTAACATGCAGTATGTGAAGAAACATATCCGAAACGACAGGATGTTCGGCTGGAGAAATATCCAATATTTAAAAATGACGTACACAAACAATAGGTGTTAGAAATCATACAAGTGAATGTAGTAGTAATAATAATAATATTAATAGTAATCTATTTGTTAAGCACCTAATGTCCAAACAGTGCTGCTCAGTGGCCCTGTGCAAACAAAGTGGAGAAACTAGTATGTGGCTAGGAAAAGATGGGTTTTTAGTTGGCTCCTAAATGAACCACGTTGTTGAAAAGATGTATGCACTGGTGCGGATACATACGTACATGAAAATAATCTACGAGATATAAACATGTAAGTAAAATGTATATTTGTTCAGAGAACATTGTTTATTATTAAAGAGTCTACGTGCAACACGCGTGTACATACCATGGTTACGTACCCAAGCATAAAGTATCTTTGTTGGTGCAAAATGAATGTAGTCTAGCCGAGTCCATCTATTCACAAATAGCACAATATAACATATTCTATTATCAAATAGCAGCGGTCACAATGTTCTCTTTTGAATCGTGTAGTATAATTCATGTCACTTGAATTTCGGATATATTTGAGGTAGTCATCGATTGTGTATAAGCTTCTCATGACAACACATGACACATTGTGACACACAGACTTCTTGCCGTATATACTGAACAGCAAAAGAAACGCAAGTTTCGAAAATAAAGGTAAGCGTGCATGTTTGTGTAATCTGCTTAAAACATGACAAAAAGGTTTATTTTGTTGTTCGGTATGTATTTAACAGTTTTCAATTGAACCCTTCTCTGAGAAGCAAAATGTAACAAAACAAAGTTCTGTAATATCCCATGATTACGTAAGAGGAGGGTCCTGTTCTGGGAATATTTTGTCATCATTCTGTGAATACATTGTGTATATCGCTCCATGTCTATACACCCACTAATGCTGCAAGTACAGCAATGAGCCACGTGCTCACAGCAAATGACGCCCTGCTTCCATTGGTGTGACACCTGTAAACCACGTTCTCAGTTGTTGCTGAAACAAAAGAACCAGAAATGTTCTAGGTTTGGCTTCCAGGCAGTCCATTTTAATTTCATTACCGAGCACAACCACCAATTAATTAAGCCAGGAGTTTATGATATAGTTTTTTCACTGTTGACACGTACCTCTTTCATGTACGACCTTTCATGCAATAAAGAATTGAATTGAATTGACAAAGATATCATAATCTACATGCAAAAGTACATGATCCACTGTCAAAGTATTGACATTTTGTGTCTGTCTATAATTGTTCAGCTTCTGCTATATGTACCTTCTAACTTTATAGATAGGGGTTAACTTGTGTACTTTCAACCTTGATTTCGTCGTTATTGAGGTTTTATCAACGCTTTTCTCGTTCTGGTTTCCCCCATTAACTTGCAAAAATACTGAGTCACAAATGAAAATACCAACGTTCTATTGAACAAGTAAATACGATAAGTAAATTCACGATGACATGCGGAACCCACTTCTAACATATGTTTTATTTGGGTTTACACATTCTTAGCTAAGTACAGATTCTGTTGCTTTTGTTGGGTCGAGTCCAATCAGGGACACACCTGTAGTGTGAGAGAACAACTCACAAAGTCTAAAAAAAAAGTGTAATCCCAATATGTGCTGCATTTGACCACTTTCTAAACTGCTTTGTGTATTCATACCTATCAGCAACGGGAGTGGTGGCAGTTTTCACTTATCGGAGGAGTACACAAAGTCCGAGATCAAGATTGCAGCAACTTAGATCATATTATTTTCTTAAACAATAGCACTGATATTCTTCAATAGGATCAACGCCATTTCGTCAAGTGAACAATGCGTCTATATGGTTTAGCAGTCTGACTCCCTGAGCATCACATAAGTCTATGGCACACACAAAATATAGACGTGTCTCCGCCAAGTGTCCTCTGATATCAAATATGTCCACACGAGTTGATTAGTTTGATTTCAGAAGACTCGTTATCATCAAAATCATTTTTCAGCTGTTATCAGTAAAAGACTGAATTTGTTTGAACACCAAACTGTCAATATACCTCTTGAGCAGTGCTTTCAGTTACGCCATAGCATTGTGACGTCATTAGCTAATGACATCATAACATTGTAATTATAGCATCAGCTTTGCAAAGTAAATAGCTTTGTCATCTGTGATATCAAAGCAATGTGAGGTCTGTGATATCAAAGCAATGTGAGGTCATTAAGTGATGTTTCGACAATTCAGTTGCCGCGATATCAGTGTAGACATCGTTTGATCTCACACAAGCGATGTCCGCTCTGGCAGTCTGTTTTAGAAGATAAATGAGACTTACTGCCCGAACCTGTAGCGGGGTCCTCGCTCTTCATGATCAGTGGCACGAGAGTGTTCCAGAATACACACTGCGGCTTTCTCATGCCCTGCTTCGTGGAAAGTCCGGACGATGAGAAGACCAAGAAACGCTCATCCATCCAGTTGTAGGTCGGCCATTGGTAGTTTGTTGTTTCAGGGAGGTTGGGGTTTCTGAAAAAAATGGTTTCACTACACTACACTTACATCACAAAGTGAGACTGTGCAACTGAGAAACAGCTACTGGACCTATGTGGTCCCGATGAGATAGTAAAAGCTGATACAAGATTGTTACTGATGTGATATGAGGCGTATACTGCCCGTAAAAGCACGATGATTGTTACTGATGGGATATGAGACATATACTGCCCGTAACACCCACATTACAATTTCACAGAGAATGTGTAGTTAAGGGATGCGTTATAAAAGCGCTCGACCTTATTACCTCTTGGCAACCTTATAAGGCAATCCAGCGCACCATATCCCTTAGCATACATGACGACACTCACTCAATTATACATCACGATTTCTTTCATATCTACAATATAAGGTACTTACCCAGTCTTCGCAAAATTCACCCAGTAAGTCATCATGTTCCGGCTTATCGACTTATCCACATCTGTCGAAGTAAAGGCATCCCCGAGTGGATGCCCAAACACTGATTCTATCTCGTACGAATGAGGAACTCCCATCCATTGTGGTACTGGTAACGATGGGATCATGTGCTCAAAGGAATACAAGTAAACGCTGTTATTTGCTGAATGCGAAGCAGCTAAATTGGTAGCTGGACATTTGAAGTAACCGTCTCCAAAGGCGTTGTCAGCAGTCTCGGCGTAGTTTGGATGTAGAGAAGGGACGTGAATATCGGCATACTGAGCTATAACAGCTTGGACAACAGCAGGTGGCCCTTCCATAGTAACGGCTGTTACAATCTCCTGGAACTGTGCTCTGCTGATATTAACTTGAGCTGTAGATGCTGAAAACATTGAAGGAAATAGGTCCAGGAGGAATTCGGTGCCTTCATTTTTGTTCACTCCCAGAAGGATTTCCGCTTGCTTAATTTGCCCTTTTTCAACGAGTGATGCTGGAGAATCTGGTAAGAAATGACCATCCACGACAGGACGGAACTGTAGGAGGCCCTGGTTGTTTATTATCGTTTCTGGCGGTATATCTCGGATGCATTGGAAAATGTCAGCATCGGATTTAGCGTTACAGTTCCACAGCTTTGCGAGACTTCTAGTGTTGCCAATAGCCTTCGAAGGTGTACTGGATGTCCAAAATGCATTCGGAACCGCACTTTGAAGAATGGCTCGCGTGAAGAAATTACGCGAGACTGGGGATAACAAATGAAGACCAACCGAAGCTGCACCTGCACTTTCTCCAAACAAGGTGATCATGCTTGAGTCCCCACCGAATCTTTCAACATTGCTGTGAATCCACTGCAGGGCAAGAGCCTGGTCCATAAGTCCTTGGTTGCCAGGAAACGTGTCAGGCCCAAGATATAGAAATCCATGAGCTCCTACACGATAGTTCATAGCCATTACGATGACGTTTTTCTCAGCGGCAAGGTATTGTCCATTGTACAAAGCCATGTTGATGGATCCGGTCAGAAACGCTCCACCATAGATCCATACCATGGTTGTAAGTTTTGTACCTGCTGGAACATTGGCTGGTGCCCATGCATTGATGTAGAGACAGTCCTCACTGAAGTTGGGGGGAAATGATCTCCATGGCATTCCGTCAGCAATTTCAATTGGTTGATAGCAAGACGGTTTCATTGAACGTGCGTCCTTCGATCCCCAGGGGTCCAATGGCTGTGGGTGCTTGAACCTCAGATCACCTATGGGCGGCTTGGCATATGGAATACCATAATATGTGTCGACGGTCTTGCCAAGGACGGTAGATCTAAGACCCACAATTGTGCCATGCGTGGTGTTAACTTGCTGTCCAGAAGCTCCCTGTGTTGTGAGGAGGGAGACCAGGATGCATAAAAGTATCTGCGTCATGCTTTGTCTGCGAAACGAAACGAAT
This sequence comes from Haliotis asinina, assembly GCF_037392515.1. Lineage (NCBI taxonomy): Eukaryota > Metazoa > Mollusca > Gastropoda > Lepetellida > Haliotidae > Haliotis > Haliotis asinina. The sequence goes on along the minus strand of NC_090283.1, from coordinate 16,822,795 downwards.
TAAAAATAAGTGAGTGAGTACGCGAGGTGTGAGGGAGTGAGTGATCCCAAGGCAATGTGAGTGAATGATTCCAAATGCAATGTGAGTTAGTGTGTGAGTGCGTGCTCCCAAAGGCAATGGATTTGAATGACATCTCGTATTCGTAGTCACTTGACAGGCTATTTGTACAACCATGAACTGTGATACATCCAATAAATGAAATAAAACAAAATCAAACTTCAAACTGGACATATTGAGTTTAGTTTTAAGCCAGGATATGTAGGTATCCTTTCCATCAAAAGGTACACACGCACATTACACACACGCACACGTGCATACATATATATACAGAGAGAGAGAGAGAGAGAGAGAGAGGTGGGGGTGGGGGAGGAAACCTGCAACAGCAAACACTATGCAGATAAACTGAGCGAGTTTCATGCATCAAATGCTAAAGCGCTTGTGTGCAAATATGATATATGAGGACAGCTGTGCTTTTGTGCATTTGTCTGACGACTTTCTGTATAATAAGTACTAATAAGTACTTCCGCGTGTTGTAGGTAACACTTGGGGCAGGCTACAGCGTGTTGTAGCTGACATTTGGGGCAGGCTACAGCGTGTTGTAGGTAACACTTGGGGCAGGCTACAGCGTGTTGTAGCTGACATTTGGGGCAGGCTACAGCGTGTTGTATGTGACACTTGGGGCAGGCTACAGCGTGTTGTAGCTGACACTTGGGGCAGGCTACAGCGTGTTGTAGCCGACACTTGGGGCAGGCTACAGCGTGTAGTAGCCGACACTTGGGGCAGGCTACAGCGTGTTGTAGCTGACACTTGGGGCAGGCTACAGCGTGTTGTAGCCGACACTTGGGGCAGGCTACAGCGTGTTGTAGCTGACACTTGGGGCAGGCTACAGCGTGTAGTAGCCGACACTTGGGGCAGGCTACAGCGTGTTGTAGCTGACACTTGGGGCAGGCTACAGCGTGTAGTAGCCGACACTTGGGGCAGGCTACAGCGTGTTGTAGCTGACACTTGGGGCAGGCTACAGCGTGTAGTAGCTAACACTTGGGGCAGGCTACAGCGTGTTGTAGCTGACACTTGGGGCAGGCTACAGCGTGTTGTAGCTGACACTTGGGGCAGGCTACAGCGTGTTGTAGCTGACACTTCGGGCAGGCTACAGTGTGTTGTAGCTGACACTTGGGGCAGGCTACAGCGTTTCTAGCAGCTTTTCATTCCGACACTGCTGAATATTCAAACATGTAAATGACAACGAAACTTGCAGAACAACATTCATCTGATTATGTTCTTGCAGGCAAGTGAAGATATGTCCATTTATGGACTTGACAGTGACTGCAACTCGGACGTTACACTGTGTTAATGTGAAATGTTAATGTCATAATGCCAATCCAGGAGCGTATCTTTACACCGTTGTTGCAGCTATGAAATAATGTCAGCATGTCCACATGTCCTGGGAGATCCAGACGTATGACAAAAAGACGTAAAATAGCAATAACCTAGCCCTTGACACACATTTTTAAAACTGTCAGCATAAACCCTAAGCATTACAAAACATGCCCTAGGGTATGTACTAGATTCCAAACACATTAATCGACACCAGTACATGGTACAGGGAGAACACCACCTGACGCATAGTAGGTGTCTGCATGCATAATGTATGTCTGTCTACGAGGTGAAAAGGCCTGAAGGCTGCAAAGAGAGAAAAACGATGTTTCGGGTTTCTGAAATATTTCTGACACAGAGATTGTAACACAAATATGTGATAAAAAACTTGAATAATCCTCGCTAAAACCCGACTGTGACTCACATATTACCTGTCTCATGAGCCAACGTCATAGCCTTGCTGCCAGACTAGACGTACATAACTTCCCCATTACATTTAGTAAAGACATTCCCCCAGAGTTATGTGGTTCAACTGCTGAATATTCCATAATATGGTGGAACAATTAGACCAATATTCCGGTTACTTGTAAACACACCTTTATCCAAAATACAATACAATAAATGCAATATTAAACAAACATTTCTAAATGCGGAATGATAAATATGGCACATTTAAAGAACGGATGAGTATTATTTTTCCAGGGACATTACAGCTGTTTTAATTTCATCCTGAGATGTGTGATCAGATAGACGACCTCCGACATTACAGTTCAGTGTTGAATGGCTTATAATAAACCCCGTTCCAATTACATTACAGAATTCCCACACTTTGTACAGTTCCAACAAGGACAACCCAAACTTCTTCATGATGGAGTCTTGAGAATTACGAGCAGCTTAAAGCGAAATATTCGCATGACAGTGACCCAACGATGACTGTCATACACATCCGCACTGTCACGGCCCGCCTATTCCAAGAGCTTTCACCATCTGCGGTAATACATCCTTCCTCACCTTCCGCACTCTCTCGGCGTCACCATGTGACACACGTAAACCCTCGTTGTCACTCATTGTTAGCCCAGCTTCGTCAACGACACGTTTCTCACTGAGAACGTGACAACGGCTCCGTCGGGCCTCTCGTTTTCAGGCGGGTGGCACGGTATGTCAGCAGGCTATATCGTCGGTGTCCTTGATACGAACATTTTCGCTCCGAGTACGGTTTTACGTATCTTTTAGCAATATTCTAGCAGCATCTGATCGGTAGCCCATGGTTTAGTTCCACGTCCAAACGTCTTTCAAGTAGGTGCGATAAAACATGACGCAGTCCCTTCCGATTTTGTGAAAGGCAAGTCGGCGTAATACTGATCTTGAGGTTCATTGTTCAAGTCACGAAAGTCATTAAACACAAAATCATAAACAAATCTTCATATATATAGCGCTAATAATGTCCCATGATTTCTATAAAAACTGATAATCCGCGAAGAGCCGGGTTAGATACGACCCTCAGTAACCCATATGCTTATGGTAAGAGGCGACTAACGGGATCGGGAGGTAAGGGGGGTCTGATTGAAACATGTCATCGGATCCTAATTGGGTAGATCGATATTCATGATGTTGATCACTGGATTGTCTGGCCCAGACTCACGGGCGTTGAATGAGTGAGTGAGCGAGTGAGCCAAAGAGTGAAAGAAGCCTCGCTACACTGGTGATGAAATAAAATGTTTCCGTGACATTTATGGAAACAAATCATGAAATTTGATAGTCGAAACGTTTCGATCACTCACGATAGATTTAGTCTGTTCATTGATGAAAGCAATTTCAACAAACAGCCAGACATCAGGGCTGGAAATTTCAAAATTTTACCTGTCCAACGTGGATTTAACCAGATCAGACAATCCGTAGAAAATAACTCAATTCTTAGTTACAATGAATAATTTAATGAACCTACAGACATGTATTTACTCTCTAACAGTCTATCCATAACCGTCATTTTAAAAGAAATCCGACTCCGAGTTTGCGTGGCTAAGTCAAGGTTTAATCATTATTGTTTTCATAGTTTATACGTTTCAATTTTACGTACTTGTATATAGTTATTATATAGTTTATATGTGTCAGCTTTTTTGTTTACAAATAAAATAAAACGTACACTCTCAGTTAAATATATGCATTCACCCGACACGAGACGGTCCGGGAGTAGAATAGGCCTTCAGCAACCCATGCTTGCCACAAAAGGCGACTGTGCTTGTCTTAAGAGGCGACTAACGGGATCGGGTGGTCAGGCTCGCTGACTTGGTTGACACATGTCATCGGTTCCCAATTGCGCAGATAGATGCTCATGTTGTTGACCACTGGATTGTCTGGTCCAAACTGGATTATTTACAGACCACCGCCAAATAGCTGTAATATTGCTGAGTACGGCGTAAAATAAACTCACTCACTCACTATGTATGCACCCACAATCACTCAAATTAGCAATAGCCACTGTACTGGGTCAGGCCAGGTTCTGACCCATGCACTTACACTCTGCACATGCTTCTTTTGTCCTGTCTCAGTTTCTCTGGCCAGCTTGCCACCTATTGCCTGCTAAGTTTTAAACATTTGTTTTACACATAGATTTTTTGACAGCCGACACAGATCATTTAAAGAGGATCAGATCAATATATTGGATTATTTGTGGAACAATTCTGGAAATTAATGAGTAGCTTATTTACTACGTTGGTACATGTGTTGTATATGCATTTATGGTGTTGTACATAGTGTATGGTGTTGTACATAGTGTATGGTGTTGTACTTAGTGTATGGTGTTGTACATAGTGTATGGTGTTGTACATAGTGTATGGTGTTGTACATAGTGTATGGTGTTGTACATAGTGTATGGTGTTGTACATAGTGTACTCCTTACAGAAGTGTTATATTAATGCTTCCGTGTATGACTCAATCTTCTATTGTTCTCCAACTATCAGTACAGTCGGTTGGATGTGGAATTTCAGTGAAATTTGTGTAAATTACGTTATTGAATATCAATTACCTTTTTACATTAAATATGGCATATACAGTTGGTCTCTACCAGTTTAAAACTAACTAGACACAATTAACACATGGTGTGAATGTATAATCGTGTGAATGTGATATGAAGTGGTGAGATTTGTTGATTTTATCATAACGTATCTTATATACCACTGTTAGTATTATGAAGGTTGTGTTTTAATTTTCTTAGAATGATCTGCGACTACACGACTGCATGAGAGGTTGTATTCACTCCTTGCCACACAGTGGTAGGTGTACTTTATAGGACCTTATAAGTATTCCTCAGGTGTATGTGTGATAGGTATATCTGTACGTATGAATAGTTTTCATGTTTAATTTATATTTAAAATGCATTTGTGCTAGTGCATTTTCGGGGCTAGCTGTATTCCGTGAATATATTGAAAGTGTAATACATCTATATGTATGCCATGTATTGTATGCTACGCTCAAATATGTAGTTACATGTATGTGTGTTTTCAGGGTGATCTCAAACGTTCATTTTAATGGGAATAAATGACTGCAAACTGTAACCACCGGTAGCGTTGTGTTGTGTGCACCCTCCACCAATATTAACCCCCTGCCCGCTACTAGATTTACAGAATTCGAAAGGTGTCTCGGTTGTAGTCATAATAATATATGTTATTGCAGTGATCTGAGTTTGGGATATGATAGTTCAATGTTCAAACCGGAATTGTCAACGAAGACTAAATTTAACGAGCAATTTGAGAAAAAATACATTTTACGATATGGTAAATACACCCATCTGTACGGGATATGATATTTTTTTTCATTTACCATCGGAAATGACTTAGACAATCGATTCTGTTCGAATCATTTCATAATATAGCTACGTATTTACGAAATCATTCAAGCAAAGCCGTCAAATTCTTTGCGGACGCAAAACAAACCCCAAAACAAAACAGAACCAACAAAAAAGAAACAAACACCAAAAACAAGAAAAAACTCCAAACAAACAAACCAAACCAAACAAACAAACAACGTTAGCTTGGCACAATAGCAAATTACTTGAAATGTTCATTATATTTTTAAGATTACTTAAGTTATAAAATGTGTGTTACGCAATGTTAACATTTATGGAACAGATAAAGACAAATCATACCTTCACAGAATTACGAAACCGAGGAGAACTGTGTAATGTGCCCAGCACACCGGTTCCCGTGTATTCTCAGCCGCCGCGCTGACTTAACACCGTTCACGTTATGTGATATACGTCTGACGATTCCCTAACAGTTCCGCTTGAATTCACTATTGAACGAATTGAACTTAAATACTCCGTCTACGAATGACACAAGAGGCTAGCGACGGCTACCGGTTACTACTTTTCATCGCCACTGACACAGTTTCCCACTGAACTCGCCACTGCGTTCTGAAATTTAATATTCAGTTGACGAATGACACAACAAAAGGTGAAACGTCTTCCGTTTTTTCACATTTCATCGTTATTGTTGTTAAGCAGGTGAGTCACACTATGTGGCGTTTAAAATTCAACAGGCTCTCAAATCTTAATGCATCGTAAGGAATCAGTTTTAAGCATTCGGAACTTAACAAAAGAAAGTTTCACTCAATGTTTGACGTGGCAAAATGTGCAGCAAAATCTAATTAGTCTTGAATGGGTTCACAGAAAGCGGGAGTGCTACCTGTGGAGTTATTTACTGTGTCTATACGTCCACATGACCTGTAGCGTGTTTACTAGATATTTGTTTCTTATGGGTCTCTCTATATAAAGCAAGCAACGTTGGTAAGACTGGAAGACTTATGGCATCGTCTATGGCTGTCATAACACCTGAATATATACTGAATCGAAAGGCAAGATGTTCATGGATGCTAGCTTCCTTAGCATTTAGTTTAGGGTTAAACGTCGGCTTCTGTCTGTAGCCAACGTCGCCGACGGGGGTAGGTGGGACCTTAAGTCGGAAATGGAGAAAAATGTTTTTAGTCTGTTGCTATGTATCTATAAAATGTACACAAATTCAAATAGCATATGTCGAAATAACCCATACTGGCCTTATTGGGCGTTGAGTGGGATGCGTAGTAGGATATCTAGAAAAAAAACCAGGTTTACTCGTAAAATCGGGTTAAAATTTATTTCAAAACTACGAACAATCGCTGAAAGCAATAGATCAGATTACAGATGACAATTACGTCGCTCAGCCAAGCATGACGATGGGCCGTCGACTCACCTGGAATGGAATGCACGTGCTGCCTAGAGGCACCAGGGGTCATCTCAGAGAATTTCATGTTTTTTGTTTTTTTATGTTTGCTGAACATCTTACATGTCTCTCTGTCATAATGTTTATGCTTAGCTATACAAAAGCGTGTGATAGAAATGCTTAAATCAGCCATCGTGTCCCAAAATATGATAGTGTCATGATCACCCGAGGGTCGACATGGCTGGCTACAACATGTGTTAATATTTTGGTCAGTTGTTGTGACATACCCTTTACTTCCCTAGTCTTTTTCGCCAGAAGAAACATCTTATGTTAGGTGATATATCTCTATCACCCCAACCCAAGCCAACCACCGTTTGCGACACCCGTCCTGATTTTGCTTTGGAGACGACCCCTCCTACCCATTTCCCTTTACAGTGACCGTCATACTAAATAGTTTCAGTTTTAGAATTTTGCGTCACTGGTCTTTTGTTATGAAGCTAAATTTCAAAATGGACGTTTAGAAAGTGTCCTTTGTAATACAGTTTCACAACACAGTAATTAGTAAAGAACTGTTGTCTGTTTCAGATAAATAGCTTTGGACTCATTGCTCATTTCGGCACCAATTTCTCCCCATAAAGTCTCTTTTCCACGTTTCCTGTCTCCCTACCGCTGAAACAGTAGTTAGAACTAAGTGTAATAGATATTTAATGCGTTCTCATAATTTACTAGGGACGGGCATTGCAGAGAATTTTCATATGGCGAGATATTCCGATGTGGAAGCATATATTGCGATACGCTTTGCAATATATTGCAAGAATACTTTTTCTTCACAGAAAATACTTATAATCGTGTTGATACTTGATATAGAAAGCAAAACGATAACAAAACTATACATAACATACACATAACAAACTATGTTTGATCAAGGATAATCTAAAACGGTATAGTCTCCCTGGCTTGATTAAGATTTAACTTTTAATCGTGTCAAAATAAACAATATACGGAAACAAGGAAAGGACAATTTTACATCAACACAGTGGTTACCAGTTCCCCCACTCTGAAGAAGAAGAAGGGGTCGGGGTAAAGTACAACCCACACGTCGTGCTTTTTCCAGATAATTTTATTTAGTGGTCTCCAAGGTCCAGTATTACTATATGAGCATGATTTGTCTCCCCTAACTTGGCAGTGTGCAGAGCTGCACCCTTTTGGCAAGAACATGACAAGTCACAAAATCCTGGCAGGACATGTGATGTCTGGTGGAGATGTTTTGAGAGTAATCTCCACCCAGAGCAGACTTGATGAATGGACCCATGATCCCGACAATGAAGAAACTTCTCCAGGAACTGATTTTAACATTTCTTGACATTTAAGTGTTTAAAATGCTACTTTTACACTCTTTCATTATTTCAAGTGGGTTATCATGTTCTTGCTAGAAACACATTACTTAATAATTTGTATGATCTGGATTGTACTAAAGCTGAGATATACAACAAAATTATGTGTTATTATCGTTTTGGTACAAGTACAATGTCACATTTTGAGGGATGTCACTCTATACTCACATCCATTTGAAAAAGTGATCTCAGTCTTTTTGACTGATATTTTATCCCAAAACCTAACTGACCCTAAACAAACATGTACCTAAGCACTTTCCATGAAACCTGATATCACACATCGTATGTGGCATGTGCACTTTGTGCACAATGAACTTTTTCTTTTTGCATGTTTTGGACACTTGAGAAATGAAGAACAGCAGATTATTCTCTAGACTCTAAATCTGGTGGAAAATATGTTAATTTCAATATACATTTTGCCTACGTCATGGCCCCAAAATCAGCCATTAATGTTAGCTGAATGTTGGATCAGACGTGGAACAACATTCCCCAAGCTTTCTTCAATCACTTTGTGTCTGTGCGTCATCGATGTCAAGTCTGCATCAAGGACAACAGTGGACACACACGATACTAAATTTGTGAGCCAATTTTTTGACACTGCATCTATTTTTTTAAGGGCGTCACGATTCTTTCTGTCAAATCTAATGCATTTCGGTATAATCCTGTCAACAGTTAAACAGTGATCACGAAACACACCACATATCATGTGATAACCAACACAATATGTTTACAGTAGGTATCTTCGAACACAATTTTCTGCTATCGAATCATATTGCGTCTTTTTTGCACACTACCAGAAGTATAAATAAATCATCATATTTTTATTATATTTCAAAAGCCACTCTAATCCTTTTCATAAATGACCAAACTTTCAAAAGCAGGGAAGTAGGAATTTGTGTGTGTGTGTGTGTGTGTGTGTGTGTGTGTGTTGTGCGTATGTATCAGTGGCGGATCCAGGGAGGAGTGGGGTTTTGCTGGATCCGCCACTGATAAAGTTGATATGAAGTCATGTTCTGATTCCCAATCAACTCCCCCCCCTCCCCCCTCCCCTTTTGAAGATAAAAATGACAAAAGCGCAACCTCTCCTTTTTTAAAAGGAGGGATCCGCCCATGTGTATGGCATAGTTGTTTGTATTGTGCATATGTATTATGAGCGGTGGTAGGAGTGTGTGTGGGTGTGTGTGTGGGTGTGTGTGTGGGTGTGTGTGGGGGGGCGTGGGGGGGTGGGGGGCAGTCATGGTTTTGGGTTTTATTTTGTGGTAATGTGACTGAGAGAGAGAGATACAGACTGAAAAGGGAACACATGGGCGTGCGAACCTCGGAAGTTGAGACGTTTATGATTTAGGCGCATGGACGTTGGACCAGACGGTCGGAGCTTGTAGATTTCGATCCCGAGCCTAAATGTATGAAGCGAGGCGTGAAAAGATTTTGTAGCGTTGTGTACTATTGTGTACTGTACAATAGGGTTTGTGGCAGCCTGCACAAAAAGTTGACACTAAGAATTCTACACCCGGTCACAGGTGGGCTTGATCCCGACAGCTCCAGGTCACTGGAACACCTTGTACCCCATCAGACGTTAATTGTGCCGCTCTTAGCAATATTCCAGAGCAGACGACACAGGGGACGGAACTCTAAAATAGACTAGGCTCTGCCTAATGGATTTTCGAGCGTTTGCATGAGTAATAGCCGTACAATCCGCCTGATATGGATTTCGGCCCTCGGGTGGTCAATACAGACATGCCAAAACAACCAGTACGGTCGAAAATGGTCCATTTCTTTTCGCAGGCGTGTGTTAATCATACAGATTGCACACACACGAACCAGAATCTGTATTATACTGAGACAGTGTAATCCCAAATATAAGGTTCGACGTGATGTGACTAGAAATAATTCTTTTCTGACCACGATGAATGAAGATTTTAATATTTAATTCAAATTTAAGATAATAGCTAGTCTTGATTCCGATGAATCAGATTTCATTTGCTATAAAAGGGAATATCAAGGTTGATCCTGCACTCAAAGGCGATTGTGCTGAAGATGAAGGGGTACTTCAATTGGGACAAGATTCGAGATTAACTTATCAATTGAACAACTTTGAGATAACTGCACATTAGATACACCAATGGTCGACACAACAGTGTTGGTATATCAATAAATCACTGAAAATCACTCACTGAAAGGATAAAAATCATCTACCTGATGTACCTGTCTAATTTATGATGGTTAGATGGTTAGACTAGAGGTCTAAGTGTTCGTTCAAGAAGCCCTTTACCAAGCAATAGGAGTTTTCTCAGTTTTATAGCGAGCGAGTCAACATTACATATCAATACAAATTCGGCCATATCGTTACTAAAGCAAGTCACCATAAATACATGCTATTTACAAAAAGCTGTCGAAGGTGGTGCCCATGTTATATACAGCCGGACACTTATCTCCATCCAGTGTCTCTGTACATCCTCAAACATGTAACATAATCCACGACCTTGTGATGTATCTATACTAAGTGTATTCTCTTAAATTACTGCCAGTAAAATTTGCTTCTTTGACCCATATTATATACATATCGGGTAACGCATCTATATAACCTACTATTTTGTACTGTAGGTCTAATGGCCTTAAATGCAAATAATCTATCTGTCTGTCTATCTATCTATCTATCTATCTATCTGTCTGTCTGTCTGTCTGTCTGTCTGTCTGTCTGTCTGTCTGTCTGTCTGTCTGTCTGTCTGTCTGTCTGTCTGTCTGTCTGTCTGTCTGTCTGTCTGTCTGTCTGTCTGTCTGTCTATCTATCTATCTATTCACACTTACGAGTATAAAACTAGTATGTAAATAAAAACAGTGCTAATATGGTACAAAAACAGGATGAATGCAAAATAGACTAAATGAAAAAAGTGAAATGTTTCTCGGGCATCGGTGCCTCACTTTTATTTGTACGCGTAACAACTTTTTACAGCCGCATTAAAAAAAATAATGTTGACTTGGCCGCGTCAGGATCATCCATTTGTCCACTATAAGAATGAGTGTCTGTAAGTGTGACTGAATCTACAACTCATCAACATGTGCTAAACATTCCAAACTGTATTTCTGAGAGAAACAAATAAAAAACTGTTCCTTCCTCGTCAATTTTGGAAGCAAATGTGCCCTGCAGACATTTAATAGTGTTTGATGCAGCCGTATGTGGTAACTCACCTGAAGACTGATAGTATAAAGAGAGAAATGTAATAATGATTTGTGGAGAAGTTTGGCTTGATTGAGTGCTTTAAGGCAGCTCTCAGCAGTATTCTAGCAATAATATGACTCTCGGTCTCATATATCACATTCGATTAACGCGGGAAAGGATGACATCCAATCAAATAAAATCACTGAACTGGACACTTTACAAATTGACCCACTTTGGGGAAACTTTACCAAGGTGAATACTTTAACCGCTTGGATACTGCCACAGGTGGAATGTGTGTTCATGTAGTAGAGACTCAGTGTGCTTTGTGATTTTATATGTCCATATAATCCAGTAAAGCATGCAAGGAGACATACAGCAATTCAACATAATCCTGCTGTAAATCCGTCTGTAAAGCATGCAAGGAGACATACAGCAATTCAATATAATCCTGCTGTAAATCTGTCTGTAAAGCATGCAAGGAGACATACAACAATTCAACATAATCCTGCTGTAAATCCGTCTGTAAAGCATGTAAGGAGACATACAACAATTCAATGTAATCCTGCTGTAAATCCGTCTGTAAAGCATGTAAGGAGACATACAACAATTCAACATAATCCTGCTGTAAATCCGTCTGTAAAGCATGTAAGGAGACATACAGCAATTCAACATAATCCTGCTGTAAATCCGTCTGTAAAGCATGTAAGGAGACATACAACAACTCAATATAATCCTGCTATAAATCTGTCTGTAAAGCATGTAAGGAGACATACAAGGATTCAATATAATCAAGGAGACATACAACGATTCAATATAATCCTGCTGTAAATCCGTCTGTAAAGCATGTAAGGAGACATACAACAATTCAGTGATCACGACTTAGTCCTGTATTTTATATGTCCACTGCCCAACAGTTGGGGTGACAGTAACAGTGCGAAATAACCCTTCCCTTTATACACGTCTTTCAGCACTGAAAGCACTTTAGAACGAACTAAGTGTACTGCCCGTCACATCACATTAACAATCATACTCCGTGAATTATACAGGCGATAGGGCCATTTCCACGTCCATATGAAATCTCTGCTGAAGCACAGTCAATTGTATACTAGGTCAACTGAGCATACAGACATAGAGGATACTAAACGACATTTTTATTAAACGGGTTAAAGATTTTGTTAATGACCAAAATCCTTAACAAGTTTAATAAAAATGGTATTTCGAGGAAGCGAGTTTAGTATTCTGTTTATTACTCACCAACATAAATGAACAAAAACTGTGGCGAAATTGCCTTCAGTGTGAGAACTCGCAGCTTTCTGCGACTCAAGCAAGGTCTAGTAAAATTGCGACATCGGCATTAGTATTGTGACGTCACAACTTGGAACCGTCTTACATTAAGCGACATTACACTAGTGTAAATATTGTCGTAAAATGCCATACTGGAGTAACCCAAAAGGGCGAGTAACAAAGACAGATAATATTTAACCTTTTACCTCAATATGTACATTAATACACAGGATACAAAAGTATTTTCGTACTGTTCTAATTGAGCAGACAGACAGACGTACTTCGACGTTGAATGAAGATTAAACACATAGGTAAAAACGTAGGTCATTCTACCATGTGATCATATATTTCTCCATCACTTTGTGTCGGAACCCTGCTGATACAAAGTTTACATGAATGTTGTTATTCAATGCTGACACAATGTTTACATGAATGTTGTTATTCAATGCTGATACAATGTTTACATGAATGTTGTTATTCAATGCTGACACAATGTTTACATGAATGTTGTTATTCAATGCTGACACAAAGTTTACATGAATGTTGTTATTCAATGCTGACACAAAGTTTACATAAATGTTGTTATTCAATGCTGATACAAAGTTTACATGAATGTTGTTATTCAATGCTGATACAAAGATTACATGAATGTTGTTATTCAATGCTCATACAGAGTTTACATGAATGTTGTTATTCAATGCTGATACAAAGATTACATGAATGTTGTTATTCAATGCTGATACAAAGTTTACATGAATGTTGTTATTCAATGCTGATGCAAAGTTTACATGAATGATGTTATTCAATGCTGATGGAAAGTTAACATGAATGTTGTTATTCAATGCTGATGGAAAGTTTACATGAATGTTGTTATTCAATGCTGATGCAATTTTACATGAATGTTGTTATTCAATGCTGATGCAAAGTTTACATGAATGTTGTTATTCAATGCTGATGCAAAGTTTACATGAATGTTGTTATTCAATGCTGACACAAAGTTTACATAAATGTTGTTATTCAATGCTGATACAAAGTTTACATGAATGTTGTTATTCAATGCTGATACAAAGATTACATGAATGTTGTTATTCAATGCTGATACAGAGTTTACATGAATGTTGTTATTCAATGCTGATACAAAGATTACATGAATGTTGTTATTCAATGCTGATACAAAGATTACATGAATGTTGTTATTCAATGCTGATGCAATGTTTACATGAATGTTGTTATTCAATGCTGATACAAAGTTTACATGAATGTTGTTATTCAATGCTGACACAATGTTTACATGAATGTTGTTATTCAATGCTGACACAAAGTTAACATGAATGTTGTTATTCAATGCTGATGGAAAGTTAACATGAATGTTGTTATTCAATGCTGATGGAAAGTTAACATGAATGTTGTTATTCAATGCTGATAGAATGTTTACATGAATGTTGTTATTCAATGCTGACACAAAGTTTACATGAATGTTGTTATTCAATGCTGATGGAAAGTTAACATGAATGTTGTTATTCAATGCTGATGGAAAGTTAACATGAATGTTGTTATTCAATGCTGACACAAAGTTTACATAAATGTTGTTATTCAATGCTGATACAAAGTTTACATGAATGTTGTTATTCAATGCTGATACAAAGATTACATGAATGTTGTTATTCAATGCTCATACAGAGTTTACATGAATGTTGTTATTCAATGCTGATACAAAGATTACATGAATGTTGTTATTCAATGCTGATACAAAGTTTACATGAATGTTGTTATTCAATGCTGATGCAAAGTTTACATGAATGATGTTATTCAATGCTGATGGAAAGTTAACATGAATGTTGTTATTCAATGCTGATGGAAAGTTTACATGAATGTTGTTATTCAATGCTGATGCAATTTTACATGAATGTTGTTATTCAATGCTGATGCAAAGTTTACATGAATGTTGTTATTCAATGCTGATGCAAAGTTTACATGAATGTTGTTATTCAATGCTGACACAAAGTTTACATAAATGTTGTTATTCAATGCTGATACAAAGTTTACATGAATGTTGTTATTCAATGCTGATACAAAGATTACATGAATGTTGTTATTCAATGCTGATACAGAGTTTACATGAATGTTGTTATTCAATGCTGATACAAAGATTACATGAATGTTGTTATTCAATGCTGATACAAAGATTACATGAATGTTGTTATTCAATGCTGATGCAATGTTTACATGAATGTTGTTATTCAATGCTGATACAAAGTTTACATGAATGTTGTTATTCAATGCTGACACAATGTTTACATGAATGTTGTTATTCAATGCTGACACAAAGTTAACATGAATGTTGTTATTCAATGCTGATGGAAAGTTAACATGAATGTTGTTATTCAATGCTGATGGAAAGTTAACATGAATGTTGTTATTCAATGCTGATAGAATGTTTACATGAATGTTGTTATTCAATGCTGACACAAAGTTTACATGAATGTTGTTATTCAATGCTGATGGAAAGTTAACATGAATGTTGTTATTCAATGCTGATGGAAAGTTAACATGAATGTTGTTATTCAATGCTGACACAATGTTTACATGAATGTTGTTATTCAATGCTGACACAAAGTTTACATGAATGTTGTTATTCAATACTGATACAAAGTTTACATGAATGTTGTTATTCAATGCTGACACAAAGTTTACATGAATGTTGTTATTCAATGCTGATACATAGTTTACATGAATGTTGTTATTCAATGCTGATACAATGTTTACATAAATGTTGTTATTCAATGCTGATGCAAAGTTTACATGAATGTTGTTATTCAATGCTGATGCAATGTTTACATGAATGTTGTTTTTAAATGCTGACACAAAGTTTACATGAATGTTGTTATTCAATGCTGACACAAAGTTTACATGAATGTTGTTATTCAATGCTGATACAATGTTTACATGAATGTTGTTATTCAATGCTGATACAAAGTTTACATGAATGTTGTTATTCAATGCTGACACAATGTTTACATGAATGTTGTTATTCAATGCTGATACAAAGTTTACATGAATGTTGTTATTCAATGCTGATACAAAGTTTACATGAATGTTGTTATTCAATGCTGATACATAGTCTACATGAATGTTTTTATTCAATGCTGACACAAAGTTTACATAAATGTTGTTATTCAATGCTGATACAAAGTTTACATGAATGTTGTTATTCAATGCTGATGCAAAGTTTACATGAATGATGTTATTCAATGCTGATGGAAAGTTAACATGAATGTTGTTATTCAATGCTGATGGAAAGTTTACATGAATGTTGTTATTCAATGCTGATGCAATTTTACATGAATGTTGTTATTCAATGCTGATGCAAAGTTTACATGAATGTTGTTATTCAATGCTGATGCAAAGTTTACATGAATGTTGTTATTCAATGCTGACACAAAGTTTACATAAATGTTGTTATTCAATGCTGATACAAAGTTTACATGAATGTTGTTATTCAATGCTGATACAAAGATTACATGAATGTTGTTATTCAATGCTGATACAGAGTTTACATGAATGTTGTTATTCAATGCTGATACAAAGATTACATGAATGTTGTTATTCAATGCTGATACAAAGATTACATGAATGTTGTTATTCAATGCTGATACAATGTTTACATGAATGTTGTTATTCAATGCTGACACAAAGTTAACATGAGTGTTGTTATTCAATGCTGACACAATGTTTACATGAATGTTGTTATTCAATGCTGACACAAAGTTTACATGAATGTTGTTATTCAATGCTGATGGAAAGTTAACATGAATGTTGTTATTCAATGCTGATGGAAAGTTAACATGAATGTTGTTATTCAATGCTGATACAATGTTTACATGAATGTTGTTATTCAATGCTGACACAGAGTTTACATGAATGTTGTTATTCAATGCTGATACAATGTTTACATGAATGTTGTTATTCAATGCTGATACAAAGTTTACATGAATGTTGTTATTCAATGCTGATACATAGTTTACATGAATGTTTTTATTCAATGCTGATACAATGTTTACATAAATGTTGTTATTCAATGCTGATGCAAAGTTCACATGAATGTTGTTATTCAATGCTGATGCAATGTTTACATGAATGTTGTTTTTAAATGCTGACACACAGTTTATATGAATGTTGTTATTCAATGCTGATACAAAGTTTACATGAATGTTGTTATTCAATGCTGACACAATGTTTACATGAATGTTGTTATTCAATGCTGATACAAAGTTTACATGAATGTTGTTATTCAATGCTGATACAAAGTTTACATGAATGTTGTTATTCAATGCTGATACATAGTCTACATGAATGTTTTTATTCAATGCTGATACAATGTTTACATAAATGTTGTTATTCAATGCTGATGCAAAGTTTGCATGAATGTTGTTATTCAATGCTGATGCAATGTTTACATGAATGTTGTTTTTAAATGCTGACACAAAGTTTACATGAATGTTGTTATTCAATGCTGACACAAAGTTTACATGAATGTTGTTATTCAATGCTGATACAATGTTTACATGAATGTTGTTATTCAATGCTGATGCAAAGTTTACATGAATGTTGTTATTCAATGCTGATACAATGTTTACATGAATGTTGTTATTCAATGCTGATACAAAGTTTACATGAATGTTGTTATTCAATGCTGATACAATGTTTACATGAATGTTGTTATTCAATGCTGATGCAAAGTTTACATGAATGTTGTTATTCAATGCTGATGCAATTTTACATGAATGTTGTTATTGAATGCTGATACAAAGTTTACATGAATGTTGTTATTCAATGCTGACACAATGTTTACATAAATGTTGTTTTTAAATGCTGACACAAAGTTTACATGAATGTTGTTATTCAATGCTGACACAAAGTTTACATGAATGTTGTTATTCAATGCTGATACAATGTTTACATGAATGTTGTTATTCAATGCTGATGCAAAGTTTACATGAATGTTGTTATTCAATGCTGATACAATGTTTACATGAATGTTGTTATTCAATGCTGATACAAAGTTTACATGAATGTTGTTATTCAATGCTGATACAATGTTTACATGAATGTTGTTATTCAATGCTGATGCAATTTTACATGAATGTTGTTATTGAATGCTGATACAAAGTTTACATGAATGTTGTTATTCAATGCTGACACAATGTTTACATAAATGTTGTTTTTAAATGCTGACACAAAGTTTACATGAATGTTGTTATTCAATGCTGACACAAAGTTTACATGAATGTTGTTATTCAATGCTGATACAATGTTTACATGAATGTTGTTATTCAATGCTGATGCAAAGTTTACATGAATGTTGTTATTCAATGCTGATACAATGTTTACATGAATGTTGTTATTCAATGCTGATACAAAGTTTACATGAATGTTGTTATTCAATGCTGATACAATGTTTACATGAATGTTGTTATTCAATGCTGATACAATGTTTACATGAATGTTGCTATTCAATGCTGATACAAAGTTTACATGAATGTTGTTATTCAATGCTGATGCAAAGTTTACATGAATGTTGTTATTCAATGCTGATGCAATTTTACATGAATGTTGTTATTGAATGCTGATACAAAGTTTACATGAATGTTGTTATTCAATGCTGATACAATGTTTACATGAATGTTGTTATTCAATGCTGATACAATGTTTACATGAATGTTGTTATTCAATGCTGATACAAAGTTTACATGAATGTTGTTATTCAATGCTGATGCAAAGTTTACATGAATGTTGTTATTCAATGCTGATGCAATTTTACATGAATGTTGTTATTGAATGCTGATACAAAGTTTACATGAATGTTGTTATTCAATGCTGATACAAAGTTTACATGAATGTTGTTATTCAATGCTGATGCAAAGTTTACATGAATGATGTTATTCAATGCTGATGGAAAGTTAACATGAATGTTGTTATTCAATGCTGATGGAAAGTTTACATGAATGTTGTTATTCAATGCTGATGCAATTTTACATGAATGTTGTTATTCAATGCTGATGCAAAGTTTACATGAATGTTGTTATTCAATGCTGATGCAAAGTTTACATGAATGTTGTTATTCAATGCTGACACAAAGTTTACATAAATGTTGTTATTCAATGCTGATACAAAGTTTACATGAATGTTGTTATTCAATGCTGATACAAAGATTACATGAATGTTGTTATTCAATGCTGATACAGAGTTTACATGAATGTTGTTATTCAATGCTGATACAAAGATTACATGAATGTTGTTATTCAATGCTGATACAAAGATTACATGAATGTTGTTATTCAATGCTGATGCAATGTTTACATGAATGTTGTTATTCAATGCTGATACAAAGTTTACATGAATGTTGTTATTCAATGCTGACACAATGTTTACATGAATGTTGTTATTCAATGCTGACACAAAGTTAACATGAATGTTGTTATTCAATGCTGATGGAAAGTTAACATGAATGTTGTTATTCAATGCTGATGGAAAGTTAACATGAATGTTGTTATTCAATGCTGATAGAATGTTTACATGAATGTTGTTATTCAATGCTGACACAAAGTTTACATGAATGTTGTTATTCAATGCTGATGGAAAGTTAACATGAATGTTGTTATTCAATGCTGATGGAAAGTTAACATGAATGTTGTTATTCAATGCTGACACAATGTTTACATGAATGTTGTTATTCAATGCTGACACAAAGTTTACATGAATGTTGTTATTCAATACTGATACAAAGTTTACATGAATGTTGTTATTCAATGCTGACACAAAGTTTACATGAATGTTGTTATTCAATGCTGATACATAGTTTACATGAATGTTGTTATTCAATGCTGATACAATGTTTACATAAATGTTGTTATTCAATGCTGATGCAAAGTTTACATGAATGTTGTTATTCAATGCTGATGCAATGTTTACATGAATGTTGTTTTTAAATGCTGACACAAAGTTTACATGAATGTTGTTATTCAATGCTGACACAAAGTTTACATGAATGTTGTTATTCAATGCTGATACAATGTTTACATGAATGTTGTTATTCAATGCTGATACAAAGTTTACATGAATGTTGTTATTCAATGCTGACACAATGTTTACATGAATGTTGTTATTCAATGCTGATACAAAGTTTACATGAATGTTGTTATTCAATGCTGATACAAAGTTTACATGAATGTTGTTATTCAATGCTGATACATAGTCTACATGAATGTTTTTATTCAATGCTGACACAAAGTTTACATAAATGTTGTTATTCAATGCTGATACAAAGTTTACATGAATGTTGTTATTCAATGCTGATGCAAAGTTTACATGAATGATGTTATTCAATGCTGATGGAAAGTTAACATGAATGTTGTTATTCAATGCTGATGGAAAGTTTACATGAATGTTGTTATTCAATGCTGATGCAATTTTACATGAATGTTGTTATTCAATGCTGATGCAAAGTTTACATGAATGTTGTTATTCAATGCTGATGCAAAGTTTACATGAATGTTGTTATTCAATGCTGACACAAAGTTTACATAAATGTTGTTATTCAATGCTGATACAAAGTTTACATGAATGTTGTTATTCAATGCTGATACAAAGATTACATGAATGTTGTTATTCAATGCTGATACAGAGTTTACATGAATGTTGTTATTCAATGCTGATACAAAGATTACATGAATGTTGTTATTCAATGCTGATACAAAGATTACATGAATGTTGTTATTCAATGCTGATACAATGTTTACATGAATGTTGTTATTCAATGCTGACACAAAGTTAACATGAGTGTTGTTATTCAATGCTGACACAATGTTTACATGAATGTTGTTATTCAATGCTGACACAAAGTTTACATGAATGTTGTTATTCAATGCTGATGGAAAGTTAACATGAATGTTGTTATTCAATGCTGATGGAAAGTTAACATGAATGTTGTTATTCAATGCTGATACAATGTTTACATGAATGTTGTTATTCAATGCTGACACAGAGTTTACATGAATGTTGTTATTCAATGCTGATACAATGTTTACATGAATGTTGTTATTCAATGCTGATACAAAGTTTACATGAATGTTGTTATTCAATGCTGATACATAGTTTACATGAATGTTTTTATTCAATGCTGATACAATGTTTACATAAATGTTGTTATTCAATGCTGATGCAAAGTTCACATGAATGTTGTTATTCAATGCTGATACAATGTTTACATGAATGTTGTTTTTAAATGCTGACACACAGTTTATATGAATGTTGTTATTCAATGCTGATACAAAGTTTACATGAATGTTGTTATTCAATGCTGACACAATGTTTACATGAATGTTGTTATTCAATGCTGATACAAAGTTTACATGAATGTTGTTATTCAATGCTGATACAAAGTTTACATGAATGTTGTTATTCAATGCTGATACATAGTCTACATGAATGTTTTTATTCAATGCTGATACAATGTTTACATAAATGTTGTTATTCAATGCTGATGCAAAGTTTGCATGAATGTTGTTATTCAATGCTGATGCAATGTTTACATGAATGTTGTTTTTAAATGCTGACACAAAGTTTACATGAATGTTGTTATTCAATGCTGACACAAAGTTTACATGAATGTTGTTATTCAATGCTGATACAATGTTTACATGAATGTTGTTATTCAATGCTGATGCAAAGTTTACATGAATGTTGTTATTCAATGCTGATACAATGTTTACATGAATGTTGTTATTCAATGCTGATACAAAGTTTACATGAATGTTGTTATTCAATGCTGATACAATGTTTACATGAATGTTGTTATTCAATGCTGATGCAAAGTTTACATGAATGTTGTTATTCAATGCTGATGCAATTTTACATGAATGTTGTTATTGAATGCTGATACAAAGTTTACATGAATGTTGTTATTCAATGCTGACACAATGTTTACATAAATGTTGTTTTTAAATGCTGACACAAAGTTTACATGAATGTTGTTATTCAATGCTGACACAAAGTTTACATGAATGTTGTTATTCAATGCTGATACAATGTTTACATGAATGTTGTTATTCAATGCTGATGCAAAGTTTACATGAATGTTGTTATTCAATGCTGATACAATGTTTACATGAATGTTGTTATTCAATGCTGATACAAAGTTTACATGAATGTTGTTATTCAATGCTGATACAATGTTTACATGAATGTTGTTATTCAATGCTGATGCAATTTTACATGAATGTTGTTATTGAATGCTGATACAAAGTTTACATGAATGTTGTTATTCAATGCTGACACAATGTTTACATAAATGTTGTTTTTAAATGCTGACACAAAGTTTACATGAATGTTGTTATTCAATGCTGACACAAAGTTTACATGAATGTTGTTATTCAATGCTGATACAATGTTTACATGAATGTTGTTATTCAATGCTGATGCAAAGTTTACATGAATGTTGTTATTCAATGCTGATACAATGTTTACATGAATGTTGTTATTCAATGCTGATACAAAGTTTACATGAATGTTGTTATTCAATGCTGATACAATGTTTACATGAATGTTGTTATTCAATGCTGATACAATGTTTACATGAATGTTGCTATTCAATGCTGATACAAAGTTTACATGAATGTTGTTATTCAATGCTGATGCAAAGTTTACATGAATGTTGTTATTCAATGCTGATGCAATTTTACATGAATGTTGTTATTGAATGCTGATACAAAGTTTACATGAATGTTGTTATTCAATGCTGATACAATGTTTACATGAATGTTGTTATTCAATGCTGATACAATGTTTACATGAATGTTGTTATTCAATGCTGATACAAAGTTTACATGAATGTTGTTATTCAATGCTGATGCAAAGTTTACATGAATGTTGTTATTCAATGCTGATGCAATTTTACATGAATGTTGTTATTGAATGCTGATACAAAGTTTACATGAATGTTGTTATTCAATGCTGATACAAAGTTTACATGAATGTTGTTATTCAATGCTGATGCAAAGTTTACATGAATGGTGTTATTCAATGCTGATGGAAAGTTAACATGAATGTTGTTATTCAATGCTGATGCAAAGTTTACATGAATGTTGTTATTCAATGGTGATACAAAGTTTACATGAATGTTGTTATTCAATGCTGATGCAAAGTTTACATGAATGGTGTTATTCAATGCTGATGGAAAGTTAACATGAATGTTGTTATTCAATGCTGATGGAAAGTTTACATGAATGTTGTTATTCAATGCTGATGCAATTTTACATGAATGTTGTTATTGAATGCTGACACAAAGTTTACATGAATGTTGTTTTTCAATGCTGATGCAAAGTTTACATAAATGTTGTTATTCAATGCTGATACAAAGTTTACATGAATGTTGTTATTCAATGCTGATACAAAGTTTACATGAATGTTGTTATTCAATGCTGATGCAAAGTTTACATGAATGTTGTTATTCAATGCTGATGCAAAGTTTACATGAATGTTGTTATTCAATGCTGATACAAAGTTTACATGAATGTTGTTATTCAATGCTGATGCAAAGTTTACATAAATGTTGTTATTCAATGCTGATACAAAGTTTACATGAATGATGTTATTCAGAGGCATGAAGAGTTGTTCGGCCCAGTATACTTCGACGAATATCGAGTTACGATGTTCATTTCGGAGCAGAAACACTTTTCGACCTGGGACAAACAAACAAACAAATAAGACAAAACAAAATTCCAAACAATCCCAGAAGCACATCACGTGGCAGAGGTGCATACTACAAGGACCTAGCCGGTGGTGCTGGATCAGATAAACTGCGACTGTCTGACTAGGATCTTCCACCCCCTCCACCCGATACTAGATTCCCCGGGTAGCGGAAGAATTGACACATTTACTGACAATCGGACCTTTGAGGAGACCCCCTTCGTCAAAACTAATCTAAGTTCGGGCTACAAAAGTTAAACTACCGATCACGGGGTCCCTACTGCTGATGAGTGATCCCATCCTATTCGGCAAACGTACACCAGCTCTACAAACTACTACCAGTACTGGGTCTTCCCCTCTGGCAGTTCTGCGTAATGTTTACAAACATTACAAAACTCATGTATCGTAACGTTGAAAGCAGTGCAGCAAGGTGGGGGGAGGGTACCCTGGTCCCTGGTGGTTAAAGCGTTCGCTCGTCACACCAAAGACCTGGGTTCGATTCCCTACATGGTTACAATGTGTGCACGTCCATTATCTGGTGTCTCCTTCCGTGATATCGCTGGAATATTGTTAAGAGCGGCGTAAAACTAAACTCACTCACTGATTCAGTTATTGCATCACCGAAGCATCGCGCTCGATGCTCACATCATCGATACAAACTGAACGACGAGCTCGACAGAACCCCCCACTGTCTAAAAACTGAAGGTTTTACGACACTTCAAGTTCCTTTGTGTTTGAAGAAGCGTGTTTACTTGCTCGAGTTATAGTCTAAGGGAAGCGACTCTACTGATCCTGCTTGGCAAAGTTGTATTATTTTGTCTTGATTGTTGAAGGATATAACTCGGACACAAATGACTATTTTGCTCCTACAGAGACGTGTCTGTGTGTCTGTGTGTCTCTCTCTGTGTGTGTACGTGTGTGTGTGTGTGTGTAGCGTATTTTAGTGTTTTTATGAATGTATGAATGTATATAATAACAGATAGATATATGTGTATAATAAATGGTGCGGACGGATGCAGCAAGGCTTCATCATATCAAGAAAAGACAGAAAATGACTTCCGAGTACTAGTTTGAGTCTATGAAGCTTTGTTGTTTACATTATACAATAAGTCTTTCGGAGCTGCGGGGTCAGATGATCAGAGTACAGAGAGTTTGTTCTTCAAGTGCACTTGCTTAGAACAACCTTTGTCAAGGCGCTTGTGTTACAGTTGCGTCTAAGGCCAGAGTGACTATGTATCCGACAGAGCGTAAAATGTTAAGGCGGGAGTCACAAAAATGTAAAGAGAAAAGCTTTGATATTATAATGAAGACCCCACAGTGTTGCCTGCGGTGATCTTTTTGCTAATCTACATCGTCAGCAATGTTTCAGTTATCTTCCAGAATCATATGGGATTTTTTTATGCACACTGCCTTTGAAAATGACATAAAACAGTCATCACATTCGTTGCTGAAAGGCTGTCTTGGTCTGTTAGCAGCACCAGTTTCTCGTGCTGGTGAGGTATCCTAGTGGTTTCAGCGTTCGCTTTTCACGCCAGAGATCCAGATTCGATTCCCAACATGGGTGCAATATTTGAAACTCATTTCTGGTATCCCCCGCCGTAGTTCTCGAATATTGCTAACACGTCATAAAACTAAACTTCCACACACGCAGTGTGCATAAAATACCCACTCTTTATTTGTTACCTAACACCATGGAGCAGTACTGCCATATAAAAGAGGCCTGTAAACAATCGCTACAAGAATGAGAAGAGTAAATGTATGGAAGAGAATAGCACAATGTGTATGAATAATGTATGGGCCGTTTTCCGTACATACATGTTTTGAATGCACGGGCGCTTTCAAAAAGTGTATAGTACTGTCCATACACAATCAGCGTTTTCTTAATACACCCAGACTACTATGCACATGCAGCCAGGTACGCATATGCATGTATAATGTTTGAACTCTATGTTAGTCAGCCAAGCTGTTGTGGTAGGTATATACCCTGGTAGAGGATCCAGTGACAGTGCATGCAGGTATATCATGGGTGAGTAATGCATTATTTGTTTCCTAGTAACATTAGTATACATTAGTCGCTATATCAGCGCGGAAAAGACAAAAGCTGGATCCATACGTTGAATTGTACCGATGTTGGCAACCCGTCTGAGACTTGGGAGGGGGCATAAACGAACGTTTTATCTACTTGGCTGAATACCTCCCTTGGTCTTTGTCATCATGTGTTGGTCTCCTGTAGTAGCTATATACTAAAAGTCAAAGTCATTATGCGTGTGAGTGCGAGTGTTGCTCTCCTGTAGTAGCTATATACTAAACGTCAAAGTCAATATGCGTGTGAGTGCGTGTGTATAGGTTTGTAGCACGAGTAACAAGACAAGAAATGCACCATATGTTAACGTCGGTATTGCTGGTGCAGTTGATTTACAGAGAACATCGATTCAAAGGAAAACCTTAATATAACATATTTATTCAAGAAAGGGTACGAGTAATTCCAACTTAGTGAAACCGTCTCCAGTATTAACTATCCTCAGAAGCAAAAGCAGTTGGGTGTAAAGGGAACTTTGTGTGTGAAACAGGTGTTCGCGGAAAGGACTATGTCATGCATCCAACCTTCACAAATTATGACTAAAAGCGGAAGTACGTGGCACAGGAATACTCCGCGGTGGCAGTCAGCAACACAGCCCTGGCACAGGCTAGTTTGTTGCGCGTGCGATTACAATTTAAATCTGTTTATGAATAATCGTTCCTGCATTTGGTGCGCTGCCAAAGTGAGGACAAACGCAATTTCACATTTCTCATCAATAGGGCCAAATCACTAGTTCTCAACAGGTCGTGGAATATGCACAGTGAATTGATTAAATGAAAATTACATTACGCCAACAGAGAGCAAGAGAAATATGATGTGACGATGTAACCATAAAGCTGTGCACAATCAGTACACCCACCGTCCACTAAAACTCCCATTCCCATCTTCACGAAACAGATGCTTGAGTGCATGTGAAATCGTACCAATGCCATGGTTAAAGACTGCTCACAAGTGAGTCCGTGGACACGAGGTATTGGATGTAAATTTGCTGTTAAATGTACATTCTGTCCACAGAGTCACAGACACCATCCCCAGACAAGGACCAAGGTGGACACAACGTCCATGACGCAGAGAATAATCTGACTGCTTTTAAGCACATATTGTCAAGTGACGATAAGGACATAAACCATCGTGGACAGAACGGGAAGACTGCAATCATGTGCGCAGCACAAGAAGGAAACAGTGAAATGTTTGAATTGTTTGTTGCTACAGGAGCTGACATATCAATATTAGATGCTGGCGGTAATAACATCCTTCACTATGCAAGTGTTGGAGGAGATGTGAAAATCATGAAGTACATTATCTCAGAACACAAAGCCAGCATCAACAGCAGAGACGAGTACCAGAGGACCCCAGTGGTGTTGGCAGCATCGTATGGAAGAGTTGATGCGTTCATGTTTCTTGTTAACCAGGGAGTTGATCTGACTTTAAAAGATGCTTTCAGTAACAACATCCTTCACTCGGCATGTTACGGAGGAAATGTAGATATAGTGAAGTATATCCTGTCACAGACCCCTGTCAATATCAACTCCATCGACAAGTTCTTGAGGACGCCTGTCATGTGGGCGGCACAGCTAGGACACAAACTCGTGTTTGATCTGCTTGTTGACAGGGGTGGTGATCTGAAGCTACATGATTTCGTTGGGAACAACATCCTTCATTATGCATGTACTGGAGGTGATATGGAGATCGTGAAGTATCTCCTCTCGAGCAACGTTGTGGATAGGGATGGAAGGAACGGTTATGGATTCACAGCTTCTGCTGTGGCGAAACACCACGGCCATGGATCAGTGCAAGAACTGATTTTGTCCCAGAGGTGAATGAAGCACACAGGTTGTGTGACACTTAACTTTGACAGATTAAAAGGTGGTCGGGCACCCAAACCCATCAGAATACAAGTCTGCTAACTATCCAGTAAAACTATATTGTTTTGAAACCAGTAGAAAAGCTGTTTTAGTAGAAGGAAGAACTGTACATGTATTTTGGACTTCAAGTTTAAACATATTTCCAGAAAATACTAGTATAAACAAAGATATGTCATCATTCGCAGCGACCAACATTTCTTGAATTGTGCAACCAATGATCAGGACATATCAGTACTCAGTGGAAGGACATTTGTCTGTACTAATTACACAAAAGATTACCTTGTGCCCATCTCGTTTATGTCCTTCAAGTACCTCCTTACATTTTTCTCAAATATTTGGATGTGTATAACGTTGATGGCAGCGTGAATGAACACATGTGTCAAGTCTTAATATGACACCTGACACACTATATCACACACAGGTGAGTGTCACTTAACGGAAAATCATATTTCCGATTCCCAAGTTGAGGGGAAAATGTTAACCGAGAATCAGTCCACACATGAACTATTTGAGAAATGAACAAACGATTGAAATGTGCTGTAAATAACAGAATTCCAGAACAGGGAAATTCACAAATCAATACATAGGCATCATCATGGCAACATGAAACAGTGAAGGGAGTCCAAGGTAATTTATCTTACCTCACGCATGAGTGCCATTCTCTGATTGGCTAAGCGCTCTTATGTTATTTTCATTGTACCCTACTTACATGCAAGGTACATTGCAGTGTACCCAGCTGTCAATGGCAACTCACTCAGTACTTCATGATAGTACGTCTTAATCTCGATTTACACTGAGTCAACAATATTTTGCTAATACAAATCAATGGAACGAAGATAACTCGAGATCTTGTTTTTTCATTGTGCCGTTTGCAAAATCAGGTGAAGGCTGCGAAAAGAGTTGCCTCGCATTCCAATAGATACATATTGACAAAACGTTGAAATGCAGTGTCTGTGAATATTAAAAAAGGGAATTACACCGCGGCGACTTAACTAAGACAATATCTACGAACAAAACCCCCAGCAAGATGCAAAATTCGAATCGTTTGATTTACACAGGCTGGCTGAAATGTCCCTTGCTTCAAACAGTTCGGAATTAACATTGAGGCGTGCATAAATAGGTTGTTCACAGGTCCCTCTGGGTCTGTGGGTTGAGGGCTCCCCATGCTTGTGTATGTTTCCTGCATTCATAGGGCTGATTGAACATAAACAAACATCGAGGGTGCATGTCCCTCTACTAACCAGTGAACAACTTACAAAATAACAAGGGTAGTGATCGTAACAATAAAGACATTGATTGTAAGATCCACCAGGTAGCAACAGTAAATCAGTTTTAAGGCGTAGAGTTCCCAGGGTATAATGATCGTCGCACTTCGTGCTGGTTTTCTTTTAACTTGAGATGTAATGTGAGATGAGAGGGTATAGCTAGCTCGCCTATATATATCTATCACCTGGAATATAGTCACAACAACACAATTGCACGATCAAAATCATCGGCTTATATTGCCCATTACTGTTTTCTAGACAAAAATGTCATGCATACAAACATGCTGTAACAAAAGTGTTATGACCAACTGATAGAAACATACAACAGAGTACAACAGAACATAAATTCTAAATGGTGATACTTTTTTCCGGCGACTAAGAGGCAAATACAACTTTTTCCACAATCTGGCACATGCAATACCTATCATATCGTATATATCTGGTATCAAGAAAAGTGTAGGATCACATGAGAACCCAAGCAGAACTTTTATTTGACAGCTTGACTACCATCACAATATGAACGACCCCGAAAGGTACAAACCACTAACGCTCAGTTTTCTCATAGTCCAATGACTTTTGTGACTATGGATGTAATGTTGCATTGGATCGGACTTGGTAGGAGCTGGCAGGGAACTGCAGGATGACAATGACATAGGACACGATAGTGCCAACCATCTGAAAAGGAAAAAAATAGCGTCATGATGGAGATTCATCTTAGCATACATCCGAAAATTATGTAACAAAAGATGACTTTCCCTCAGTGGGGTCGTGTTAGGTACAAATGACTGTCTAGTTTCGTCGTGGTACCATAACTACTACATTTATCTCATTCACAGTTGTCATGGGGACCGCAACAAATAACACAAAATTCGAATGAATGTATTATGAGTGAGTGAGTTTGGTTTCACGCCGCGTTTAGCAATATCCCAGGGGATCAAGGTGGGGGATACTAGAAATGGGCTTCACACATTGTACCCATCTGGGAAATCGAACCAGGGCTTTCGGCATGAGGAGTAAAGGATTTAACCAGTAGACTACCCCACCATTCCTGAAGGCCTTATGTCTATTATAGATCGTATTTTCATAATGCCAAACATTGTTCGCTCAGGACGTGACTGTCATGCAGCGTGAAAAGTGTTGGGGAAGATGGGAAACCAGGCACATGGTCGAAAATAAATAAATAAATAAATAAATAAATAAATAAATAAATAAATAAATAAATAAATAAATAAATAAATAAATAAATGGGAAAACAAAAAAAACAACAACCAACCAAACAAAACAAAACACAAACTGCAGTGAACCTATGACCATTTCAACCCAAACAGCAATTGCTGATGGACATGATTACCTCGACAGCGTTGGGAATTGCTGATAGTATATGCCACTGTTTGTCTGACCCATGTGCATTAGTTAACTACCTCTGTATTGTAGGAAAAACACACACGGACAGAAAGCAACAGAGTGGTAGTGTATTGTAACAGGACAATACTGTGCTTGGAATGTATAACAGTTTTGGGTTTTCTTTATTTTTCTGCTCACCGTAAGTACGGTTCCCTTGCTGATGGTAAAGAATCCAAGTGCTGTGATTCCCACATCGGAAGTTGAGACACGCAACAGGAACGTCTGGTACTGAATTCATACATTTAAATGCATTGAATGTTATATACCTATTGTGGAGACATAGTCATGTAATACTGTTTGGTACATATAATGGTGAACTAACTCCAGTTGTTCGCGATCAGCCTGTTTTGTAGTGTATCGTTTTCTGTACGTAACGGCCATAACAGTGTTAGGATTCGAACTACGGACCTTCTTATCCGAAGGCGGACACCTTGTCCACATGACCAATGACGTTATAACGCCGCCAGCAAGCTGACAAGGTAAGGATGTCGTATGTGGGATGACTCCGCGCCCTGCTACATAGTCCCCCGTTCACAAAATGCTCCGAACCGCATATTTGGGTACTGCTCAAGGCGTATTTTGCTCAAATTTGATTTTAACATGCTCATTCCCACGTTGGGCGCAAATGTAGCGACTAAAAAAATTTCGGAGTTCCGTGGAATTCCGTGGAATTCGTACCACCCACCTACAGATCCGATGTCGGAGGCCTTTTCTATGATGATAACCTCCCCTCCACTTGGAGTTTCTTCTCCTATATTAGCATGTGTAGTATATGTTTCAAATCAAAGGTTGATTGACAAGATTAGCGATAACTTTTGCCTGTGAGTATTTTTCAATATAATAATTACTTACAGCTCTGGAGCTCCTGCCATCAGCCCAGTTTATTCCAATCTGATAAAGAGCATCTTCCGTTCCTTTTGACTGAAAGATATATGCACATGCAGATTTAGTCCTGTGATGGGAATATATGGACGCTGGTAAAGTGTATTAATCATCGCTATAACTTTCTTACATCTACGTTGATCTAATTCTGAGCAGTGTCTGTTGTTGAATTATGTGAACACTTAATCAATAGTCATCTCATATTTGATTAACAATACAGTACAACGTTATTCCGAAGAGGAATAGCTCCAGCTAATAAAAACGTAATATTTTCATCTGTTAACATTCAGCGGAACATCAACTACCTTGTGCTGATTAATGCACTATAATGAAAGTGGAGATTTCCCAGTGCCACTTCCCATCCAACTGCCTCATGACTCTTTGCTGGTGGGCTGATTCGGCTCATTTGCTGATTGCTTTGAAAGACGTTTTATTTGAGATTTAGTTGACAGTGCTCCCCGGTGAAAATATTTGCCACGGTTCAGTCACGATAAGTCACGGTTGTCACAAAAACGTGTTATTATTACACATTATGGCAATAAACGTGCGTTTGTGTCAGGGCGAGGCAGCGAAACGGTTATACTAAGTGGTTTCAAATCGGAACTCACATCGAATCAACTAGTAACCAAAGTTATAGAAACTACATATTGACCTTTACGTCTCACTTCCAAATAACCAACTTTCAGTCAGTGGTGGATACAGATGGCTGAGTTATGGTGAAAAAAAGTGTTCAATATGACCATGACGCTGACATATTTGGTGAAATTGTATGGTCACCTGTGTCTAGAAAGAAGGTTAGGGGTATTTTAAGGTAAAGGTGTCCATGGCAATGAACAAAGAGTATTATTTTACCTCACACATTAATGTCGTTTATGATTGGCTAAGCGCTATTCTATTATTTTCAATGTACCCCGCTTACAGGTGATGTATTTTTTTCAATGTACCCCGCTTACAGGCGATGTATTATTTTCAATGTACACCGCTGGGAATTCCGAACTCGTCTGGTGCTTCATGGTACTATTTCTTTGTCTCGAATAACATTGAATCACGCATGAAGCACGGAAATTATCGATGTTTTGCGATTGAAAATCGATGGAAGGGAGATAACTCTAAATCTGTTTACCTGTTTACTCTGCAAAATGGCGATTCGCCTCTCATTCAGCAGTGCTTCAAACAGTTCAAAATTCAAATTCAAGTGTTCGGTAAGATAAATACGTTGTTCACTGGTCACGAGGGGTCCGTGGGCTCATGTACCCTCGAAGTTTGTTTATGTTCCTCGAACCCGCAGGAATTACATCATAATCATAATAATTATAATTGTCATAATATGTGCTCTGCTTACAGAGGTATCATTACCATGTGCGATGACATATATAATATACGTGTGTATACTTACCGCAGTGTTGATGTAGGTCCCTGCTACAGTGGGAATGGCAATGTAAATACATGTGACGACAAGAGCCTCTATCACAGAGGGAAACTCGTCTTTCGTCAATGGTACTCTGAGTAGTACATATATGAACACAAATACAGTGGGCAGCATAATGCTGTAACCGAGGAATGTTGGCCAGGTGAGAAGAGAATCCAGCATTTTTGTCAAAGACAGTGAGTAGTCATACTGCTGTCTCAGTTCGTTAATTATACTTGGAGTAGCTTGGTGTCTGGGCTGTTGCAAGTCAGTCACTTTCTGTTTCAGAAGAGTGAATTCCTGTACGATGTGATAGGCAGCAAGACAGTAGAACGTTAGTAGGTAAAACACTCTGGTAATCAGGAACATGTTCATGAAGACATACATCAGAGTGAAGATGTTCCAGGTGAACATGTCTGGGGTGAATGGGGACATCCGACATATTGTGAGAATGTCGAAGTCATCTGCAGACTTCACCCTGGACAGTGACATGCAGACGTAAGCCGAATGTCCAACAGCCATGACCAACGCAAAACCAAGCAGGATTTTGTAGAGCTTGACCAATCTCTGCCCAACAGTTCCTTTGACGTTTTGTAACTTCTGAAGGAGCAAGTCCCAGTTGTTTCTAGAAGACGTAGTGCAAACGATATTCAGTCCTAAAGTGAATAAAAATGTAAGGCAGTACGTAACCTTTACAATCTCCGTACCTGTGGCTACATTGTTCCATGATATGACGTAAAGTAGCCGTACAAAGTTGAAGAGCTGTAGGGCTATGTTAAACCAGGAATGAAAAATCAACAGAACTACAAACAACTTTTGTCTTTTCTTCGACATTGCTTTCCACTGATACTTCCACGTATAAATCCCACTAAAATCAGAAAAAGTTCGAAACATGGCAAACACATCGTTCACTGATACGGCCCGCATGCTTACTACAGGTGTGGAATCCATTTGCTAACTAACTATAACTGCACCACTTTATGGAGTATATGACACATGTGGAGTCCAGACGCGTCCAATCTTGGATGAATAAAACGTCAAAAAGTATTGTCAATGTGTTTTTGATAATGACTGAAATAGAAAGCCACAGCTTTGTGTGTAAGTTGTGATCATGTCCATGTGTGTTTGCCTTCCAGATTCAAATCAGTAGGAGGTTAATATTGAAGGGATCAATGCTACGCTTAGTGTTTACAAGTTACTTATATTCTTCATTAGAATGGGTGTACTGTGTAAACAGCACTTAAATATACTTTTATCCGTTCACTTGCTGTAAATCAGAGCATTTTATTCAGTTCTCAAGGTTACGAATATGGCGATTGGCATTTTGAAACAACACACAGTCGGCGCCTATAACTACCACTCACTTAGTGTTATCATATGATAGAAAACGTCTTCATGGTGACTGAAGAGCCTTATACGAAGAAAACAAATCCAACAATATCTAAGAACTGGGACATGGTGACTTGGCATCAGTGACATCAGAGATGTATTTCATGCACTTATTCTTTACAAGGACGGAGTTGAATATACAATGTCCTGTTTGAAAGTGTTCAGCACTCGCAATAATATTGTAATTTTTAAAATGTTTTCCTCAACATAATATGATTCAAAATACTGTTGACGTTGCAACTGATGATGAAGAGAAAATTGTTCTGTTTTCATAAATGGGGTTGCAAGGATGCATTGCATTGACTTCCGTTGATAAATGCGCAGCGCAAAATACAGGAAGTGCTACATTTGTTCACTTTCATTTAGAGTTATTTGTCCTTGCTACCTCTTAACGAACTTGATTTGGGCTTTACGTTTGGGCTTACCTCGGAATTAACAATATTTAAGCCATATGTTGACAGTATGTGAGGGAATCCCGGACAATCCAGTGACCAACAGCATGAGTATCGATCTGTGCAAGTGGTGTATGATTCTGTGTGTGAACCAATTTGCGAGTCTGTCCGCTCAATCCTGTTAGGTGTCTTTTTCCTAAAAACCACATGCATCGTAATTGGCAACACATTCCTAAATGTGATATTATTGTATGTTTTGAGCCTAAATATCTAGATTTGCATGTGGTCACATGATGCATGTGGTCACAGTGCTCCTTGCCAGCTGTTCTCGAAACGTTCGTAGGCCTACGCACTGCCTAAGCACATTCTTAAGCCGCTTCGTGAAATTTACTCACTGAACGTGATGCCATGGGTACATCAACATTGTTTTACATTTATGGTTTAACTTTTACTTCACATCACCTTCATTTAAACCAACTACACAAATTATCAATCTACCCTGCCGCACCCATTCTCAAACATTATGCATGGTTCGTATTTACTATATACTCCTTATAATGGTTTTCAAAATAACCTTTCAACACACATGTTGAGCATTCCACTTACAATGTGAACGAAAATCCCGTGTACAATTCATGTACAATACAGGAAACAGATGTATGTCGAATGCAATGTTAGAAGGGAGTCACCACCTGACATATTTCGAACAATGCTTCTGCTGAGAGAGGCCATTTCTTGTACTACTACTCTACCATCAATGGCCATGAGAACTGA
Organism: Haliotis asinina; assembly: GCF_037392515.1. NCBI lineage: Eukaryota > Metazoa > Mollusca > Gastropoda > Lepetellida > Haliotidae > Haliotis > Haliotis asinina. Next base: position 16,788,183 of record NC_090283.1, on the reverse strand, counting down.
CGGACCTGTGTACGCTGGCTGCGTTTGAAATAACGAGCACTTTTTTCGCGGAATAGTGCATTTTTTTAAAACTTTGCGACCACTAAAAGTTAATAGTTGCCGTGTTTGGCGACAGCGTTATATTTCATTATGACAATTAGCCAAATTCATCACCTTGAGAACAGAATCATGAATTCCAATCAAGAGCTGATAAACAGTCTAAACGAGACTAACCCTAAGTGTTGTCCTCACAGTGTACACACTATAATGAAATGTAAAAGTAAGTTGTAAATATTGAATTACACACTGTTATGTAATATATTCTTTCTCCTGGAAAGGCAAACACACTCGAGCCTAATAATTGAGCTTCAATACTCAAGCACAAATGTGTGGCTATCGACTTTCAGTCATTATCTAGTACACCTGAGATGTTTTCTAATTTAAATTCTACAAATAAGAGGAATGTCAGGATGACATGCGTGTCATATATACTCCATGCACGTGCCGTGACAGATACAGTACAGTCGTATGTCGATGGAAAATGGCGTCCACAACTATTGCTAGCATACAGGAAGTTCCACTGAGAGATGTGTTTGCCATGTTTCGAACGGTGTTTGATTTTACTGGGATATATACATGGAAGTATCAGTGGAAGGCGAAATCAAAGAAAAGTCGCAATGTTCTTGTAGTCATGTTGATGTTTCTTTCCGGTTTTATCACATCCCTACACATGTACAACTTTGTACGGCTACTTTACGTCATATCATGGAACAAATTAGGTACAGGAACGGAGATTGTAAAGGTTACTTACTGCCTCACCATTTTATTCACCTTGGTACTGAATGTTGTCGGCATTATGTCTGCGAGAAATAACTGGGATTTGCTCCTTGAGAAGTTGCATGAAGCTAAAGGAACAGTTGGGCGAAGATTGGTCAAGATTTACAAAATAATGTTGGGGGTTGTTGTGGTCATTGCTGTGGGATATTCTACGTATATCTACATGTCTTTGTCAGGTCTGAAGCCTGGAGATGAAATGGACACTATCACAGTTTGTCGAATGGCCCCGTTTAACCCCGATATGTTTATCTGGGACATCGTCAAACTGCTCTACACCTTGTTGAACATGTTTGCGATCACCAGTATGTACTCCCTACTGATGTTCTACCTGCTTGCTTCATATCACATTGTACAGGAGTTTCAACTGCTGAAGAGGAACGTGACTGACTTGAAACAACTTGGTCACTGCGTCACCATTGACATAATCAAAGACATAAGACTGCAATATGAACATACAGTGTCTTTGACAAAAGTACTGGACTCGATTGTGACATGGCCTGCTTTCTTTTGTTACAGTCTGCTTCTCCCGAATATATTCGTGTTCCTCTATGGAGTGCTTAGAGTACAACTGGCAAGAGTGGGGCTTCCCCTTGAAATAGAGTTTTTAATGGGGGCATGCATTTACATCACCATTCTTACTATAGCTGGAACCTTAATTAACACTGCAGTAAGTACAAAGGTTTTCCCGATTTCATCTCGCTTTTATATAATGCAAATGTCAGATCACCTGTACCCTATGAATGGAAGAGAATACGGCAATAATATTATTATTGATAGGAATGATAACTAAACTATGCATGATTTAGCATTAGATTCTGGCTGAACTGCCTCAGATCCAAGTCTTCATAAGACACCAAAGATGATACCCGGTTCCATAGAACGAGATTCTCCAAATTCTAGCCAAGTAGCCATTTCGAAGAAAAGTAATTAATAGCTTAGGTAGTTGGCATTCTGCTGAATTATAAAAAACAAATATTATTTGCGTATGTTTCATAACATCTGTTTGGAAAAGTATGCATACAATATTGTTTCTTTGTTGCCTTTGTCGACTTGGCGAGTATATTTTGTTTCAGTCAAAAGGTATGGATGATGTCCTTTATCAGGTTGGAATAGACTGGAGTGATGACATGACCACCAGGGCTGTAAGTAAATGTTAACTGTCTCATTTGCTGTGAGAAGGAATGATTTCACTGGAATTTTCTGAATGCTGATGTGGATTTGAATCGGAAAGCGTGTACGTTGAAACAGTCCATGAAGTAGCCCTTGTAAAATTACTTAGTGGAAGCCCCTCCTGTGTTGTGGCTCTTTTGTACAAGTCATATGTGCTGTTTATCTGATTGATGAACGTTAGTTTACCATTAAACATGTATTTGAGTTCACATCTGGTCGAACCTTATAAAATGAAGGCTTTTCATGTCTGATCTATCAAATATCTATGTGAGTCACGATTTCACGTTTTACATAAAATTACTTTACATATTGCCTTGACCCGTGAAGGTCCGGGGTAGAATAGTCCTTCAGCAACCCATGCTTGCACTAAAAGGCGACTATGCTTGTCGTAAGAGGCGACTGACGGGATCAGGTGATCAGTCTTGCTGACTTGACATATGTTGACATATTTCATCGGTTCCCAATTGCACAGATCGATCCTCATGCTGTTGATCACTGAATTGTCTGTTTCAGACTCGGTTATTTCAGAACGCTGCCATATAGCTGGAACATTGTTGTGTGCGGCATAAAATTAGGGTCACTCACTCAAATTTTGATGTAAATACGTAGACCCACCATAGGTGTCTAGAATGATGGTCTTTAAAAACCTGGGGACTATCTGAATCTGAGATTTGGACAGCTTCGTATCCCAGTCCGGCCTCCATAAATAACTGGCAAGACAATAAAACATAATGAAACTGTAAAGCTAACTTAACATATACGCCAGTGTTGCTATGTTTAAATGCTAAATATGCTATCAAAAAAGAAACGCATTGACGAGAAATCTGTTGCGAAGATGTTGTATTTTCAAACATGTATAACTGGTCCACAAATAGACTTTAATGCCTGACATTCTACACCAGTCTAGAAGAAGGTTCTGTACAGTCAAATATCCTCTGAAGTCAAGGGAGGCTGCTGTGTTCTCAGTACGACCACGCAACTGTAGTACCCGAATGTACCGATCTTGGGGTGTAGTGGTAACTCGAGGTCTGCCTGTACGGGAACGGTTATTCGTTATACCTCTTTGGTTGCAATGAGCTGCAAGCCACAATATCTTGCCCAAACTAACATTCTGACGCCTGGCAGCAGAAGATTTCTAATCTCCAACATGTATTCTCTCAATGGCGATGTTCCGTGTCGAGTCAAGACGTGACGTATTGATTTCACGTAGAAACTCCCTCAAAAGGAATGACATTTTCCGAAAGTAATCTGGACTTTTATTGCCAGAAAGTAAATGCTCTTTGCTGCACACTTTCAATTGGTAGGTGGTTTCTGTTGCGTTGTCGCGATGCCTTCCTGGTCCTTGTAAGAAATATCATCAAAATCAATATTTTCAGGTAAAATCGACATTTTACTTGTGCAACTGTGTAAAATCATGTTATCAACACCTTTGTTGCATTTTTTTACGGTTGTTTGAACACGATAGATAATTAATAGTTTCTTTTAAGAATACGAAACACCTGTGCGTTGCTTTTGGGGGGATAGTTTAGGTACAAACATGTCTGTCTCTATGCATCTAAATGTGTGTATGCAGTACCAAACGTTCCTCTCTCGGGTCTCCACCTCCGACGTGGGAATCACAGCTCTTGGATTCTTCACCATCAGCAAGGGAACCGTACTTACGGTAAGTCAAACAGTCATTGTCTTTCCGAATAGTGTTCCTGTGCCCAAAATACCACTTTGGCCCTGACTTCACCTACATAGAAGGGTGGTAGAATGGGCCCGGTTCTATCAATCGGGTGGTCTTACCAGGCCCTGTGCTCTGACTTTATGTAATTGCACAAAATTTGGCACCTTCAGTTCAAGCAACAACATTTGATTTGTATCATGAACTTTGCCGAGAGTCTTATGTCAAGAAGAAGGTGGTTCATGGGCCAATCTGGTGAAAGAGTTCATGTTTTAGTTCTTTCTGCTGGAGTATATCATCCGAGTATGCTTGGTGCTGCAAGTCAGAGACCCGCTTGTGTTTAGAATTGTCCTTGCGATACTCTGTGGTGGGGATGGTGAAACTTATACACTACCTATAGAGTAACATTCAAGAAAGAAAAAACCCAAACAAAACAAAAAAAACAACCAAAACAATAAAAAAAACAACCAACAAACAAACAAACAAGAAAGACGGAACAAATGTCAACTTTGATGATGTGATGATGACGACCAACGGCTTCCCAACTCAATCGACAACTGGCCACGATTTTTAGTTATGGTAGACAAGACACCACTGAAATAATGCTCATTTTGTCACACCCCTACTCTACTCAAACCTTGACATCTTCTGTCAACACCCAGTTGCTCTTTAAAGTCACAGTCCTGTAGTCAGACTTCATCGGTATCCGGAGAACAATCTTTGCCTAAGTCAACTCACAAAGAATATTGTTCAACATAAAACTGACTTCACAAAAGAATCTTCAAAAAAGATGGTGATAATGTATTGACTGACAAAACTAAGAATATTGTTCAGCGTAAAACTGACTTCAGAACAGAATCTTCAAAAGAGAGTGGCAGATCCCCTTAAAGATGGTGATAATGTACTGACTGACAAAACTAAAATTGCAAATAAAATTGGCGAAACGCTTGCATCGGCAAATTATGTCCCTCAGTTTCAGAGCTATCAGAAACAACAAGAAAAGACAAAAGTTCGAATGAAATAATGATGAAGACTATGATGAGTTTTTTTCGTTGCATGAGCTGCATATGCTGTTAAGCAAGATCATGACAATGCAACGGGTGATGATAATATACACTACATATACCAGCTACTGATTCACCTGCCTAAACCATGTCTGATGACACATTTACATATGGACGTCTGGGGAATTTCCTTCTCCAACGCCGTAAAGAAATTGTCTTACAATACAATACCAAGTTATATTTGAATGAATCTAGCCCTGCCTATAACTGTGTCATCAGCCCCCTTTATGAGGATTTATACAAGAAGTCCTCTCTTGTTCCTCCTCTAGGGCACAGACTTAAACCATTTATTTCTGCTTCCATTGAGCTGGAAAATATAGCTCCTTCCCGTCTCCTCCTTGGCATTTGGTTAGGTCATAAGTCGACATAACATTTACTACATTAAAAAAATCAGAAACTAACGAATTACAATACAAAGAAGAATATGTCATTGATTAATTTGAAAATAAAATTGGCGCAGTGGCATATGTCATAGTCAGTGGATCGAGTACAACATCTTCTAGATTAGCGGATAACATTTCTATTTTTTACAGTTGAAGGAAATGCCATCTTAGCGGCTCTTAAATATATTCAAAGACACCCTAAACGTAAACACCACATACTCTATTCAGACTCAGGCGATTAAACATCGTGTAAACATCCACTTTTAATAGACATTATTGAATTGTATAATGGTCCTGCTACTGGCCAATACGTCTTTCTTTGGGTACCCAGCCACGTAGTCATCTCTGGGAATAGGACGGTCGATCTTGCCGCCAAGGCGGCACTCAACAAATCTGTGACACCACTTCTTACTCCATCAACAGATTGTGCAACTATAATTAGATCTTAAATTCGTGATCTGATGCTAAAGAAGTGGGACACTCAAGTGGGTCTAAAACTTTTACATGCAGTAAAACCTTTTCACTGGTTATACCCACTTGGGTTGTCAGTCCAAATGTGAAGAGGTCATCGTGCGACGATGTCGTATTGGCCACACCAGATCAACTCATAACTGTTTGCTGAAAGGTGAACATCCTCCGTTCTGCATCCCGTGTGATGAGAGAATCACAGTCAAGCAAGCTCGACTGTGTTGAATACTGAATAGATGCTCTTTTATTATTATTAGTTTCAATTGGTAGCTTAGATTGTCAGTGGCTGTATCCTGGAAAGGGGGCTGAAGCATTGTACAATTATTGTCCTCCTGTGAGGGTGCGTAAAGCCCAACACATTTAAATAATATCTAAGCATGCCACAGTTTTAGTCGAAGAATATGTGTGCTTTTAATTCCTGGCTAGATTTGTCTTTTATCGCCAATGGCTGAAGGGATGGTGTAAATCCACCTAGGCTGCAGGTAGCAAAGGTAGTGTAAGTCCCCATGGTCCCTAACATGGTGATCTACCTTCAGTCGTTGGTGATCTGTAGCCCGTCTTTTATATTGTACTCTCTCCTCTAATTACCATAAATTTTATATGCTAGTTTTATGTTCATGTATGTGATAGTCTAGTGCTTCTACTGTCCTTCAATGACAGGTTTATGACACTGGTGAATATGTTTATTGCTCACGATATCAATCATTGGTTCAGCTGCCTTGAATTCGTTAACCCGTCATCAATGATAATCATTGCTGAATGCAGCATGCCTACGTTTTATCATTTATCTGTTTCTCTGTTTTCTCGGCTGTTTTGTGTTTGCTTTATGTCTCGTACACAGGTTTCAAACTGTATGGCCACAGGCTGCGAATAATCGTGGCTTCAACAGACAATCCAGTAACTGGCAAGATGAAAATAAGAAATATGACATATTATGCATTTCACCAACTCTGATCACTTAATCCAGTCAGTGGTAATTTTCATTATTTATTACCAAATCATTCGACATTGCGACTTCGATCGCATAATGAGGATAATGTGATTTCTTCTGAAATATCATGTCACTATTTATTTCCTTTTCCAGATGGTAGGGACTATCGTTTCCTATGTCATTGTCATCCTGCAGTTTCCCACAAGCCCTGACACCATACAAGTCCGAACCAATGCGACTTTGCATGGATAGTCACAAAAGCCATTGGAATGTGAGAGAAGAGAGCGTTATTAGATTGTCGTTTCTGTGATCGTGAGCCAAATGCAAAATTCACGCTGATAAATCATACCTGACACGTGTTTTCAAAGAGAGAGTCGTGCCCCTTTTGTGTAGTTGTACGTAATTTATACTTCGTCCGGAAATGGCTGTGGCAGGATGGTGCTGTTCATATAAGCTTTCTCCACAAATACGAAGTACTACCTGATCAATGAAAGATGGTAAGAAAATCACTTATATGGAAAATAAACAGGTGTCTCTGTATTTGGAGTGTTTTTATCACTGCCACGAATATACACATCAAGTAAATATATCTGCGTTGGCTTTTTCCCACTTTCCGACGTTTTGTTCTTCTTGAGGAAGAATATCTTGCACACACAAAAAATTCATGGAGTGAGCCTGTTTTTTGTTTGTTTGTTTTCTAATGAAACGAAAACCATAGTTTTAGACAGGGCATTTTGGTTTTGATTTGTTCAGGTGTACTGTTCAACGGTTTGAAAATAAAGTGATAAAGCAGACGCCATTATACTTTCTGATTCCTAAATGATCGTACGTGAATACCTAGTCATAATAGTGAAGAACACAATTGACGGGCCTACGGGGTCAAAATCTTAAAAAAAGATTTGTATAACTATCTGTTACTAAGACAGCGGTCCCTTCACAATCAGGTTGGTAAGGTTCATTGCTAGTTCACGGTCAGTGACCCCTGTACGAGCCAGAGAGCGGATGTGGCTTCAAACATTTTCATTTTCAAAATGAGCTCTACATATTCTGGGCCGTGTCATGGATGAAGCCCTGAGCCAAAACCATACGCAAGGCGTGAACGACAGGATGTGAGCGTTAAAATGGGCTTAACGTCATTTCGCACGTATGACGACGTGCGCGTGTAAGTGTCACAGTTCAACTGTCCAGAGTGAAGCTGGTTTTATAGAGTAAGCTCACTGATCTATCGTGCGCAAGAATACCCCACTCAGACACATTATACTGATTCCAAACCGACTAATCCTTGTTGTACCCATTAATGCCGGACGCCAGGCAAGGGACCAGCAAATACTAAAATAACATTGTTATGATGTTAACGTCTTTTAGTATGATGCGACCGGGGATCGAACTCGCGACCTTCCGCTCTTCCGACAAGGTAAGGACCATGCTGTTATGTTGCCAAAGACGCCGTATTCGTGGCAACGATTGGCATTTTTCTTAAATTCAGAAAAACATACAGAACCTACAATTCATATTTACATTTTGGTGCACATCTTAACGGTTACGATCGTAAAGTGACCGTCCCTGAATTGATGATCTGAAAGTAAAGCCATTAGCATTTTACACTTTATACACAGTGACACGCATTGTAGATGGGATACGTTGATTTTGTTTGTTCACGAAACAGGCAGTGCAGACACAGTATCATTAGTTGAATAATGTCAGTCACGTCGTTTGAGTAATTAGAGCTGGGAACAGTCGAACCCATATATATTTTTTTGTAGCAACAAACGAGGTTAGATTTAGGGTTTTGGAAAGATCCAGCAACGCGGAAATACAATGTTGATACAAATTGGCAGAACTGGAGTCGAAATTCAGTCAACATGTTTGTCCACTAAATTAAAAACAGAAAATTAAAGTGGTGTAGAAAACACCCCCGAAACATCATTATTTTAGCGATACATCTGTTTCACCTACGTCATCGACAAACCTAAACTGCAGGTCATGTGCCTGGTTTTGGAACTGGGGCTATCCGACCTGTCACATTTACAAGAGCCACTCAACTGTCTAACAGAAGAGACACCACATTTATTTAACATGTCACACTGAAGACCTGGGTTAGATTCCTAGCATGGGTTCAGTGTGTGAAGCCCATCTCTGGTGTCCAACGCCGTGATATTGTTGGTACGTTCCTACACGCGGGTTAAAACCAAACCCACCCACTTCATTAACATCGGCCAAAATGGGAACTATGTTGGTCTCTTGTGAATGTACAGAAAAAAACCATTACGAAAATTGTAGTAAGACACAATGGCGTCGTACAACGCTCGAACAAGTGTCACGTGACACTGACAATCGGTTGAAGAGAACAAACAACTCATATACGGACAGAAATGTGCATTGGAGTTTCCAGCCATTGACATTATCACCACAAATGCTTTTTACGTTAATACAGACATGAACGATTTTGGGGGGAGCGTTAGATTTTTCACTACGCATATATATTACTTAGTAATGTGTGTTGTTTGAACTCAGTATGTTTCGTTGACAATCATCCGCTAATGCAATTTCATCATATTCAAGCTTTACAATCTGTGAACCCAGAAAAGTCACACCAGCTTTTTAGAAGAACAGCTTCCTTTTATGAACGCCTACAGACAAAAGGTTTAATGGACATAAATTGTCCGATATTACCGACGTCCGTGACATATGCACAACAGCAGCATGACATTATTTATCATGTACATACAAGGGGAACATCACAACATATCATATCTTCACATGTACAGTATTAGTATGTTACCATTAACAACAAATAAATTCATCCAAGCCTGGATTTCATTTACTATGTGGTCAAACAGACAAAACTGTAGTTTATTCACAAAAACAAACATGGCAAAGTACTTTGGTCTTGCGAAAATAACAAGTGTGGACACGGAAAAGTCTAAAGAAATACATAAGTGTTCAATAACGAGCATATGCTTAACATCTAGTAACATCCCTGAACATCCTCTTTATTGACTGTTGAATTTGACTTTAAGTGATTTCGTCTCATTTGATGTATTGGATTTTGTCCGGATACATCAAGGTTTTGCCCTATTACATCAAGGTTTTGTCCCAATACATCAAGGTCTTATCAAAATACATGAAGGTTTTGTCCCAATACATCGAGGTTATATCTGAGTACATCGAGGTTTTGTCCCCATACATCAAGGTTTTGACCCAATACATCAAGTGTTTGTCTCAATACATCAAGTTTATGCTGTATCTCTAGAGGCAAAGACCACCTCGGCCATCAGCCGATGGCCATGAACAAAAGAAATCGACTTTTGACATACCTGTGAACCTTTCCCCATGACGCCAAATTCTCGAGACGTCGAGCTTGCTACCAAGTAAACTCATGGATTTTAGAAGGGGCATATCATCGGAGGACATCTGATACTAATCTTGCAGTAGTTGTCACTAGAGGAAGCCATATGATCGGTTATTACATCAGGTCCAAGTTATCGAGGAGTAAGAAATATTTAGTGTGGAAAGAATATTGTGTTGAAATTATCATGATTTGAAGATGAAAGGTCAACATATCCATACAGACCTAACTATGATATGAAAATAAAGGGAAAAACGATCATACAAAAACATGAATGTAAAAAGTCAAAATATTAAAACATGTTAAAAAACGTCTAAACGTGGGTTTAAGTCATAGGTGCTGCGACATATCAACAATGTGTGTATAGAATTAAGATATGAATTACGTACAACGTTGCTGTAGCTTTTAAACCAGGGATCTTTTCATGAAAGATCAGGTTCAGAACCAGAGAGTCCAGATTGCACTAACAAGTACAAGTTGTGGTTCCATTTGGAAATGCAGACCCAGTCGGGTAGGGCGATAACTGCACCACAATAACGACATACGTGATGACAGTCCCGGTCATCTGAAACAGATAACAAGATCACGTGTCATGATGGTCTCTGCTACCTAAACATTAAAACACAACATATCTGACCATAGCCTCAGCCATCTGAATCAGATAACAACATCATAGCTGTCTTTGAAATAGTATTGGCCCGTCTTAACAACAAGGTAAATCATGGTGTGCAAAGGTCCAGTAAACTCCCTACCGTACTGATAAATTAATTATGAGATAGATGTTTGATTCGTAAATAGTCAGACGCAACAGCTATTGTGACATATTTTTTTTCATTTGGTATGAAATGACTCTGTACACAATTAACAGATTTCAACCTAGCTGAAGAACCCCACGTGAAGTGGATGAATATTGAGAGAAAAATGGCATATATTCACACGTGGCCAGTAAAATTAACTAAATTTTTAAAAAAAAAAAAAGAAACAAAAAAACCCAAAAAACAAAAAACAAAACTAAAAAAAAGCAAAACAACCAAACCAAAACAAAACAGTAAATTCAGTTTATTGTATTCACGGCCACAGGCCCATATACAAATAAACATACTATCATACATATATACATTGGTAATGGAAATATAACACATTTGGCATATATAGTTTACTTTTGGTCTTTAATCTTTTCCTATTTAATAGAAATGGTGTGTTTACAAAATTTACATACGTTCCACACAGTTTCACTTTTACAATCAGACATAAGTGTACAAAACATTACAAAATTACAATTCTTGATGTATTTCTGAGGAATAATTTGTTGTCTAATTTCATTATACAGTGTGCATTTTAAAATAACATGGAATTCATCTTCTTTTTCATTTAAGTTGCAAAGTTTACAAATCCTATCCTCCTTAGGGTATATTATTTCTACATCCTATATCTACCTGTAATTGGGCGCCTCCAGTTCTTAGTAAAGCTAAGTATCGCCTCATTGCTGAAAGTTTTGTAACATATTTTTCTGGGAACATATTGTTTTTATACAAAGAATAATTGTCGTATCTAGGACTATCGGTTAAAACTGAATGCCACTCTTGTATGGAAACATCTTTAAGCCTCATCTTTATCATATTCAAAAACAAGGGGCAATGGCCAACCTCTTGATATATCCATACATATCCAAGACCCAGCTTGAATAGTGATTCTCTAATAAATGACACCCAGCGAAGTCTTTTCTGTATATCTAAACAAAATAACATATTGTAAGCTTTTTGGGAAGTCTATTATCTGACATGTGGAGTAGTGATAACCAATATCTAATGCATCTTGTAAACGTTTCTACATGGACTGGGAATCTGCCACAATCACCAGTATCCATTGCATTTGGTGTATTATTTGGAACTCTCAAGCATCTTTTGCAGGCTGTTGTTTGTATTCGTTCTAAAACATGAAACTTCTGGTAGCCCCACAATTCTGCGCCGTACACACAAATAGGTTTTATCTTCGCATCGAATATTTTAAAATACAGCTCATAAGATAGATTGCCGAGCGGTTTCATTGACCTCAGTAGCTCACATAGCGCAGCTTTACCCTTAATACAGACACTTTGTACAGATTTTTGCATGTTTAGATTATATGTAAACAGGACACCAAGATATTTACACTGTGGGACTATTTTAACTAAGTCATTTCCAAAGTAGCATTTTTTAATATTTTCGTAGACCACCATGTTTTCTAAACACCACAATATTAGCTCTTTTGTAAACTAACTTGCAATTTCCATTTCATACCATACGCATTCAAGGTATCAAGGTGTTTTTGTAGACCAATAACTGCATATGAAAACAAAAAACCCACCAATCCAAAACAAAAAACAAAACAAAACAAACAAACAGATAAGGCGTCTTAGCCATATGTCGAAAGAAAACAACATTTGGCATCTAAAACGACCACGAGCAAGCTTGTAGATCGTCCCTGTAATGGTCGCCCACCAATAACCAAACACCTCATCAAGACCGACAGACAGCGGTTCCAGAGAGTGAACCCTACGGCGAGAACCATACCCTTCAAGACAGTGTATGTGTGAGAGCAGTTAGACGGCTTCTCGATAAGGCCTCTGTTCAAATGCGCCGGTTCTGACGTCGATTCCGAGGTGTTTAATGACGCTTACATCTGAATGCGTCGTTCACATACTTATAACGTGAACGACCTCTTTTCCAGTTGACAAGCTGCGTGTCGTTTCACGTCGTGCACCACAGAACTATGATCATGAGTACATCTGACAATGACTCAGTGGCGTTTGTGCAGATATGCTGTAATGAGATGTGTCCAATTTTGTAATTCTTCTAGTACAAACCACACATACTAGCAAAACAAAGTAATTTTGCATTATGTGATGCCTATTCTAATGCAAAAAGATAATAACATGATTTGTGGTGCTTTGCTCCATCTTTTTCATCACTATCGCTACAGGATATAATCGTAATAATAGCCATCCCTTGAAAAGATGTGTGTTACAAGTCAGTTCACACATTCAGCAACGCTTGTGTCCACCTTTGGTGTTGATGACGACGCACAGACGACACGAACCTACTGAAGAAAGCTTTGGATATGATGTTCCATGTCTGTCTTGTTTTACGACAGCATAGTGAATGCTTTATTCTCCATCCATTTCATCCTAAAATGTGGGAACAGGGAGCAAGGCAGCTAGTACGGGGAGTACAGGAATGTTCTTCTGTCTCAGGAAATCAGTCACAACACAAACGACATGTGGATGGGCATAATCTTGCTGAAGCGTGACGCTATGTCTCTGTCCTTGAATTAACGACTGCACATGAGACCCAGTAATATCACCTCTGTACCGCAGTCACATAACCACTGAGAAAGACAAGCTCTGTTGGGCAATGAAATGTGATGGTGACCTATACCATAACGCTTTCGCTAGCAAACTGTCGGCGTTGAAGAATGCATACATCAGGATACCATTCAGCATCGCCGTCTGAACTCCTGTCCTCTGCCATCTGTGATGTCCACAGGAAATTTCCACCCGTCAGTGAACAGAACGCCATCCCAATCCTGTCTCCTGTGCCGTTGATGCCGTCTGCCCCAGGCAAAATGTGCCTGTCGGTGACGATGGGACAAAATTGGACGCATTGCTGTCCGTCCTTGCCGTTCTTGTGCTCCCTCAGGCGCTTCCGTACAGTCCTGGAACTGGTTGGACTTAAGCCAATCGATTCCTGAGATGGATCGGCCAAATGTGGTTGTCTTGCTGACATGAAGTCACTAGTGGAAGGCCGGTCCGAGGCAAATCTCTCGTGTTGCCGTAATGTTCAAAATGTCTTCATAGAGATGAGATCGTTTTTCCACGGACACCAAATTCTCTGGACACTTCTCATTTGGGGCCATTCCAGTCTCCACCATACTCATTGAGCTGAGACGCTGATTTTCTGTAAGCAGTGGCATGACGATGACGAAGTTTAAGGTGAAGTTAACGTGTTGTCCACACATTTGAAGGTGAGTGAATAATTAATCGTTTGTCAGTTTTCGAGCAGGTGTGTGAAACATACAGAAAGTGGGTGAGTTCACCGTGCACGAAGTGAACGTGTCACGTGCGATACTTAACATCACATTCCGTGCAAGTGCATTGCTACATGTTTATTTAGGGTTATTTCCATAACGCTTCATCATTTTTTTCATAATTTTATACTATGCGCAGGTACTTGCTTTCCTTTATAGTTTCTTCATTTTTTTTAATGGAAGCAAAATCTCTCCCTTGGATATTGTAACATATACATTTTAAGTGTTGGTGGCTAGTAAGTCGTAGAACAATTTAAATCCACTAACTGTAAGTATTGTTGCCTTGGTTACCAGGAACAGGCCCACAACTGTGATTCCAACCTGTGATGTTAACACCTGCGACGTAAACATCCCCAACTGTTAGAAAAGAAAATCACAAAAAACATGAACACTCTTTATGTGGAACATAATGGTAGTGCAGAATTAGATGGTGGTTCTTCAAAATGTAGTTGGTATAATATATATGTACAATTGGATATAGATATAATTTCAGTGTTACTATCATGTGTATTCTACTGGATTAAATCTTTTATAGCAAAGTCAAGAACACTTTCTGTACCTCTGAGCATAGTTAGTAACAAATGACCATTACAGTAACTCACTGCTCGAAATGACTTTTCATCCATGACTGACACTCTTATTCTATGCAGGAGATCCACAAAGCAGGTGCTCTGAAAATAACCAATATAAGATGTGGAGAGTACATATTCCCTAAAGTGTATTGTAAGAACGTGCAGGTGCATTAGACTCATCGCAGGAGAACGTATACAATGTATGTTATAATATTCCCAGGGAGTATTGAGAAAGTTTCGGCAAATATCTCATGTATGACGATAGCAATAGAAGTTTTACTTACGTGAATATATTGAGATATGGTTCTGTTACATTTTAAGTGTCACTGAAATACTTTGTGAGACCTGCAATAACACGACTGTATTCGCCTGGGTACAATACCGATCAAAGATTGTAGGACTACGTGTGACAGGGTATCCCAATATTTGACAACTTCTTTCAGAAGGAGGTGTATTAAAATGGACATGAGTGGACATTTGTCTTTTGTGGATCACTTTAATTACGTTCAATATTTTTAGCCAGACGTGATACATAGATCGATCTGGTGGTGTTTTCGATAATTTTCGATTTCTGAATATTTCTATTTTTATTTTTGGCGTTTTCATGGTAACAAGTTTGACTTTGACTAAATTTGGTGGCGGTGATCTTCGGAGCGGAACCATATCACTATTTCTTCAACAGACTTAGCCCATAGGTAGGTCTGGTGGTAAATTGGCGTCTTGACAGTTGTCAAACTCTGATTAATATATGTTTTGCGTTTCCCATCTCAACAAGTTTGACTTTAACTGAATTTGGTGGTAGTGCTCTTTTCCAGAGCAGAACTTTTGATATTCTTCTTCCACATTTCTGTATGCACGCCAACACATGTGACATGGTCATAGCTATTTCAAATAGTCACAAAATGTATGTTGCCCTTGCGGGGGATATTGATGACGTTGTCTTGTCTTTTTCTGTCCTTTAATAGTCCCCTTATATTCTCAAATAAAAAATCTAAAACTTCAACATTTTCGTCCGACAACCACTGTTTTGTGCAGCCCGGAGTGTCTGTGGGGTCAGAAGAACTGTTGCAATAACTTTTCGAAATATTATGTTGCAATAGTCTATGGTTACTGCAATAGTTGATTCCCCGTCAACAGTGACCCTTCGTAATCATCTATGCCTTGCAACTGTTTATGGTGTATGGCTGATTGTATGTCATCATACAAATCTCATGTAGCTGACTGAAACCTCGATAACTGCTGTAGTCACACTGAAATATTGCCAAAGTGGCAATATATTATACCTCACTCACTCACGGCTGGTCCACATGATACGTTTGTTGTCAAATATACGTGTTCATTTACAATGCCAAATGCCATTTAGTACTGCATCGGGTGTAACTACTGTGAGGGGTGTGATTACTACAACGATCACAGGCATAAAGTGTTGACGTTGTCGTAATGTCACAATAGAATATATGCAGTTGTGCGGCCCATAACCGGGTCAGAATCCACCGAGCAATGTGTTGCCCAATTTGCCAAAACGGTGGCATATGTACAAAGGTCGAGGACAATATCAAATCGTTAATATTGTTCAACAATGTAACTATACACTTACCATTGTATTGATGTACGCTCCAGCAAGTGTAATAACCGCAGCAGGAAGCACTGATCCAAAAAAAGAATTAGCAAAAATCACTGCTCCATCTGCCGAGGGATCCCATTTCTGCAAACTATATATGGTGAAGCAAAGCAGCGGGATACAACACAAGTAAGTAACAAATGTCCCTGAAGAAAACATTGCTTCAATCGTGTCCACCACACTGACAGCGTCTTCATATTCTTCACGAATCATTTCCAGGACCTCTACGTCGTACTGTTTTCTTCTTAGCCTTTGCCTGACTGATTCAAATTCCATTCCGATATGATAAGCAGCAAGTGCTAGAAAGCTGAGCGTGACCCCAAGTCGTACATAGACAAGCGACATATGGAGGCAGTAGAGAACCAAACCAATATCCCATAAGATTGTTCCTGGCACAAACGGCGCCATTCTGAGGTAACTCACTAACCTGACGTTAAGCTTATCATCTCTGATATTGGATACGATGTCGTATGGGACGTACACTGCTACAAAGAAGGCGGACATAACCCATAAGCCCAGAATCACCCCTAGAGTCATGTGAGCTCTTCTTGTCAGCCGGATTTTCGATCTCTCCAGTTTTTCAATGTAGGCCATTGCGTAGTTTCTCCAAGACATAATAACGACAGTTTGGAAACATACGGTGTAAAAATGTGATATGAAAAACATGACTTTGCTTGCTTCCTTTGGTGAAGTCAGGTTGTTCCAGTTGACTAGCCATCCTATACGTACAACCTCAAACCATCCGAGTACCAAAGTAAGCACTGTGATGACAAAAGACACTGCCCCTAAGCATTTCCCACGCAATGTATCTCTTGTAGAGTCCTTGTAATATACTCCACAATTATTTAGCACAGTCATGAGATGCTTGCATGTCTTTATAAAGGTGTAATCCTTTACTGTAATCGAGTTTCCATTCATGATGCAGGTGGAATCAGAAATGATGTCTATCCTACTGGCAATGCTGGACATAAATACCGATCCATAGTGCCATCTCGTCCAATACAGTAAAGTGAAACGTGTGGATTCGACAAGTCCTTTTCACCGTTGACATGGAGACAGGACACTATGGCTCTGTGAATCTGTTTGGTTAGCCATTACCTTTTCAGCCGATATGTGTGTGCCTGTAGGCGTATATTGGTTCAGTTTCAGTTGTTATCCAAATGATGTAATGTGACTGAGATAGTCTGGACTAGGTTTCCCGTGCAGCTAATACACAGCATATTTGTCTGTGTTGTTTGACTACGAGGCTTCGCTCCTATCTAATCTGGGTTGTTTCGGGTTCTGGAGAGTGAAGAAGGGAACTTTTAGTTTCAGCGTTTGCTTTTCACAATGAATAGTTTATAGTAGACAAACTTCATGTCAAAGCCGAATTGTATTTTGAAGTCATCTCAGCTGACATTGTCACATTAATTTGTGGCCAATCTTGCATACAATCACCAGAAGCGGAGGGGATGGTGTAATCCAGCTAGGGACCATGCAGTAGCAGAAGTACTGTAAGTCCCCATGGCCCCTAGTATGGTGATCTACCTTTAGTTGTCGGTGATCTATAGCTTGTTTTATATTGTATTGTCTGAATAGTCATATTAGGTTTAACGTTTCACGCAAGTTGTATTTCCTACTGTGACATTCTAGTTGTTTTACTGTCCTTTGTCGACAGTATTTTTAAAATATACATCACTTTCTTTTTTCAAGAATGTTCTCGTCACGATATGGCTGCAATATTGCCGATGTGACGTTAAATATTAACTCACTCACTCTCAGCTGACGGATGGTCTGCTCACGATACAATTATTTGTCAACGTATCAACAATCGGTGCCAAGAGACATATCCCAAAAGAGCGGCATGTCATCAGCTTCCGAAAAATACGAAATACGTTTCAAGATGGTAGCAGTTGTTACCTGCTTTTAGAAAAGGAGTGGTCTGACCACGCTCAACAAAATGTGAAACATGTTCTTCCTCACGATACCTCAGTGGGCTAGAACTCTTAAAACAGGGCACGCGTGTTTACTTTTTACATTAAAACACAAACACATAACGCCATATAACTGGAATATTGCTGAATGTGGTGTAAAACTAAACTCACTCACTCACTCCTCTAGGCAAACATTTCAAAACTATACTGATCGATATATCATTCACTTGACTATTATCATTTATTGCATTAAAACTTAGGCTTACTGCCACGGCACGACGAAGGTGGCATGCCCTGACTGATCAATGATCAATGTGTAAACAATGTGTTTCCCGCCATGGAGAATTTATTGGCAGTTCAAACTGCTGCAGAGTTTAATGACTCTGAACGCGGAACATACAGACCCTGTCACAGTGTGAAGTTGCAGCCATTTGTATTTTAGTCTTTGCAGAGTTTACTTTGAATGAACAGGGTTTTAAAGCCTCATGTGCAAGTATCTGTCGATATTACATTAAGGAAATACAACATCTAAAGTACTGTCGGAAATAATTGTTTTCACCTTTAACCCTACACATAAATTTCGTCTAACTATAGTGTCAGCGTGAGGGAGATAGGAAACTCGAAAAGGTGCTTTCCTGAAATTAGTGCAGCAAAAGAGCAAAGCGACTTACTTGGAACAGGCCATGACTTAATGCAAATTAGTGTACGATGATACTGCATCACAAAAGACACTTTTTAAATGTCCAGTTTGAATTTAGACTTAGCTTCATTATAAACGATGGCTGACGTAAAATATACTACACAAAAATAGTTAGCGATATACATAAGTTTTATGAATAATGAACTATTTTATGACTAATAATGATTTTGGGATATGTAAGTGCATTACAGGCCCGGCGATATATAATATACAAACAGTGAAAACAATAAAGGCAGTTATGGCATTAGATACCTAGTAGCAATAGCGGCACTGATAAATACAGGGGGTGGGGTGTGTGTTTGTTTTTACGCTTTGCTGGATTTTAATACATACTGTGTTGTCAGTGGGTTTGCTACCCTGGTTAAGTCAGTTCGGAACCTAAAGCACCGTTCGGGAAACTGTCATTATACGTTGTACGAATACCCTGACCAGCGTCATTGTGACAACCGAGAGACACTGTGGCTCTCCATTCGGCAAACGTTTGGCGTAGACGTTTATGTGACGTTTGACTCCATGGAAGTGGATGAAAAAACCCAAACTCTTCTTTGGGCACACTCCTTCGATATAGAGGATCATAAACTGCTTCATCCTTTGGGCACACTCCTTCGATATAGAGGATCATAAACTGCTTCATCCTTTGGGCACACTCCTTCGATATAGAGGATCATAAACTGCTTCATCCTTTGGGCACACTCCTTCGATGTAGAGGATCATAAACTGCTTCATCCTTTGGGCACACTCCTTCGATATAGAGGATCATAAACTGCTTCATCCTTTGGGCACACTCCTTCGATATAGAGGATCATAAACTGCTTCATCCTTTGGGCACACTCCTTCGATATAGAGGATCATAAACTGCTTCATCCTTTGGGCACACTCCTTCGATATAGAGGATCATAAACTGCTTCATCCTTTGGGCACACTCCTTCGATATAGAGGATCATAAACTGCTTCATCCTTTGGGCACACTCCTTCGATATAGAGGATCATAAACTGCCTCATCCTTTGGGCACACTCCTTCGATATAGAGGATCATAAACTGCTTCATCCTTTGGGCACACTCCTTCGATATAGAGGATCATAAACTGCTTCATCCTTTGGGCACACTCCTTCGATATAGAGGATCATAAACTGCTTCATCCTTTGGGCACACTCCTTCGATATAGAGGATCATAAACTGCTTCATCCTTTGGGCACACTCCTTCGATATAGAGGATCATAAACTGCTTCATCCTTTGGGCACACTCCTTCGATATAGAGGATCATAACCTGCTTCATCCTTTGGGACAGTCCTTTCTCACCAATGGACTCAATAACAATAATTGTTACACTTATTAACCCGCTGCAATTTTGTTGTGTGCGACGTTAACAACAAACCAGCAAACCAACCAGCTTTTACTGTCACCGATGCACCAATGGAAATAATATATAAGCTCGTTGTACGCTTCGCGAACAGTAAATAGTTTTATACACATCGACCAGATGACAAGATTTGAAGAGTGAAGTCTTCACAAGTCGTAAATCCAGTTGCTGTAATGTATCGTGTTAGGCAATATTCACCCAGATCTGTCTGCCCTAGCAGCTACAAGATGTGTTTCCATTTGGACACGTTGGTCCAGTCGGATACGACGGGAACTGCAGCACAATGACAACATACGTGATGATAGTCCCAGCCAACTGAAACAGATAAAACATACGGGTTAACGGTTCCAGATGAAATAAATAAATAAATAAATAAATAAATAAATAAATAAATAAATAAATAAATAAATAAATAAATAAATAAATAAATAAATAAATAAATAAATAAATAAATAAATAAATAAATAAATAAATAAATA
The DNA here is from genome assembly GCF_037392515.1 of Haliotis asinina. Taxonomy (NCBI): domain Eukaryota; kingdom Metazoa; phylum Mollusca; class Gastropoda; order Lepetellida; family Haliotidae; genus Haliotis; species Haliotis asinina. Next base: position 16,767,624 of record NC_090283.1, on the reverse strand, counting down.
AATAAATAAATAAATAAATAAATACTGAGGTGAATCCCAGTCATGTGAGTGCGCTTTTATACTTTTACGCCGCACAAAGCAATATTCAAGCTATGTAGCTGCGGCCCATAAATAATCCAGTCGGGACCAGTCAATGCGGTGATCTGTGTAATTAGGATACGATATGTGTCAGCGAGACTGACCAACCAATCCTATTAGTCGTCTCTTAGAAAAAAGCATGGGTTGTTCGAAATCAATGCTAACCCCAATTTTCACGAGTCTCCACCTAGATAAAGCAGACTATACAACATACGTGATGACTCAATCAGACATTAATAACCTATGTAATAACATTCCCAGTGTATTTAGATAACTGTATAAAGGCTGATTTATCTAAAAACAAAACATGGAAAAAGAAAGTAAGACGTGGTTTCACATCTGAATCGATGTCTACTCATCTTACCCTTATGATATTTTGATGAGATAAGATAAAATAAGACTTTTTATTAGCACGAAGGAAATTTGCTTTGCACGGTTAAAATAAATTGAAAACACATGGAACACAACAAACGATACACATACATACGACCACAAAAACACCCATACATATGTCAAATATTACTAAAACACCTAGCAAGAACACCAAATGATGATTTTAAACATTTGACATATTATTGGTCTAACGTAAAACTAAACTCACTCACTGATTGGTCTAACGTAAAACTAAACTCACTCACTTATTGGTCTAACGTAAAACTAAACTCACTCACGTATTGGTCTAACGTAAAACTAAACTCACTCACTTATTGGTCTAACGTAAAACTAAACTCACTCACTGATTGGTCTAACGTAAAACTAAACTCACTCACTCATTGGTCTAACGTAAAACTAAACTCACCCACTTATTGGTCTAACGTAAAACTAAACTCACTCATTTATTGGTCTAACGTAAAACTAAACTCACCCACTGATTGGTCTAACGTAAAACTAAACTCACTCACTTATTGGTCTAACGTAAAACTAAACTCACCCACTTATTGGTCAAACGTAAAACTAAACTCACCCACTGATTGGTCTAACGTAAAACTAAACTCACTCACTTATTGGTCTAACGTCAAACTAAACTCACTCACGTATTGGTCTAACGTAAAACTAAACTCACTCACTTATTGGTCTAACGTAAAACTAAACTCACTCACTTATTGGTCTAACGTAAAACTAAACTCACTCACGTATTGGTCTAACGTAAAACTAAACTCACTCACGTATTGGTCTAACGTAAAACTAAACTCACCCACTTATTGGTCTAACGTAAAACTAAACTCACTCATTTATTGGTCTAACGTAAAACTAAACTCACCCACTTATTGGTCTAACGTAAAACTCAACTCACCCATTTATTGGTCTAACGTAAAACTAAACTCACTCACTTATTGGTCTAGCGTGAAACTAAACTCACCCACTTATTGGTCTAACGTAAAACTAAACTCACTCATTTATTGGTCTAACGTAAAATTAAACTCACCCACTTATTGGTCTAACGTAAAACTAAACTCACTCACTTATTGGTCTAACGTAAAACTAAACTCACCCACTTATTGGTCTAACGTAAAACTAAACTCACTCACTTATTGGTCTAACGTAAAACTAAACTCACGCACTTATTGGTCTAACGTAAAACTAAACTCACTCACTTATTGGTCTTAACGTAAAACTAAACTCACTCACTTATTGGTCTAACGTAAAACTAAACTCACTCCTTTATTGGTCTAACGTAAAACTAAACTCACCCACTGATTGGTCTAACGTAAAACTAAACTCACTCACTGATTGGTCTAACGTAAAACTAAACTCACCCACTTATTGGTCTAACGTAAAACTAAACTCACTCATTTATTGGTCTAACGTAAAACTAAACTCAACCAGTTATTGGTCTAACGTAAAACTAAACTCACTCACTTATTGGTCTAACGTAAAACTAAACTCACTCACTTATTGGTCTAACGTAAAACTAAACTCACCCACTTATTGGTCTAACGTTAAACTAAACTCACTCACTTATTGGTCTAACGTAAAACTAAACTCACTCACTTATTGGTCTAACGCGTTTAACACATTCAACATTTGGGTAAAGACTTGGTAAAGACTTTACCTGTCATGACCATCATGACCCATGTAAGCAAACTGGAAGAATTGATTATCTTTATTTGTTAAGTTACAACTAAAGTGACAACACACTGCCATTTGGACGAATGATTGTCGAGCCGCTGTAGTCCTAAATTACGATGTTTGATCTTCAACTACATCTCTTGTCTCGCCTTGTGTATACTAAACAGAACAAAAACACGTGTAATGACATGCCCATGTTTTTTTTTTATAAACAGGAACAAAAGATGCTATTCAGTATTAACCAATGTATCACATATTCTATAGTCAAATTCTGAAAGTGACACTGCCAATAATCCCACGATTCCCTTTCTGTTTATAGCAGGATAAGCCTTAAACGTTGCTTCAATTAGAATTCGAGTGTCTTTTTGATTTGATATATTGTTTATGAGACTTAGATACACATTTCCTTCTTGACTTAATTCAACAAGGTTGTGTTTTTCTATATTGTAATCACAGCAATGATTTTTGTGTCGGGAAAAAATCTTTGTATTTTGTGTCAGAAGAAACATATTTTTTGCCCCGCAAACATGTTTTCACATTTCAACATCGAACCAAAGATACTTCTCTCAATACACTCAACCATAAACCACGCTGTTAGTTAATGACAGCTGAGAATACTCATGGTAACAAATAAGGGAACACATGAAAGTATAAGTGTTTCCTTATTTATTTCTCCACTCTCACCCACAGTGAAATACATACCTTGTGAAGAAAAATGGTAAAGAATGGAAAGGAATGAAAGGAATTTGATGTGTTCCGTTATTGTTTCAATGCGTATATATAGAAGAATTTTCAAATGACTAACATCACAGAGAGCACTTTCTCTGTTTGGCGATAGACAACTGAATTCATAACATAAATTAATATTAAATTAAATTGTGTATATAAAGGAAACTTTAGTCCGTAACTGTTACAAAACGTCATATGTCGCTTGCTGTCCTGTGATATCTCAGTGTTACTAAATGGTTCACCAACAACGTACGGTGTTATAATTTTCTTATAAAATATATTCCTCATAATTATTGGCATTTCTGAGTGGTGCGTGTTCTTGTTCTTGTTTCTTTCCAAATGGTTGGGGACTAGGCTGAACATACAACCACAAAAATAAACAAAAACCCACAACATACCCACTTGCAGCTACAAATGACTAACGGCAGTACACCGATTGTGTCATCTGAAGTAGATTTGTCTGCTTATAAGGACAGGGAAAGAAACTTTGTTCTTTTGAATAAGCTTTGTCTTCAGAATATAATCCCTTGAATTAAATTTCCGAGGTATCTCCCTAATTATGGGCCAAGGAAAATGTCCAATGGTGAAATTATCAGTGAAATTCTGCCAAGTTAGTGCCAACTTTCATTATGGTTGCTTGGTAGTGGAATATCTTGACTGCGGAAGATGCTGTATTGGCCATAGCAGATACATCCATGAATGTCTCTGAAATGGAGAGAGATCCTCCATGTTGTGTCCATTGTGAGAGAATCATGGTCATATGTCTTGACTGTGTTGATTTTCAATCACAAGAGATACGTATGTTCATGTGAATACAACGAAGGATCTGTCCAATAATGTACATCTTCATTGACTCGTTTTAAAGGGATTGATATTAAATGAGAATTCCCAATGTCGCTTTGTAATTGTTTGAATGAATTTAAATTTGTTAGAATGAAATTTGACTTCATAACTGGAATGTGGTATATGACTGCCTCCAAGAGCGTATGTAAGTTACATTTGCAAGATTTTGCAGACTACGTGTTTTAATTGAAGAAAATGTGTTTTTTAATGTTTCGCTGAACTGTATTCAATCACCCAAGACTGAAGGGCTGATGTGAATCCAGCTGGGGGTCCATTCAGATAACAAAAGCACTGTAAGTCCCTATTGGTATGGTAACTAATATGGTAACTTGCCTTCAGTTGTTGCCCATTTACACCCTGTTCATATGTATACTATTGTACTGATAAGTAAGAAAGTTTCAGATTTATGCATTAGTTGTAAATTTAAATCTGTGATCGTATAGCACTTTATACTGTCCTTCGTTGATAGTTATTTTATAATTCATATCTGTATTTAGACGCAGTCTGTCTGAAATATAGTCGCAGTGACTTAAAATGTTCAGTTTCACCCACTCTCTCGCTCAAAATTGCAGTTGTGAGGTGATCTGTTAACTGTCCGGCACCTGTTAAGAATAGGTTAATTGCTTTTGTTTGTCTGTCTATTGATTAATTTTAGGTTACATTTTTTATTAGGGTCATACCGTGAACTGGATATACATACGAATCATTCAACAGTTTCTTAGTTGCGAAAATATTTTCTACCATACAGTGATACCAGGGCAATTCTATGCAAAGAAGAATAAATGACAATGAAATTTTTACTTGTGTAAGTTAAAATTATTTTTAGACATTTCATCAACATGTGAACAAGAGAACGTTAAAACTGTTCTTGTCTTCGTCAATATTAATAGGGTCATACTTGTTGAACTAATCTGACAGAGTGTATGGCACTCCACGGTCTCTTGTTACAAAAACAATCCTGTTTACCACTCTAGAATGTAAGCACCATGCAGAAAAAAGAAGGAAAATAGATGTGTATGATGACAAAGACATTCGACAACTGAATGCAATACACTGAGAAAGGAAACTAACAGCTCTTCAACGTGTATACGTGACTCCTTTAATGGAAAACTAATATGTATAGTGTATATGTTTATGTATAGTGGATAATCGTACATGAAGAAGGACAAGTCTGAAACGTCGTGATAACGAATGATAAACAGTTGTTTCCATAAAAGCCGCAATGTTGGTCTAGTTTCTAAATGTTTACCGTGCTGCACATTCTTCACTGATACACTGATACACTGAAACATACATACAGTTCACATCACAATCTAACTGATAATAAAGTTACTTACTGTGAGTATTGTTGCCCTCTCTACCAGAAACAGTCCCATACATACATACAGGTGACCGTGGTAACACATCACAGTCTAACTGATAATAAAGTTACTTACTGTGAGTATTGTTGCCCTCTCTACCAGAAACAGTCCCACAGCTGTGATTCCAACCCGAGAAGTAACCACTCGAGACGTAAACATCTGCAGCTGTTATAAAATACTTCGTTAAAAATAGACCACATATGTATTAAATCATATTGCGGATCGTTGCAATTGTCTAAAATTGCTGCAACGGGCATTACCACCCTGGACCTAAATATCAGCAGCTGTTTTGAAAGCAAATTAATTGTATGTTCGAAGAAATATTGACAGACTTTGATGCCAGTTCATGTAGTAATTTAAAATAATATGCTATTCAAACTACTTTTTCTCTTACAACACGGGTTTTTGTTATTTTAAAGCAATGAAACTGTGTGGTGAGAGCTTGGAAATATATACCACAAATATATACAAATTGGCATAATGTTATTTGGCCTTACAGATCGAGATGCTTGCTCATCCATGTTATGCAATGTTATCCTGTGCAGGAGATTCTCGAAGCAGGTGCTCTGAAATAAATAAAGGTGTGAGTGAATAGTCTCTTTACCTAAGTATACTAATGTGGACACTCTGTCCAACTGATCGAGGTGTATTTTACACTGCCCCATTCCTCCATTGGATAAAGTATGTCAAAACGCTTGTGAAATGCTGTAATTGGTGTCACAGTGATAACTTAAACATTCTGGATTCTAAGGTTTCGGGTGTCTTACGGCAACTTTGGACATCTGTCATGGTCAAATTTATAACCGTAGAGCTAATTACATACGTCGTTGACTTGAACTTCAAATTTTATCTAAAGACAGAAGTGTCTACTTAAAAAGGGCACAACATCTGTCACCAAGGTTCGTATTATCATGAAAGGTAAAGAGGTGAACATACCAGTTTCGTTCCAGAACGAATTCAACAATAGGTTTTTGAACATGCCTACAACAATTTACATTACTTTGAAATAAGAAGAAATCTCATCACACGCATGCCCTTGTCAAGACAATGTGTCATAGTCTCAAAACAAATGATATGTGTGACGCTGATGAGAGTTTCATGATGCCCTTGGTTTATGTTACTCACTTAAGTTACCGATGAGGTTAACAGAAAAGTTAACAGAAAAGTTAGTCCCTATTGGTAGACATCGTCATAGTGGGAATATTGTTGAATGTGGCAATAGGGAGCATTCATTGCTTAAGACCACCCCATTTGGTTCCACCCTAACTATGAAGATCACAACATCAATGCAATGGTAGGTGTAGGAAAACCGTCAGAATAAGTTCCTTTAGGTTTGTTACCTACAGTCGTATCTGGAACTGTCCAAAGGTCAAGAATTCGTATTTGCTCAACACTTCAATTTCAGTCCGAGTCGTTTTTATTGTGAGACGAATAACTTCAGTCTTACCACTGCATTTATGTAAGCTCCAGCAAGTGTGATAATTGCCGCAGGAAAGGCCGACCCAGAAACAGCATTGAAAACGACAATGACAGCATCTGCTGAGAATTCCCATTTCTGGAAACTGTAGATAGTAAAGCATAGCAATGGGAGACAACACGCGTAGGTGACGAATGTTCCTGAAGAAAACATCGATTCAATGGTGTCCACCAAGCTGACAGCATCTTCATATTCTTCACGAATCATTTCCAGGATGTGGATGTCGTACTGTTTTCTTTTTAGTCTGTGTTGCACTGACTTAAATTCCATTCCGATGTGGCAGGCAGCAAGCACTAACAAGCCGAGTGTAGCACCAAGTCGTATGTAGACAAATGCCATGTATAAGCCGTAGAGAATCAGACCAACTTCCCATAAGATTGTTCCCGGAACAAACGGTGCCATTCTGAGGTAAATCACTAAACTGTCGTTAACATTATCAGTTCTGATGTCGGAGATGACATTATATGGAACGTGCACTGCTAAAAGGAAGAGGAACATGATCCACAAGCCCAAGGCCAACCAGACCGTTATGTATGCTCTTCTTGTAAGCCGGATTTTCGACGCCATCACTTTTTCAATGTAAGCCTGTACGTGGTGTCTCCATGATATATTAATGGAAATTTGGAAACAGACGTTGTAGAAATGTAAAATGAAAAACATGACTTTGCTTGCCTCCTTCGGTGAAGTCAAGTCCTTCCAGTTGGTTAGCCATCCTACTCGTCCAGTGTGAAACACGCCAAGTACCAGAGTAAGCACTGTGATTACAAGAGATAGAACGTTTAAGCAAGTCCCACAAACGTTGTTCCTTTTAGCGCACTTGCAATTAACGCCAGTGTAATTTAGTAAAGTCATAAGCGGTTTGAATGTCTTTTGAAAGGTGTATTCCTTGACTGTAATCAGCTTATTTTCCATTTTACAGTAGATTCAGTAACAATAGATCGGTCTCACAGACAATGCCGGACAGACACCTTGATCAACAGCACTCAATGAAATGAAACAACACGTGCGGAATTGATGACGTGTTTTACCATTGTCATGGAGACAGGACACTATCACTCTGTGATCATATTGGATTAGTTATTCGGTAAACACATTCTTGTCTTCCTCCACTCCCAATTGATCCTAGTACAATGTTATTTGACACATCACGAGTTGTAAACATGGCGCTGCAATGGAAGTGGTTTCTCTTTTAGAATTCCATTACCGATCTGTTTTGTAGTGATAACTATATCTTTGCCATGTTAACCACTGTGTGTTTGTAATAGTTCTGTCGAGGTGTTTACACATTGGAGTTAATGGCTACTTGAATTGGTGCAATTGTAATTTCTTTGCGACTCCATATGACGTAATTCTTCAAAGGCATTTAGACGTTGGTGTAGTAATACAGGAACAATCTTAAGGAGAACCTTTTGAATATATTTCTCACGACGTTTAGTGATCAACACAAGCTGTTCTACTTTGATGTGTCCCTCGACAATTCATCCAACAAGATCACTCCCTCTCTCTATAGAAAACCAACACACGCTGACCAGTATATTCATGATCTATCCAACCATCATCCACAAATAAACAAGCCATTGTATAACACCTAAGTAGACGAGCCATGGCTATCTGCGACCCAGCCCAACTTCAGGGTGAAATTTACCACCTAAAAACATCTTCATCATCCTCAACGGATGTCCCAAATAACTGGTAGAGTAGACGGAACCACCCTAATTCAATGAAACGACGGTTCACCTAAACCCGAATCAGCTCCCATCCAGATAAACATTCTCTACCAAGGCCAGATTAGCCATCACATCAGCCTATTCCTAAGAAGAACTGCCAATGTTGATGTGACATTTTATTCTGATAAAACTTTGAAATGGGAGAGATGGAAGCAACTAGGCCGAATCCAATCCCTGAGGATGTACATGCAAAATTTGTTGTGATTGTGGAAGCAGCCATTTTGGAGAAACTTGCTGACCCTTCAGTATAAGATTTAAAGAACTTCACTTAAAAATTCTGATATCAAATCTGCACTCTCAGAACACATAGTTAAAAGTCCAATTCACGCCATCAACTGGCAACACACTCAACTCCTGGCGTCCAACATCATGTATTGGCGCATAATCTAGCAGAGAAAGATTAGTGTCGGCGAGTCAGCACAAAAGGATTAGTGTCGGCGATCAAGGGAGATCAAAGGGTTTACCTCCCTAGCGCCTGGTGCATCACAAAATATCATAAAGTCTCAACCACTCTGGTATGTAAACATACCCTTGTCCTCAGCGTTAAAGCTCTTTGTAGAAACTGACAAGGGCACCCATGTATAAACAACGTTCTATGCATTTATTTAAAGTCTCTGTACATATCTAAGTTATTCCAGCAATATTTTATACATTCATAATAATATGCATATTCATCCCATTAGCTTTGTTAGGTAAAACAATTCACTTTCAGTTGTATTATGTTGTCATAGCACTGTGACATCATGAGCATTGTGACGTCAGGGGCAGAGTTATCAGTTAGGCCTCACTGTTCAGTTCCACCTGATCATGATAGGGCTGGAACAAGCCCCGAAACATCGTGAAAAATAAATTCAAGAAGTTGTTATCTATAAGATTTGTCCTGTATGGATTCCCTTTGACGCTTAGTTATTCGTTCTTTTCTGAATCTTTTATATGTTTCCTTCATGCTGTTCACTGTCATTTTAGTCTTAATCGGAAATCGTATCAGAGATTTGGTTAAAATACGGACAATAGAAATAATGTGTAGACGATGAAGGTAATTTGATTTGAACCACAGCCAGCATCAAGCTGTTATGGACACATATTATTTCTCTTGTAAAAATTCTCCGTTTGCGAATGTTTCAGTTTTAGCTTTCTTCTTACTTTGGGCAAACATGGTAGGTGACAATCTCGGTATCTAAATGACATTTTCATCAAAAGAATGTATCAGAAACATTCGGGGACATTTTTTTTGTGAATTCGTAATCGTTTCGCTATGCACTGAAGACGGGACACCTTCTCAGCACCTTATACCGTGCAAAACGCGAAGGTCTGGGTTACAATAATGGCCTTCAGTAACCCATGCTTGTCGGGGATCGGGCTATCAGGCTCGTTGACTTGGTTAACACATGTCATCAGTTAGCAATTGTCCATGCTGTTGATCATAAGATTGTCTGGTTGCAGGTAGATGGACCGCAATATAGCTTGAATATTGCTGAGTGCGGCGTAAAACTAAACCCACTCTCTCATTATACTGTACAGGATGCGTGGGTGCTGTTTGATCTGAGGTGGTTTAGTAGTCCTCACAAACCAGAGTTACAAGCCACAATATGATGCCCATGACACATGCAAACTTCCATATGACAGTCTCTCTCTTTCCTTCTCTTTTTTACACCAATAAGAACATTCAATGACTTTTAAAACTGTCAAAATACGGGTTACAGTCGGTTATTAGCAGCAAATGTTTTGAGCAAGAGACTACTAGGACTGGGTGGTGAGACTCGCTGACCTGGCTGGAACATGTCATCGTATGCCAGTTGCGTAGGTTGATGTTCGTGCATGTGATTAGTCCAAGTCTCGATGATTTACCGACCGTCGCCAGCAAACAAACAGAGAACACGGGTCATGGTAACATGTGCGCGAATAGGTTAGATCAGCCTGATGATATGTCAGTGGGCTAAAAGTCTTGAAATATGACACAGGTGTTTGCACTTCTCTACAACAGCCATGAAAGCAAGGCGACTTAAAACTCATCCCATGTTACAACAATTACTGTTACAACTAACCTTGAAGGCTGTTCTAATTAGATTTATCACAATTTCAATGTATTTTGCACATGAAAAGATTTCTTTTAATGGGAAGGATTTACTTGCATGTGGGAGAAAATCAGAATTATAACATACTATCTCCTACTTTGGGACATTGGTCAACACGACAGGTTAGAACTTGGTGCTTTCTACAAAGTTTCAAACTAAGCTGGTCGATATATCTGTCACGCAGTTATTATCTGTTATTGACATACATGATTCCTAGATACTAATTAACGGAGCTATTATGTCCTGGTTGATCATTTAGTCAATGTTTAAACAACGCGTTTCGTGTTATGGACAGTTTACTGGCAGTATGAGTAGACAAATCCTGAAATACCATAATGCTATTAGCATCATAGAAAACTTCTGGATAGCATCTTATTAACTACTACGGATAATTGGATTCAGTAAATGGTGTTTGTCATGCACTCAAAAAATCATGTTGGGTGATAACCTGGAAGAATTAGCACCGTAGGTTAAAAAAACGATCAATTTCATAACTCTTGTCCGTTGGTTCACGTCGCAGTCAGCAATATTCGAGCTGTTTGATGACCAAATTATGTTATAATCACGATTCCTACATCAGTAAACGTTTGAGATATGTGAACGTTTCCATGCAATGTTTGTGGAGATTAAGTGTATCAGATATCGACTCCTGCCACTGTGAGACTCCAATCCTGGAGTTGTGATGTACAAGGAAAAGTCTTGCAGTGTTGACTTTATGAATTAATGTCATGGTAAATTCTTAGTATAACTGTTCGTATATGAGAATATATAAGAAAACACATATACGTTTGTATTTACTTATGTTAATTGCAGCAAGCCATCAACTGTACACAAAGAACAATTACTGCCATGACGCACTCGGTCATAATGTAATATGTGAAATAGGTTTCCACGTACTTGGCTCAACATAGTCTCTGAAGGCCTGGCATCGTTGATGCACTCATGATCACTGACATTAACTGATAGCAAAATAAGTCTCCGTGTTTGACCCAACATTTTCTCTGAAAGCCCGTCTTGCTTCATGCACCAACAGCCATGCATGAAATTGGTTGAAACAGTCGTACAATATCCTATTGCTCTCAAGTATTTGATTAGTTTGTGATTCGACCATTTTTGTTTGTACAAAACGTATAGTGTGTAAAAATATTCTAATCTATAGTAACGTATTACGTCTTTATCATTCACATTTTATGACTTATTTCCTAATGAAAGGTAGTCATGTTTTGCAGTTTAGGTTTTTTAATGACATTCATATAGATTTTTAGGATTATGTCCGACTTGAATTTACTCTTTATGAATAAACACATTGATATTGACGTATTATAACCAGCTGCTACCGGGTAGACCCATTCACATTTCCAACATCACTTTGCTTCTTAGGAAAACGAATGATTTATTACGAGACTACATTTTTCTTCTCTTCACCGAAATATCAAATGTTGAAGACTTTATTGAACACATACAGTTGTCAGGAGAATAATGGCCAAATGTGTCAGCCTAACTGCAAGTTGGTAACAAACAAAACAAAACAAAAACACAAAGAGATAGTAGCACCATTAATGCTTTAGTCATAAGTGCCACGTGAAGCAATGCATATATAGGTGACTGTTCAGGGTCGGGTAATCTCAGTCTTCAACTATTACCCATTAGATTATTTGATTGTGTTCTATCGTAACAACGCACTTTCTTTGAAATAGGCATTTTCAGTTGCGCTCTTTATAGTACAAAAGGTGAAGGGGTGGATAAACTGCGGATAGTTTTGTAGCTAATAGTTTCGTTTGTTCATACGCTTTGTTTTGTATTTATCAAGGTAGCACATGTTGGTTATAAGCGGTGATACGTGTACTAGAAGGCTATTTATGATAAGAAACATAGCTATGCCTTTAATGTTTTGAGTGGTATTTATTCAATGATGTGTGCGGCAGTTTTATAAATGTCACTATGCAGAATTTGCCGAACATGTGCATCGTGCACATGGCAATGATGTTCTATGACACTTTCAGCTTTATTCCAATGTCATGCCCAGTGCTCATGGTCTATTACGGCAAGTTAGACATTACTCTAAGAAGACTACATTCTGCAGAATTTCACCCAAATGAGGTGTCTTTTATTCAGTATTTTGTCTTCACTAATTCAACCTTAATTCCAAGCTTCAATTTCAAGACTTTAGATAACGGCACGGTGTTACCTTCAGTTTGTGGATACATTATTTCTTGTTTAGGAGAACGTTTACAAGAGTACTCTAAGAAGTCTTTATCATACTGAATTTCACCCAAATGAGGTGTCCTGTAAACCTAGGTTGTCTTAATTTATACAACATGACTTCCAAGATTCAAATTTATGAGTTTAGATGTCGCCTCTTTGCTACCTTCAATTTGGGGAAACATTATTTGTTGTTTAGGAGAAAATTTTCAATATTACTCTAAGGAGCCAGCATTATACAGAATGTCACCCTAATGAGGTGTCTTTTGCCCAGTATTTGGTCTTCCCTAATTTACCATCTATTTCAACATTTTAGATAATGACACTGCGTTACCTTCAATTTGTGGACACATTATTTGTTGTTCAGGAGTAAAATATTTTCAAATATTACTCTAAGGAGCTTACGTTATTCAGAATTTTATCTAAATGAGGTGTTTTTTAACCCTCATAACAAGTGCTTTGTAGATAGTTGAGATATCTATCTATCTATCTATCTATCTATTTATCTATCTATCTATCTATCCCCGTGAAGGGAAGCAATCCATGCTTGCCTTAAGAGGCGACTAATGGGGTCGGGTGGTCAGGCTCTCTGACTTGGTTGACAAATGTCATCGGTTCCCAATTGCACAATCGATGCTCATGTTGTTGATCACTGGATTGTCTGATCCAGACTATTATTTACAGACCGCCGCCATATGGCTGCAATATTGCTGAGTGCGGCGTAAAACTAAACTCACTCACTTTGAGACGTGTTGCTTGCTTTGAGGACAAATCACTCACTCACTATATATACGTGTGCGTGTGTTCGTGTGTGTACATACGTGCATATACATTGTGTGATTACTGTCACAGACTTTTATTCCAAACGGAATAAAAGATATAAAAGATATTGACTTCACAACCCGTCGCCTGTGGTTACTATGAGCAATAACGCCACTATTTCATGGCAGCAACACGTATGTGTCACCTAGCCCAGACACTGTGTTCTGACTGTAAAGTCTTCTGTACACCTTCTAAAAGTGAGTTTACACATTTGTTCGAATTGTTAAGGCAATGGTACAAAAAACGCTGGTTGGATGCGAGTCTGGACGACATTTTTGCTGAATGTGGCCTTCACGAATCTTGCATGTGAACAGTCATTCGCTCTTCCGTTGTTTTAATTGATCCTGGGTTTTTGCCAATCCCTTGAAACCCGTACACCTTCTCGTTTTATCTGCATGAGATTACTGAGAATTGTACAGTTTTTATTTGGTCACTCATTATTAATGTGTTAAATATGAATATTGCAGAAAGTAACTTCAACGACGGGTAAACAGTATTTTGTCGAGTCACCATGGGCAGCAATGTCGGCTTCAGTGCCAAAACTTAGAAAGTCGTGGTCAGTGCTATCCCAATAGAGGACCGCCTCTCCTTCATTTCAGACATATACTTCTTATGGGCACTTTCTTTCATAAGTCCCAAAGCATTCTCTACTGGCTTTAGGTCTGGGCTATCGCTTGGCAGATCTAATAACTCATTTGTTGGGTCCGAAACCCGACCTGTGGATGCTTTGAACGATGTTTTGGGTCGTTGTCCTGCTGGAAAGTCAAAACATATTCCACAGACCACGTAAGCAGATGGAAGAGAGCATCTGTGTATCGCTCACTGATCATATTCCGCATGCACAGACGGGCGTTGCCCCTAACACAGATTTCACCCCACACGTTAAATTTCGGACTGTACTTTGGGCGCTGATACAAAGTTTTTTCAGTTTGTTTGGTCCGAAATTCCAGAGGATTAGGAAACAGCCACACAGAACTTTTTATCTGCGAAAATCTCAATGTCCCAGTCAAAATTTCTGTTCCGTAAGCACCTGTTCAACCTTCGCTCCATTTGTTTAAGTTTCATGACCGTTGATGGAATTCCTCGACTTTTCTGCCAACCCATTGCATGCAGCTCAGGTCTATTTGTCTCCATGCAGACAGCCACATGTCCTCCATCAGTCATGCTCAACCTTACGTTTTCTAAACTCCTTCGTTTGTTTTCAGAAACAAGAATACCAAGCCGCCTCCTGTCACCGACAGCCAGTTTCCTGGGCCTCCCTGGTGCTCACTGCTATATCCATTTGCAATGGTTTTCAAAACACCATAAACAATGGACAAACGGATGCCTGTTCTACTTGAAATTTCTCTGATCTGGTGTCCTTGTTATAATACTCTAAAATCAACTTCCTCTTCTCTCAATCATCCATGACCTGTGAAGGTCAGGTGTAGACTAGGCCTCCAGCAACCCATGCTTGCCACAAAAGGCGACTATGCTTGTCTTAAGAGGCGACTAATGGGATTGGGTGATCAGGCTCCCTGACTTGGCTGACACATGTCATCGGTTCCCAATTGTGTACATCAATGCTCATGCTGTTGATCACCAGATTGTCAGGTCCAAAGGCGTAAAACTAAACTCATATCAATCACACTGAGGATCACTGAAAATGTCATCTGCTAGGAAGAAAACAAAGGGGGATAATTCTTCCCAAATGAAAAAGGATTCCTACAATTCTCAGTAATTTCTGGTCATGCTATAGCTCCATTCCTTGCTATAAGGTTTCTATTACGCAGAAAGTTCAAATGATTTAGATACAAACAGGCCAAGGACTATAGGAACCCCCCTGCAATATTCTCCATCTGACTGGAATAGTATCCGAAGTCTGAACTGTCCTTGGGAGTACATCTCAAGATGAGTCGACCAGCAACTCATAAAGACTAGTAAATCAAGTAGTCGCTCTGGGTCGTCAACATGGAGCGGCTGTGGTGATATCAATTAGCCTCTTCCAAAATCATTTTTTGTACAAGAGGTTGGTCCTTGCACTCCCAACATCCCTTTCGTACCAAATTCTGCTCTCTGTAAATTATATCATTGTAAGAGCAGTAAGATAACAGGAGCTTCGTCATAAAACCAGTAAATATTTGGTATTGTGTATTCAAATGTGATAAAGCGGAAGTTTCTGGGATCAGTCAACTCTCCTTTCTTGGGGAGAAGAATTGTGTAACCATTGCCGAACCTTTGCAGAGCCCCTGTATCCCTCCCCTAGACGCGTCTATGTCCTCAGATGCATTGTTCATGTCCTTAGATGCACTGTCCATGTCCTTAGATGCATTGTTCATTTACCTAGACTTGACGATTACGAGGATGGCTACAAAGAGCATGGTGTGAATTACAAAGCCTTGGAGGTTTCAAACAAGAAAGAAGTGAGGTCCTGTATTATACTGATTAGCCTGTATTTGTGATGTCATACGGAAACTATCTGCATTCAGGGGTGAGAATGTCAAAACACATAAAACAATGGGTAAAGGGAAATTCAGGTGGTTTATTTACAAGAATAACGCATAGACCACACTCCCACATCAATAGGTCACAAAAAGTTCATAAGATATTAGCTACGGCATGACACAGGTCAGTTGATTAGGTGTTTCCCCAAAACATCTTTCGATATTCACTGCATGGTTCATACTAACTCATATTAAGTGATATAAATTTGCTAAGTGCATGATTATGGGTAATTCAAAAAACCTTGAATGTTCCATAATACTGTAGAATACTTTGCAAGTAGTCTCATTGTATCTAAAACATGGCTTCATTAGATTAAGATTGTTAACTCAATATGATTCTCTGTTGAATTATTAATTACAAAAAAGTGTATTATGCTAGTGAAGAGCGCTTGTAAGACAATATTTAACACATGTCAAGTGAGTGAGTTGGGTTTTACATAGATTTTAAAGTTATTCCAGCAATATCACAGCAGGGGACACCCAAAATGGGCTTCACACATTGTACCCATGAGGGGAATCAAACCCAGACCTTTGGTATGACAAACAAACACTGTACCCACTGGGCTACCCCTCCTCCCTTAATACATATCAAAAATCAAAAAGTCAATAATCATTTCGGCATGTCATTCTTAAAACGGTTGGTTTTTTAAGTGATTTCATTCAATGAAGCAGTATATGAAATATAAGCAAATATCTTGGGTAAAGTGCTACAGTTGTGTTAAATAACTGGCAAATATGTCAGAGCAACACTCTGAGTAGCATGGGGGTCATTCATATTATAAATGAGAAAGAAACCATCACATTGATGGATTGAGATTGTATTTCCTGCAAGAAACAAAATGTATTTGAATGAAACACAGGCAAAATGTTTACCATAAAAACTTGTTTATACATTTAAATAATCTGTCTCAGTCCTACTGTTGCGATGCCCAATGTGCAAGGATTTATACCCAAGCATAGAGATTACTGAAATACAGTAAAAGGTTTGTTGTGCTGGAAATTGAAATTGTAATGAGGAGATAAACATACTGTGTTGGAAATTCAGAGGCATATAAATAAATCATATTAGCTCCAAATCTGACTTAGAACCAAACGCTTAGCATGACGTTTTCTATAAAAAATCTAGGGGTATTCACATTTTGTTCTGTGCGTCCTATTTTTCAACACAGTATGTTTCTCTCCATTCTACCACATCCGTGTTATTAAGATTTAATAATAATAATTCAATAATGTGTTGGAAAATCAAAGGTGACTTAAGTTAAACTAACAAAATTCAGTATTTATTGAAGTGAGGGTAAAATATGAAATATATATGGATTCCAACTTTGTCAAGCAATGTTCATCAATCTTTGAAAATGTTTCAGTACAAATATTCAACATACTGCAATTGTGCATCTATAATCACTACATTCAGTCACCCCAGTGATCAGACCCTCTATATTGTTTCCAAGGCAATATGATTCACACTGTACAACACAAGTTATTACATTGTAATGAGTGGATTGCTGTCACTCACAGAACTGAATACTGGAATAGTATTATTTTCAGGAATATTTTCAGAAACATGATTAAAGACAAAAATAAAAATAAAAACAATTCTGTGAATTTTGGCAGCAGAATTTGAGTAAAATGAACTGGGAATTCTAAGCTGAGGGGTTAAGAAGACAATGGGATTAGGGGAGAAAAATAACAAACCCCACCAACCCAGGTCAATGTAGGCACCATTGGGAGTTAATAAGACACAGAGGCATACAGGAGTTAATAAAGGCAGGGGTTCAAATATTTTTTAAAAGCCACTTTCCACAGGGCAAGTGACTTCAAGAAAGTTACTTGTGCTGATTAATTTTCCACTTGCCCTGATTTTATGACACCGTTTGATGCTAATGTTTAATGGACTATTTATGAAAGAGTGGTAAATTTCAAAGAACGATAGCTCTAAATTGCTATTATTGCGAAATGTAATAGCTACATTATGAGCAGATGAGATGATGAAATGAACTTCAAGTTTATTTGCAGTGTGAAACCATAAGTGGATATCATATAGTAGCCCACAGACAAGTAAGACACCATTATTTGACTGCCCGAAATGAAAACTGACTTGTCCCTGGCATCGGGCGATGGGATTTTTTAACCCCTGATAAAGGTCATGTTAATTATGAAATGTTCAGTAAACAATAAGTATGAGATCTAAGTAAATGCTCCAGAATACAGGTGAACCAGAACAAATCTTTGCAGATTCCAGTGCTAAGTACTTGTATGGGATTGGTTCATGAGAAGTCTGAACAACTCTGTCGAGATGGTAGATTTACATATTTGTATTTTGAGACCAACAAGATTATCAAGCATTCTTTTTGTATACAAGAGAATAAACATAAAATATGAGACAGACTTAGGGATATTGGAAAAACCTTCTGTTTAAATACAAGTAATTTTTCAAAAAGTCATGTTCCCCAACACAATATGAGATAATACTAGAAATAAGTGTATTTTTGCATACACATGAATATTTCTTTTAATAGGAAAACCTATCTTAACAATATTGAAAATTTAAAGAAATGTCTCCTCAAAACAGTTCGAGGCATATCACAGTGACTTTGGAGTTGAATGTACTTAACAAACAAGGTCCCTGAAGCACATGGCAAAGAGAAAAGGGGAGTCAGTTGACAGTAACAACTGGCAGTGACCCCTTCCCTTGTGCAGACTTGCTCCTGGACAACCTGGTTGCAGACTTTTCCTGCCGTAGTTTCTCAGTGCGTTGTAGTTTGGATGTGAGGTGGATTGGTGGAAGGATCTTGTCAAGTTTGGGTGACTTGGGGAACTTCAGCAAGTTTGAGACTTTGTCAAGAATTGATCTACAATGAAAAGTCCCAAGGTCATCATGAGTGGGGTCAAAAGGTCATCAAGGTCATGAGGTAATCACAAAAGAGGTCAAAGTCAGATCTGAGGCAGTCAAAGGCCATGAGTGAGGTCAAAAAGTTTACTAAAAGTACTAAGTGAGGATTGAGTCCTGAGTCAAAGAGAGTGAAGTGTGACAGGAAAGATGAAAGACCATTTTTAATGTGAATGCTTAAATGGTATGGGTTTGCAACTTACTCAACATAAGCCTTTCGCTCATCCAAGAACAGTGCTGCCTCATCAATCTCCTTGGGTGGGATGTTTTCTGGAGCTACCAGCTACAACAATAAAACATGATGACAGAAACTCCAGAGGGTACAAAAACGAAACGTCCATAATATACCATTCACAAAAGGTAGGGGATATTGGATTTACCAGAATGATAAAATACGAAGGATGAAGCCAAGGAAGAAACAGGTAATGAAAAGAAATTAAGGGAAAAATGAACAATTTATTCCATTCCTTTGGAAATGTTTCATCTGTATGAATACACAATACTTTTTCTCAATGCATTGGCATTGGCTAGTGGTATGCTTCCAAAATTGGAATACCTCCTATTTTTTTTAATAGTATAACAATCATACACACCCACTCAACAACTGCCTTACACATCGTCATTAAAGTCTATTTTGATGGAGCTCAGCTAACACAGGCTCTAAGTTATTCCCTTGCTGTTGAGGCAAGGTGTTATTATTACTACAGGCTACTGCAGATCATACTCTAAATAGTGCTGGTATTGGCATATAACCTGCAATACAATACATCACAATGCTAACATTTTATTCACAATACTTTAACAAAGTATTGTCCACTTTTTCTGTGTTAGGATACGAATCCTGATACAAGGATATCACTACGATATGTATCACAATATGAGAATCTTCAATTCTAACACCAACTACAAAACGCATTAAGGTCAAAAACCAAACCAGTTTTAAAGTATTTTGTCAAATTCCGCCAGTGATGTTAAATGTTCATTCGAAAATGAGGTAATTACGTTTATACACTGATTTTGTAAATGCTGATAAGATGCGAACACTATGTCTGATACAGGTCTTGAGGCAAGAATTTCTGAGGAAACGTTTACTTATGAACGGAAATAAGTCAGCATACACTTTAGTCATCTAACTGAAGTAGTCTCTCTTTTTTTGACTGATATTGTGATCTGGCAATATGCTAAGTTAGACATAAATGCATTGTGGCCCATTCGTATGGAGATATACAACAATGTTAAACTTTGCATCAATTCACTGCATCAACAACCAATGCATTGATGCGTATCGATGAATCCTCACACCACAACCAATAACTATGCATTGCTGTGGAGGACTTTCCATCACTCCTACCTTGAGACGTGAGCCCACATTGAATCGGCAACTCCTCTTCTTGGCTGTTAGGGTGAGTGCGATGCTGTCCTGGTTCATCACACGCACACCAATGTAGCGGTTCAGGCCGAAGCAGATTGGCTGGAAGGGTGGAGCATGTACGTGAGTCTCTTGATCCTTCCACGTCCACTTTCTTCTCCGGCCCCCATGAACGTCCAGTTCGATGCCACCCAGCTGGTCAAAGTACAACCTTCGAACAGTTTAGTTTGGTGATTAGGTATATTGATATTTGATGGAGAATAAAATGATTAGATCCATTTTACCTACCACCCACTGGATCATGTCATCAGGCCTGGTGACTTGTATGGTTGCATGTTTGTTGTTTGATGTGCATTCAGCAATATTCCAGCTACATGGTCAGAAAATAATCAAGTCAGAACCTGACAATCCAATGATCAACATCATGAGCACTGATGAAAAAATTTCGGACATGATGACTCATGTTAACCTGCCAATCCTGACCACCCAATCCATTTAGTGACCTCTTACGAGAAGCATGGATTCCTGAAGGCCAATTCCACCCTGGATCTTCACAGGCATGTTGTGCCAAGACATTGTGGCATGGAACACTTAACTCAAGAAAGGATTTGTCATTGGAGACTTAACACTGTACAAATCCCTATGATATAGCCTCAACAGTCCTAATATCAAAACTTTGACCATTGTTTCACTTACCTCACTATTCCGTTGTTATGGTAACATGACCCATATCCACTGGGTTCAAACACAGCTTTGACTGTGCGGCTGGGATTTTCGTCATGCACTACGTAGATGTACTGACCAAGGCTAACATAGCTTATGAGGATGGCGATCTGACCGTTAGGGTAGCTGACCATTGGTCAAGGAGATAACCAAGTCACAAAGACTCCATACAGGGATAAAAGGTTGAGAATTTAAACAGTATTTCAGACACTTTGGAACTTTGCAGCGATGAGTTCCATATTTAAAACAGAAACATTCTTGTAAATGATTCTCAAAACATATGTCTCTTCTTCATAAAATCTGTGTTTAGTTTGATTTTAAGTATTGTACAATCTTGAAATTCAAATATGAAGAACATAACTGGAAAGTGAGTGAGAGAGTGAATGAGTTATTAACAATATTCTGGGGGACACCAGGAATGGGCGACACACATTTTACCCATGTGGGGAATCAAACCTGGGTCTTTGGTTTGATGAGTTTGATGTAATGAAAGACCATGAGGCCACAAAAATATAAATACACCCCTAAAAGTTAAACCCCACCTCACCCTACCCCACCCCACCCTCAATGCTGTGAATAAATAATATAGAATAATTCAGAGTAACATAAGCACGATAATAAATCATGACCCATATCGACATAGGCATATTTAAAGTTAGGTCCCTCGAATGTCTGTCACATTGATGAACCTAACACGTCCTGATGTGGTGTTGCCAACCAGTAAACAGACATGGTGTATCTTGGAATCAGAGTCATGTCTCTAATGATGCATTGGTTTGTTTGCTGTTTGTTTACGACCATACTCAAGTACTGAGGACTGTTAAATTCCATAATTGAAATCATGAGCATATATATATATATATATATGTAATTGGGATATGATGACATGCTTCAAGATGTCATCGAGCTTGACCTTGATCATAGTTTTCATCTTTGGCCTTAGGACAAAACTAAGCTGCTGAAGACCAATTTTAATTCAGATCTTCACAGTTGACAAAAATTGGTTAATGAAGACCAATTCTAACCCTCTTCTACACAGGAGACAAGCATAGATTGCTCAAGACAAACGCTAACCTAAGTCTTCAAGGGGGACAAAAATGGGTTAATGAAGACCAATATTTACCCAGACCTTCATGCGTTGATAGCAAATGATTATCCTGGTACAATTGTTATGAGAGTGTATTTTCTGTAAATTGTAATAGTGATTAAGTGATTATTATTATTGGGTCACAATGTTTAGAGATTTGAGTGATAGCTCTTATGGGTCACATTTCGTATAATAAATGTTCAGTGCTATTAGAATTTTAGCAGCAGGCCTCTACAGTTGCCTCCCTTGATTAATTGTGTTTACTCATGGGGGTCTGTGAGAAAGTTGGTGGCGATGTGGTCACAAAGTGCTCGAATATTCAAGAATCAGTGACTGCTTATATATAAGGCTGGCTACTGTGTTAACGACACACACAGACTTACACACATGGATTTACTGTAGTTGTCATCATTCGGCTTATCTACGTATGACTGCCTCTTCGTCTGATTGCCAACATCAACCTACATTCAACACTGACCTCTCGCCATGTAACATTCGGTACAACTGTTTCTCTCTCTCAAAAAAAGATGTTGGTGAGTTGATGTTATATTTGTGACCCATTACATCAGATTTGACTCAGCTGCATTGTATTGGAAACCTCTATATTGAATCTTTGTATCTTGCTATTTGACTGCTCAATACATAATATTGAATATTTTAGACTTGTCAATGTCATATTTTGCTGGTTCTAAGGGGATTTCTTACACCTTTTGTCACAGCAAATTATTCACCGTAGCAATATATACCTACAACAAACAATACCTAACAGGTCTGATGTGTTATGTGATGTAGTTACACTGTAGTACTACAGAAGGATACAATACGTTGCCTGATCCATCTGGGAATACGGTCAGGAATTTCTTCCCATCCTCATAAAACTTCCGTATCAATGGTCGCTCATGGAACTGAAACACATTTAAATTTTAAATGTAATTATTATAGAGATATCTACTATTGTCTTGTGTGTGTCTCATAGTTCAATAAAAACAGAATGCCGTTTTCTACAACGTTTCAATTTTATAACTAAATAAATTAAATTTTAAATCAATTGAATTATCTAACAGAGTCAAATTTTGAATTAATTACATTTTTTAGTTAAATAAAAACAGAATGTCGTTTTCTCCAACAGAATGCCGTTTTCTCCAACATGTTTCAATCTGATACTTATGATTGAAATTTCCCCGTGATCCTCTCCGTACTTATCAAGGCCGGGTTTAACTAGGTCAGTACACCACCTACCCTCCCTGTTCCCATCATAGCTGGGTTTAAAGGTTCAGGTATGAAGATATCAATATCTTCCTCCTCATTGTTAAGAGGGCTTGGCGGCCGCAACGTCCAACCTTCCTCTAGACATCGCTGCGACGACAACTGGTAGTTGATCGTCTTCATTTGGCGAGCAACTGCATCAAACATGAAATAAACAATCAAGCAATCATCTTAAACAAAACTAATCCCCAAACCAAAACATCTTAAAACTTTCTGGAAAGGTATCAAAGAAAAATATTTACAACCACTGTGACTAATCTTAGACTAAGGAATATGTCATATAAACAAGAAAGCATCCTTCTAATTTTTTTCTTTCTTTAAACATAAATATACTGAAAAGCAAAAGCAACACAAGTTAAGAAACATTAAACAAAAAATAAATAAAAGTAAGCGTTCATGTTTATGTCTTTAAATTAAAAACTCGACAAAAAGACAGTGTTGTGTTTCTTTTGCTGTTCATTATATGTATGCAATAATTAGCTGCATGAATATACTAGAAAGAAATATGTTACGACTGTTTAATGTTCCTGAACATGTGGACATGAGGAGCTCATAATATTTTTCTAACCTCAGCAATCTTTGTCCTTAGGCCTAAGCAATATGGCACGAGTATGGTCAAACATGCATTTTTTACACCCTAAAAACCAACATACTATTAGTGAGACAACTTTCAATGACACACAACAAACATGTTAGTGATGGCTAGTCTTCCAACACTCATCCAAGCTTTACACTATCCAACTACACAAACATTACAAATATTTTTCCTGATTTTTGTCCGTACAACTATCTCTCAATACGAGATCAAGGCTGAAAGTATTAATGTGGACTCATTTAAATATTTTGGTTGCAGGTTCTCCATGAGAGAGTGAGTGAATGCGTGCTTTCAGTCTCATGCCGCACTCAGCAATATTCCAGTCATATGGCGGCTGTTTCTAAATAATCAAGTGTAGACCATACAATCCAGTGACAACAACATGAGCATCCACCTGCACAACTGGGAACCGATGACATGTGTCAACCAAATCAGCGAGTCTGATCACCTGATCCCGTTAGTCGCCTCTTACGACTAGCATAGTCGCCTTTTATGGCAAGCATGGGTTCCTGAAGGCCTATTCTACCCCAGGACATTCACAGATTTCTTCATGAGAGACTTTATGTTCCCAAAAATTGAGAATATAGTGGGAATCTATGCAGGGATGGGTGGCTTTGAGGATACAGAGGATCATGTGACATGTCGTGTGACCACGACACATGCACTTTGACTGGACTTGTAAATGTGGGTGAAAATTCAGCATGGAACTAAAAAAAGCGTTAGTGTAGAAGACATTCACAGGTATGTTCTTCTGACTACATGATGTCTGGTAGTAACCTGGGGCAGGACATGGCAAGGATTTGGCACAATGGGACAGGAAGTGACATCATCACAGGATACTGTCAGCATGACTTGGATTTCATTCATGATCAAGCTGCTAACGTGATGAACATTTTTATCAGGCCATGATCATGCATGATTTAAAAGTGTATGGTAACTTTAAAAAGTCGTGTTTCACAAGCTGGGTCTGTGACTGTACAGATTTACCGACATGACTGGATTTTCACTTGGCACGGGCAAGCGGGCCTGTATCTATTTTGCAATTTGCACACTGACATTAACAAGAGTACAATGAAAGAAATTCTGAACTATTTTTAAAGACAGAAGAGCTGGAGGAGGTGATGTCACTTCCTGTAAGAGGCTGTGGTAGAGAATGGGTTCAGTTTATTGAGTAGAGACAAAACACCCTGGACTGATGAGGATGGGAATATCTCGAGAAGCATGGATCCAGTGAGATCTCGTCAGAATCCTGGTTTCCTGGTAAGAGCTGATGCACATTGGTACATAACCCAGATCTGGGTTTCAGTCACAGAGATGCAATATATATTTATTAGTAAAACCAATGATATGATGCACGTCACATGGCAGACTTACGTTCATGTACAGTAAATCGCATAGCAAAACACTCAGTAATAAATAAATAAATAAATAAATAAATAAATAAATAAATAAATAAATAAATAAATAAATCATGGATGGATGGATGAAAAAACAAATTCCAAATTATCAACATTAACATCAATAATAGTGAACTTACACAAAAACTTACTTTTTAAAATACATTATAAATATACGATTATTTTCACTGTGACATGGCAAAACTAATGACTACATCCCCTTGAGGAAGATTCCCTCTTGTTAATACAATCTGCTGGGTTTAATGATATACAAGCAACACGGGTACACTGTATATGAAAGGGTTGATATATATGTCCCGGACACCTGCCAACCTTCATTGGGGAGAACCCCAGTCGATCTGTTCGAGGTCGCTGTCAAAAACACAATAAATAGCTAGCTATAAAAATTTCATCCAGTCGTATTTAATGTATTAACTTGCACAACTTATCATATTATTGGGAAAGTGATATGCAATTTGGTGTATGAAGATTATACTAGCAGTTTAAAGGATTGTTATCTGAGAAATATTCAAATTCTGTCAACCATCTATTAGGAAGACATTTACATCTCAATGTCCACAAAAAAATGGAACAGGTTAACACAATTTGCTTGCACAGTGAAGGCTAGCATAAAACAAATCAAACATCAACATGAAATATGGTTCAACAGAAATATTCTAAAATCAACATCCAAAACACAAACATCTCAACAAAACAAACAAATTGATGGAATATGAAATAATGACAGATGAGTATCCAAGATGCTGCAGACTGCCCTGTTTGTGTTGCAGCACCCCCTATGTAGGGGAGATAACTCATGTCTATCTGATTCACTTTGCTTGTGGAATGAATCAAATCTGCAGTAATTTTGGCAGTGTTGATGTTTCAAAGTCTCCACTCTCATAGTGACTGTTACTTATTAATCCACACAACTGCACAATGTGAGAAGAAACACTGTTAGTCTGAAAATCGTATTCTTAGATACTGTGTGATTATAATGCTGGCCCATTGCTAAATTTCTTCAAATTTCAAAAGGCTTATCTGATTTTCCAAAAACATCTAACCCCACACAACCTAAAAACAAAACGACACTTTTCACAAGAATGAATTAACCCACTATGTTTTCAAATAATAAAAAAAAACGACGAAGATCTGGGTTGTCAGCAACTCATGTCGTCATTTCCCAATTTCATATATCAATGTCCATTCTGTGGAACATTGGATGGTTGAGATTTGATTGTTTACTGACAGCCACCAGCAAGCTGGAGTATTGCTGCGGGCACAACAAACAAACAACAACAAAACAGTTAAAAACATTCCCCAATGTCTTCAAGTAATACAAAACTGAACAAAAATACAAAAACAAAATCTTTAAATAATTAAAACACCCCAGAAATGTCTTCAAATAAGCAAAACACCTCGAGTGTAGCATAAAACAAGTAAATAAAAATACAATGAAAAACATCCTCAAACATCTTCAAATAAACTAAATAACTCTTAACATCATCAACTGAAAACCCCCAAACTCTCTTCTTCAAACAATAAAACCCCTAATGTCTTCAAATGAAGGAAACAACCCCAAAAGTCTTCAAATAAACAAAATAAACAAAGTCTTCAAATAAACAAAACAATCCAAAATGTCTTTAAATAAAAAAACAAAACAAAAACAAACACCCCTTACATCTTCAACTGAAGAAAAGCAACCAAACATCTCCGAATAAACAAAAGAACCCCTAATGTCATCAAATAAACAAACTAACCCCAACACTGGTCAAATGACCAAAATGTCCCCAGCAATGGTCAAGTGAACGAATGCATGCAGACAACCACACTCTGACCTACCACCGTCCTTATAGGAGATTCCTTGGGCAGGTATAATGTTGGCTTTGATAGCCGCGACCTGTGTGGCCCGCGCAGAGGGCATGACGCCCCCAACCTGCCCCCCAGCGCCCCCTGATGCTGGAGTGAAGGAAACAGGGATAGAGAGAAAGGAAAGGAAACAAAGAAGAAAGAATAATTTCATCCATGAAAGTATTAGACAGAGAATCAATGAATTGCTTAAAATACTGTTGCTTCTCAGGGCCTAAATTTCCGAAGCTGTCTTAGCACTAAGATAGTAAGTACCTTACATTAACATTGACTTACACCTGTCTTAGCACTAACAGAGTTTTGTAAATCTAGGCCCAGGACTTCAAAGAAAGACAAAACATTTACAAAGTTTCTTTGTTCACCTCACTAGCTCTGATGACATAACATTGTTATCACTGGGCACAATGCAGTTATGCCAACAATGCACATGAAAAATACAGTATCACTTAGAATAAAAGCCATTTCATGTATTATCGCTAGTGTCTCATAACACCTGGTGTCTTCTGTGGGCCAAAGACTCGTGTTATTGTGATGGATGACTGCATGCAAGCTAACTGCCTCTGGAGGTTATGGATATTGATTTGATCACTTGTGGCGATTCAATCTACTTAGGCATCAGGGCCATTGTTTGGGTGGGTTGTAAGTCTTTGTATTAACTATTTGAATGAGTCTGTTTGAGTCTCACTTCACGATTTCTCGATGTCACAGACAGACTCCACCTTTACGGCAATATGGACTAGTACGTAATTCTCTATTAGTACCTCAAGCATAGAAAGTCCATGTTGAGCTTGAGGCAGTATGGAACATGACCTACAGTACATGGGCAAAAGTAAGGGTTCTAAAACGTTTTACTCTAGAGATGAAAAATTCAATAGTCACTCACAGCTAGGTCAGTGCTTGATGCCCCTGAAGAGGAACTGGTCTGTCTATCTACCAGCACTATACTAAAGGGAGGTATTACAACTGTAGAATGCTGTACATTACACTCAATAGACACTTACAGCTATTTCAGAGCTTGATTCCTCTGAAGACGAACTAGACTGCACCTACCTAGCAGTACAGTACAGCAGGGAGGACAGGAGGTGTACAACACTGTACATTACACTCAATAGACACAGGTGTATCAGAGCTTGGTTCCTCTGAAGATGAACTAGAATATATCTACCTAGCAGTACAGTACAACAGGGAGGTAAGAGCTGTACAACACTGTACATTTATAGACACTTACAGCTGTAGAAGTTCTGTTGCAAGCCACTAGCCTCCTGCTGTCTTCGCTGCAGTTCTCTCTCACGCATTCTGAAATATATCACAAATAGTTTCATCCTTGAACTCTGGCAATATGTCAAATCTTGTATGATCTTCCAAAACAACTGTCAGCTAAATACAAAATGAAGCAAACTGTGAAGGCATTAGCTACTGAGTCTTTAGCGTAACAGCCATGTATCTCCGCTTATTTGGCTAAAGTGCTGTTGAGAAAAATACTGAGATAATGAAGGCCAGACTTCTTTTAAAAATCCAACAAATCACATGATTAAACAAAACTTTGAAATATGAGAAAAAAACCAAAGAAAAGCCATGGGGTTTTCATTCAACCTGAAAAACATAACATGACAATAATAATAATCACATTGCATTAAATATATCATTCCAAATACTGTAACTTAAAACTTCTTGGAACATTATTTGAAAATTTACAAAAGACGATATGCAACAGACATACTAGTACTTCTTCAGTTTAACATAAGGGAGGTAACTTTTTCACTTCTTACTCAACATAATAAGGTAATACAAAATAATTTGTCTTTTAATAATATAACATATTGATCAGAGGAAAAAAAAGAAGTCTGGCCTAACTATACTAAGGTGCCCCAACTGTAACCATGGTAACCATGGATAAAAATAATATAAATTTAACGAATGTGATTTAGAACTGGTGACTACATAAGATCAACATAAAACCTTAGTATTTACAATATATCTTCACCTCAAAATATCCACGAGCAAACACTGGATGTTACTCAGTAACTCACAAATTACTTTTCCAAATGTTAAGAGGGAGTTTTTTCAAAACTTTCAAGTTTAAAAATAGCCTATGTCTTATTGTGAGTTAATGATCACTGAAAAATATATCATACATAATTATCTTACCTCACATTTTCTGTTTGGCTAAGTGCTCCTCTACTATTTTCAGTGTACCCTACTTACAAGCAGGGTGCACTGCTATACACCCCGCTGCCAATGGCAACTACTTCTCTACTTTGTGGTAGTACCTCTTTATCTCAAATAACATTGAATCACACATGATGCACAAAAAGAACCAATGTATTTTGAATGAATATTGATGAAAGGGAGGTAACTCAAAATCTGTTTTTCTTGTATCATCTGCAAAATCTAGCGATGACTATGAAAAAGTTTGCTGCACATTCCATTAAAAAATTTTGACAAAAAATTCCAAAGTAGTCTCTGTGAATATTAAGAAGGGGAATGCAAGAAGCAAGATTTGAATCATTTGAATCACACAGCTTAGCTGAAGTATACAATCCGATACCCAAGTTTAAAACAGTTCAAAATTAACATTGAAGTGTCTGGTAAGATAAATATGTTGTTCAGTGGTCCTTTGGAGCCGATGGGTTGATGTACCCTTGATGTCTGTTCATGTTCCCCTCGCCCTTCAGGGTCAGGGAACATAAACAAACATTGAGGGTACATCAACCAATGCCCCACTCATGACCAGGGAACAACTTTTAAGATCTACAAATTTCAAAGACTACATACACATTTGCTGAAAATAAAGCTACAGATGTCAGAGATTTTGCTGAGTGTGAAACAAAGCAGTCCTGCATCTTGACAAATATATGTGAACTCTTGGCCCAGAGGCCAAATCTACATTACATGACATTTGAAATCATCTCTATGACCAAATAAAATGATGCGACTGTCTTCATATTGATGCTATAATGGCTGCATGTGTGTGTTGAAATCTGTATTAGGTAATCCAGTCATCGATATCATGAATATTCCACACTACAGTTGTACGATGACACAATCAGCTGAACCTAATCCTCTGATAGCCATTGTCAGCCATCACTACAAGCATATATTTTCCAGTAATAATACTAATCTAGAATACCATGAGTGCATGATGCTTTATGCCATAGAAAACCACGAACAGACAGTAAGAAAGTAACACTGGACTAGATCATCTATGCAGTGATAAAACAAAATAAGAATAATAAAAAATATGTCCTATAACCATAGATTACCTCCCGTGAGCTACAGTATATTTCTTTTTCCTGGAAAAATAAGTGACAGAGCTTTAATCTTTAATAACAATTGCAGAGCGCTATATAAATTGCGGTGAATAAGTTATCAAGGATAATTCTTCATGTGTCATTAATTAAAAATGTCATGACATTTTGATACAAACATGTAGTGCATATGACCTGAAATTTGGTTCATTCATGTGGGAGAAAAACTCTTGGAAAGAAATATTTGCTTCCATATTAAATCAAAAACAGCCTTTTAACTCATTTACATAAAAAGCTCATCTTTGCACATTCTTTTTTAACATTCTGAGTTTAAGTTTGATATTTATTGTGCAGTCATAAAATTTAAATATGAAAAACATTAAAAGAAAGTGTGAGTTTTACACCGCTTTTAGAAATATTCCAGCAACATCACTGTAAGGGGCATGAGAAATGGGATTCACACAATGTGTCCATTAAGGAATGGAGTGAGTGAGTGAGAATGGGTTTATGTTACTTTTAGCGATATTCCACCAATATCACAGGTGACATCAAAAAAGGACTTAACACACTGCACCCATGTGGGACGTGGAACCTGGGCCTCTGACATGAAGAGCAAACACTTCAACACTAGGCACCCCAGTGGCGCTTACTGGAACGTAATCATTCACACCAACATATATTTCATATAACTGGTGGCATTCAGTTCTGTATTTCATATTTCATTCAAGACGAATTAATAAAAGCAAAATAAAGCCTGGTAAGCATCAATGTATTTTATATTCATGTTGATAAAAAAGTATATATTTATAGAAGAATGTACAATGCTATCATAAAATATTTACTATCTAGCTAATTTAGCACTATATTCTGATGCAGTTACGTGTAGAATAATGCAAAGCTGCAATCTGTGGTTGGTTGGTTGTTTAGCAGTGCACTCAGGAATATTTCAGCCATATAATGGTGGTCTGTAAGTAATCAAGCCTGAACCAAAACTTCCAGTGATCAACATCATGAGCCTCGATCTACACAAATTGAGATAGGATGACATGTGTGAACCAAGTCAGCTAGTCTGACCATCCGATCCTGTAAGTCTCCTCTTACTACAAGCATGGGTCACTGAAGACAAATTCCAAACGGGATCTTCACTGGTGCCACAAACGTTTGTTTGAAAGTTTGTTATGAAAATGCAGCCATATTTCAGCTACCTGACAGGAACAGATTATGTTTGGACCGGACAAACCAGAGACTGATATCATGAGCACAAGAATATGTAAATGAGGTACAATAACATGCAAGCAAAGAAGTCGGTGTGTCCTCCCACTAGAACCACTACGGCCAAGTCTTAAATTTCAAGCCAGGTTTGCAAGTGTGGAAACTGTTCTCATCAAGTCGGTTAACATCTTGCCTAAAGAAAGCATATCTCGTATTTGGACACATGAGGTCACTGAACATCTGGAGATGTCACAAGGAATGTGATACAGCTGGACAACCACTGGCAGTAACGCAATGTCAGTTATTAAGTGACCCAACCAACTTTCTTACATCAGAGGCAGGAAGATAGCAGCTACACATTCCTAATGGTAGAATGAGTGAGTAAGTTTATTTTTATGATGCACTCAATAATATTCCAGCTATGTGGTGGCAGTCTATAATAATAAAGTCTGGACCAGACAATCCAGTGATCAACAGCATGAGCATTGATCTGCACAACTGGGAACCAATGACATATGTCGATTCGATTCCTGTCACCGATTAGTCGCCTCTTACGACAAATATAATCACCTTTTGTGGCAAGCATGGGTTGCTGAAGACCTATTCTACCCCTGATAGTAGCAGAAGGAAATAAAACAAAAATTAACATAATCTTGAGACTGATTACCTCCGAGGAGTAAAAGAATATTTCTTTTTGCTGAAAAAGTAAATCAAGAGAAAGAAACAGATGAAAACATGTGTGCAGAGCTCTATGGAACATATTTGATAATGTTTACTGACAGCTTATTATTTTTTTTATTGTAAACAATCTATAACACACAATTATACTCAAAATCCTCAAATTATAAATTATAGGTCATGTGATGATACTGCTGGTCCGGAAGAGGATCAAGGATTGAGTTGAAGTAGGGGGAGCTGTATATAGTGAATGAAGACACAACGTGTATCTGATAGCGTTGCTGACTATGAAACTATATATATGTGTATACACTAATAACACATGAAACCTGAGTGAATGGTTTCACACCACCTTTAGCAGTATTCCAGCAATATCAGGACACTAGAAACGGGCTTTACATATTGTACCTATGAGTGAAATGAAATCCGGGTCTCAGCTCACAAACAAATGCCTTAACCACTAGGCTACCCTATGGCAATGACTCAAGCAGCCAAACATATCCTCCTAAATCACAAATTGACGACATATAACACATACCTTGGTTATGACGTGACAAAAAGGTCGACATAAAGTAGTCAACAACATGGATGTGTCTATTTCAAAATATACGTTCATTAATTTGAACCCATAAACATAGATCCCTGGAAAACCCAAGGGACATAACTCAGCATATTCCAGCTCCTTATAGTCTGATGTGAAAACGTACCAATGAATTTCACTTTAAACAAAAATGTAAACCACATAAAATGAAATTAAGATTATGAATCCTCGTACTGCACGTTTAAAATTTAACCCTCAGAATTTTATTCAACTTAGGATAAAAGTTGTTTAAGAAACGAACGCAGATTCAAATCAAATAATATTATTGGTTTGTATTACAAGGGGGTAAGCACAGTAAATGGAACAGTGAAACAATGAGCGTTGACTAAACAAACCCTGCTTGTTTTCAGTGTTCCATTTAATATGCATACCCCACGGATGTACTGTAGGTAAAGTATTGATGTGAGCATTAGGATGCACCAGTGGGAGATGCATGCATTAGGATGCACCAGTGGGAGATGCATGCATTAGGATGCACCACTGAGAGATGCACGCATTAGGATGCACCAGTGGGAGATGAATGCATTTGGATGCACCAGTGAGAGATGCAGCTTACAAGCACTACTGGCAGACAAGAATAAGTTGAACAGCGACCTGACAATTCACTTGTATTAACATGTGCCTACTGGCATTTGCCACTGTGACCGAGCGTTGGGGTGAAGCATGGGAGTTTGTCATGCACTGACTACTTCTCGTAAATGCGTTCAAAGTGCCAGCCCAACCTATCCTTGTTTGGCAGTAGGATTCATCATTGTCTGGTGCAAGTGCAATAGTCCATTATTCATAGTGTCCAGTGGTTCTTAATTCTGCGGTGCTGACTATTACTGTGAATAGGATCCGAACCCACGACCACTGGATTCTGCTACGCCTAAAAGGGGCCTTGTGTTTTGTCATAATATATCACTACGAGATCCATATTTGTATACCTGAAGTCATGTTTTATTTGAAATATCCCCTGTGTTTTAAGGGCAATTATTGTAATTTTATTGTCCGTATTTATGTCCCAAGGTTTTTAAAACAAACTATCATTAAAATATTGTGACAGTTCACTATTTCTTACGAGGGAGGAGTACAAGACAGGAACAGCAGGTACACGAGAAGCACGTACACAAGAGCCAACAAA
This sequence comes from Haliotis asinina, assembly GCF_037392515.1. Lineage (NCBI taxonomy): Eukaryota > Metazoa > Mollusca > Gastropoda > Lepetellida > Haliotidae > Haliotis > Haliotis asinina. The sequence continues at coordinate 16,733,699 of NC_090283.1, read as the reverse complement.
GTTATTGATTCATTTATATTTTATTATACCTGTTATTATTATACCTATATTATGCCGTTTCCATCCTTCCTCGGACGCCTGCCTATTCCTCTCTTTTGTATTTCCCAGCTCGTGAGAAAGAGTGAAGTGTGTCAATGTTTTAATGATAGATTATTACACAAGTTATTTTTATTTTAGAGTATTAAGTCTTTGAAAAAATACTTTGCTGTTTTGATCAGAATCAGCGTTTCAATGAGTCTCATATGTTTAAAGGTTTTCGAGTTTTGCAATTTTGAGCCAAACGGACTGTAATTTACTACAGGTATACAAAGTTTAGTCCATTCATAACTATCACTCGATGCATTTCGGGAGAGGTGAGTTAGTGAGTTTAGTTTTACGCCGCACTCAGCAATATTCCAGCTATATGGAGGTGGTCTGTAAATAATCGAGTCTGGACCAGACAATCCAGTGATCAACATCATGAGCATCGATCTGCGCAAATGGGAACCGGTGACATGTGTCAACCAAGTCAGCAAGCCTGCATACACCCGATTACATGCATGCATGCATACATACATACATACATACATACATACATACATACATACATACATACATACATACATACATACATATGTGGAAGTCACAAAGTATATCGTCATCATTTATCATGGTTAAGTTTCTCCATCACCAAAAGTAAATGAAGCGCTCATACAATGGGGAGTTGTCTCCCTTAACTGTACACCGACAGCTGTATGATTTTTGAGCATTTTACAAAATGCAGTCCTAAAAATTGTAACTTCACATTTTGAGCGAAACTTGCAAAAACACTTGGTTGGGAAAACCTGTCTCTCAACATGTTATGCAGCTGTGACATGAAGTAACAACGTGCAGTTCGTCTTCAACTGCAGATACGAGTCACAATGCCAATCCTGAACAATTAAAATGATTCAGAACCAGAAGTAAATGAAGCGTTCGTATAATGGTGAGTTGTATCCCCTAGCTCTGCACAGACAGCTGTGTGATTTGTGTGCATTTTACAAAATGCAGTCCTAAAAATTGTAACTTTAGCATGAGCTAAAACTTGGCAAAAACTTGTTTGTCAACTTGTCATGCAGCTGTGACATGAAGTAACAACGTGCAGTTCGTCTTCAACCGCAGACACATTCAATTTCGAGTCACAATATCCACCATGCACAATGAAAATAATTCAGAACCGAAAGTAGATGAAGCGGTGGTAAAATGATGAGTTGTCTTCCTTGGCAGTTAACATTAGCGGTCTCGTGAGTGTGGACTCAAGAATATAGTGCTAAAGATTGTGACGAAGTAGCATCCTCCATAACTTTCTTAGATTTGTCTACATCACATAAATTACTTGTACAAGTTCAAGTTCAAGTTCAAGTTCAATTTATTTCGGTAGTGGTGGTCTTGGGCCCCGGGTACAAGCAATATATAACATTTTGTTTTTGTGCTTTTAGGCAAGAGCGTGAATGGCATAATTATACAAGCAGAAACATTGTACAACTGAATAATAGTGATTATAAGTTGACAGAATGGTGATGCAAATGTTGATACAGTTCACTCTCTTGCATTGGAAAAGTAGCAACAATTTGATGCAAAATTGCTTAAAAAGGAGATTGATGTCTAACAATTTTGAAGCAAAATTCTGCACGAAAAGCATACCGAATGATGGCAAATTATATTTGTATACAGTGATCAATGAGAACAATATTATGTAGTTGTTACAAGTCAGACAACTAAACTATAACAACTGTAGGAAGACAAGATGTTCTGTGAAATATGACGGAGTTATATCCCTTGCATCAGGTATTGGGCTACTTCTGTCTCACAACTGAGGCCTTGAATATGTATTTAGCTAACAATGACCGATTCTTGCACGTCATAATGTGGACAAATTTCCATTCATTGGACAGATAATGGGGAATGTTCAGCAGTTGGGATCGAAGATCATCACATTGAGGGCAACTAATAAGAAAATAAATGTCTTCCTCAAGTACTTTTGGGCATAGTCAAACAGGACTTGAACATCCTCTCTCTCTTTCTCTCTTCTCTAGCAATTCTGACCACGGAATCATAATTTGTACATCTGAATCTGGTTAAAGCTGTTCTATATCTGTCTAGTTGCACCACACTAAAATACAACTCCATTTCAAATGAAGATTTCTGTTGGCAAATAAAGAGATAACTTGGCGCTTTCTCTCATGTTTGCTGACCAATTTTGAGTAAACATGTAATTGTAAATGCCGATGATTTTCTCCCTGCACCATTGAGGTGAGGTGAGGTGAGGTGAGGTGAGGTGAGGTGAGGTGAGGTGAGGTGAGGTGAGGTGAGGTGAGGTGAGGTGAGGTGAGGTTTGAGGCTGAGAGACTGTCAGGGGAGATAATTAAGAAGGACAAAAGCCAATCAGCGAAGTCCATACTAACACATGTATGTTTTCAATTAGATTCACAACTAAGGCAAGTAAACCTTCCATGGATGTAAAGGGTGGGGGAACCGGAACGGTCCTGTAATGACTGTCAGAGTTGGTGTCTGAGAGGTGGGGTGGGGTGGGAGTGGGGTTAGGAGTGGGGTTAGGAGTGGGGTTAGGTCGTGGACCTCCGTATGTTGTACGGTCGGTTTGTGATAAGCTTCCTGGATGAATCTTCTCTGGAGGTCCATTTCTCGTCCATGCCTCTGTTCCTTCACCGACTCCCAGCTTCAAGGGCAGTAGACTTGGCATCACACATATTTTCTCGAACCTGCAATTGAGGCACCGGGAGAAACTTACAAGCTCACATTAAACAAAATGGTCAAAGACAAACGGAAACTACTACGGCAGGAAGATCGTGGAAAGTACCGGTTTTGTATCCTTTCAAAAATAAATCCTATATTCAGCATAAGATTTGTCAAACATTTAACACCAAAATTCTATTTGTTTTCACCAATCTTTTTGAATGATTTGCAGAAAGTGAACGAGTTAGAATTTAATGTAACAGAAGAAATTTCATCCAAATCAGCCCTGACCAGAGATGACAAACATTGAGAAACCAACAGGTGAATAAACGTTTCTTCACGTTCACCTTTCCTTGTCCTAGAGAGATACAAATGCTGGTAGTTGCTTGGGGAACATTAAGAAAGAACAGTGCTTAGGAACATACTACAGTAATATATAAAGTATCAGTACAAAGTCACGTACTTACTAAAGCAGAATAATTACAATGAGAGGCGTAACATTTACCATCATTAAGGCACCTTTAGCAGAAGCTTTAAATGTTTTCTTCACAGAGTGAAATTTAAAAAAAAAAAAACTATTGGAATTGCACAGGACAAACTTCTTAACTTCACTTAAAAACAATAATGTGAGCATGAAAACAGAAACAATTTCCAAAAGTTAGCTGCACAAATGTACAAGTTGACAGTCTGTGCCTGGAGCCTTGTCTAAAGTAATATTTCTGCTGGGCAAATACACATGTTTAGTTGGAAGGGTAACTACCTTGGTAAACTTTTTACAGTTTTCAAAACACAAGGGTGTAATTGCAGTGTATGGGTTGCTGACTTTGGCACAGACTTGGTTGAGGAATTCAGCGAAGTAATGTGTGCAAGAATGGACATGAGTTACACATATCCAATCAATTACTAAATATACAATGCCGTAACGTCTGTCAAGACTTATTGTTAATCAGACTGACTAATATAATGGCAGACTAAAATACATCCCAGGAGAGAGTTGGTCGGCGAAGCACCCATCTCATCTTCATGACTCTAAACTAGTCATAGGCCACAGCAGAAGAAGACATTTGAAGAATACGTGGCTATTTCAAGAACCTTTGTTAACAACACAAACATCTAAAAGCAGGTGTTAGGACACATGTCAAGGTAGCACCCAAACAGTGCAGAAATCAGGAAGGAAAGGCCTAACCTAAGTAACCCTAAGGATGGGAAAGGGGTGTTGGATGGGAAAGGAGATCCAAGGGCTAAGGATACAGTTGAGGGTGCCCTACCCTTGGGTATGATGTCATCACCCTCCTCACTACAGAAGCCCTTCACATCATCTACAAATTAGAACAAGCTACAAAACCAGCTTGACGGCTTGATGAGCTTGACAACAAACTGCATCCCTTGCATCATGGCAGTAGGAGTAGGAGTAGGAGTAGGAGTAGGAGTAGGAGTAGGAGTAGGAGAGGGAGAGGAGAGGAGAGGAGAGGAGAGGGTATGCACAATGCCGTAAATACTGCACATCACACATATCTAACGCTATTGAACACAGTGAACTTACCTGCACTGCACAATCTTGCCTCGCAGGGGCTGTGTAGAGGTTGTGTCCTGAGGTTGTGTCAGAGGCAGCACCGTCATGACAGTCAGGGTCTGCAACAACATTCAACACACTGACCACCACTTACTAGCAGCAAGTAAAGAAAGATGATACCTCATTGCTAAAGCTCGGAAACCATGGTAACCAAATAAATAAAGATGATATGCTAACTCACAGTATTCATTGTGCATATTTGTTTGTAAATATAGACATGAACATGTACTGTGAGTGAAAGTGATATTTTTCAAGGTTCCCTGTGATTGCAGGCCAATACGAAGTGCATTAGTGGCTGTCAAGTTTACAATCTGTCACAAATAACTGTGGAGAACTGGTATCACAGTGAACATGTTTCCCATGGTCCCAGACTGCGGAACATCGGTTCAGCAGAAGGGCAGAACATAGCATGCTGGTTGTTTAAGAAAGTATAAGTATTACACACGCCTTCATAAACGCGATATAAGTGGATAATATTCATAACAGACAACTGACCTTTTATGCTCAGGGGCAGAAACTATTAGCTGGTGCATTGAATGTGCAGACTCGCGAAAGAAATTAAGCACACACTGAAACAAAACAAAACTAAACGAAGCGCTCGTAAAATACCTTGGCAGTCACCAAGAAACAAAGCAAATACCTTGTAATGAGAGAACATATATGGGTATATGGTCTCTGTTTGAATTGTTGAGTTATAGGTTGAAAGGCACGGCGATTCATTTATTATACTATGCACAGCAAAATACAAGCAGTTCCCTACATGCTTCCCCTCAACAAAAAGCAGTTGGAATAGAGGCACGAAAACGGGTGACACTGTTTTACACGAAAGAGTTGCAGCAACTGGCTGTCCAAAACATGGCAATGTTATAACCATTACTGTTTGGGCAAACACCAGTCACCTCGGCGCTAGAAAAATAAATAAAATGTGGAGTGAAAGACATTGATATCCTTACCTCCAGACTGATTGATGTCATACGCGTGGCTGAGCAGCGGCAACAAGCCCTCCCTGCACCCATAGTGAGGCGGTGCTCGCTGTCATGATCAGCTGACGGAGGTAAACATTGTGCTTGCGACTTTCGGGTTACCTAGTGCGTGTGAATGCAGGTGACAGTGTCTACTCCAGATGCGTGTTTACATGAAAAGTGGAAACGAGCAGAAGTGAATGAGAGCTATGATGAAAAAGAGAATATACTGTAATGTATGTATGTATGGATGTATGTAGAGAAAATAAAGTGGCATTGTGCACAAATGATAGCTTAGGAGCTGGTTACAGGGAGAGTATATGAGAGAAGCGCAAAGGAGGGAGGCAGGCGGGCTGGCGGGCGTGTGGGGGAGGGATGAGTGGAGGCGATAGTACTACGTGACCATATATGGGAGATGAATGAAGTTGAGGCAGTGTGAGGTGGGGTTTTTTTTTTTTGGTTTGAAGTGTTTTTCGGGGGCCTTGGTATAATTTGGTGGTAGATGTGTGGTAGATATGCATATGTGTTGGTTGCGAGAGCGTAAAGAAGATGGTTGTGGCGAAGAGATTGATTGGTGTGTCGGAGGGATCGGGCTCGTTGAGGATGTGGACGAAGGCCATTGGTGGGTTGACATTGTCTGCGATGGGCAGGTTGTGGATGTTGTGCAAGAGTGCCTTCAAGAAACCCGAGAGGGCACCGATTCCGATGTCTTCTGGCATCGGTGTCGATGGTTCCAGTCGGGGATGCCGATTTGGCGCTCAGGCCAAGAATTTTGGCCACGACTTCGGGCTGTGGAATTTTGCGACCCTAAGATGATACAGGAAAGCGCAATGACACGATGGAATCGGTGGTAAACACGACAGCTTCCGGGTCAGAGTTCTTTAATGACGCATAAGACTCAAAACCTATGGAAAATATTTTTTGGGTTCTTGTTGTGATTGAGACAATAACATTCCTCAATGCAATTTGGACAAGTTTTTTCAATCATTCAACAACCGCGAGTGTGTCCAGTAACTGCTTCCAGCGTCCAGCACTCCATTTTTTAAGAAGCAATACACCTGAAGCCCTTGTTCTAAACAATGTACACTGTTTGTGGACATCTGGTACTCCTATGCACGAAACGAAGGGGAGCAGGATGTAAATTAATGAGCGCTACGACAACGTAATGCATTCTTTTCATAAACCACAATCAAGAAACGTTGAAGAGGGTTATTAAACGGTAAATATACAAAGAACATTACTTTGATGTAATTAAGAAATGCCAATGTGCGCATTAGTAAAATTAGTCAAACTATTATGGCATGAATGGTGTTTTTGATTTTGTTTTGAACACTTTGCACAGCGGTTCTGTAACTGTAACAGTGACCAATGCCACCGGGAACGCGTAGCACGAAGCATGTGTTACTAATGCAGAGTCACGGAATCGTTACACGAATCTCGGCATAAACGGTGTAAGTAAAACTCCACCGTTATAGGGGGACGTTGTGCCGAGTGCAAATGTTATGCTGACGGTAGCAGAGGGATTGAATGTTTTTATTTAAACGTGTTCTTTTGTCAGAAAACGGGGGAATCTCTCGCTTTGCTGGCAGGGTAGGAGTTTGGGGACGAAGTATGTTGTTTGCAAAACGTTGCTCAGACCACGGATACCACACTGAAAAACGTTCTTTCTGCGTAATCATACAGGGAAAAATACTCATATCGCATTAGCTTGAATGGTTATTATTGTACATTGTACATTGCTATCACTATTGCTATCGCTATTACTGTGCTGGTGTTGGTGTTGGTGTTGTTGTCGTTGTTGTCGTTGTTGTTGTTGTTGTTTGTGGTGGTGGTCTGTTGCTCAGCGCCGCACTCAGCACCATGGCGACTATAGGGTGGCGTTCTTGACACACAGTCTAGTAATCAACTACATGGAAGGAAGATTGACTGTGCTTTAGTCTGTCGTACAGACCCTGAAGCAAATATATCCAAGAAAGCCTATTCAAGTCTACAAAATGTGACAAGTCTTGATTTCCGTAGCTTCAATGAAGGAAATTTCAGGTCTCCATTTCAGTATAATATTATGTCTTAACTATGAACATTTTTTAAAGTAAAATGCGTGCGCCTGACCGTGTCTTGAAGAGTCATACCCACTCACGACTTCAGTCAGACAGTACAGTGTTGAACGCATTGCTGCCTGGGTCCAGGATCCAAGGTAACATGCACTGTTTCTGTAACATCACTCGGGTATCTGGACGACGGGTGCGGTAGCAAGATGTACAGACAAACATACTAAAGTCAAGAAGTAACTTGGTATTCCTTCCTTCCTTCCTTCGATGATCTTAAACCTGAGTATAAGGGGTAAAGAAAAATAGGAAAGTAGGACCGATTTGCAAAAATATCATTTACAAAATGATGATGAGCTCACGATCGAACTCCAAACCGCTCATATTCTGTCAAAACTAAGTACAGTGTCCAGTCGAGCGCCAGTTTTTAACAGGGAAATTAATTGTATACTGTTGCTCTCATGTCACCGATATCCACGCACGCATGGACGTTCATGTTATTGATCACCAAATTGCTTGGTACAAACTCGTGTAGTCGTGTAGGTGGATAGGTGCTGAATGTGATATGAAACAACAAACAGTGCAAAACGTGCACAGTGCAAAATTCAAATACTTTCGTTCTACATTGTATTAATGGTAGTGGGGAGGAAACACTCTTATCACATGGCAGGCTGGCTGACCGTTTGGCGGGTGCTATCTAAATGTGTTAGAATAGGCCTTCAGCAACCCATGCTTGCCATAAAAGGCAACCATGCCTGTCGTAAGAGGCGACACGGGATCGGGTGGTCAGGCTTGCTGACTTGGTTCACACATGTCATCGGTTGCCAATTGCGTACGTCGATGCTAATGTTGTTGATCACTGGATTGTCTGGACCAGACTCAATAATTTACAGACCGCCGCCATATAGATGATGGAATGTTGCAGAGTGCGGCGTAACACTAAACCAACTCACTCACTCACTCACTCACTCACTCACTCACTCACTCACTCACTCACTCACTCGAAATGTGTACATTGTTGGACTTAACCGTGTGGCGTGGCGTGGAGTGGAGTGGCTAAAACAGAACGCTTATTAAGGCAGACAGACAGACAGACAGACAGACAGACAGACAGACAGATTTTCTTGACGCAAGCCACATGGACTGTGAAAACTTAACATTGACTCACTACCGTTACCTGTTATAGCTATACAATATCGAATTAGTTACGTTGGGTGGTGATGGCGAGATTGAAAAAAACGGAATACTACATACACATATCTACCAAGAGAGCGCTGAGTGTGTACATTTTCTGATGAAAATAACGTGAGTGTTCGGCAGGTTCGAAGCTAGTTGATTGTGTCTTATATTACATTTCCTCCTCTAGGTTAACAGAGGCAGGGCTAACTAAGTGAAGCGGCCTACAAATATCTGAAAACCAGCCGTTCACAGAAACTTATGCTGACGACGTGCCTTCAAGTCTGATCCAAAGTAAGTGGTACTGTCCACGGGTTTCCTTTTACATATACCAGTCTCATCACCGTGTTAGTATCAAGGTATAGAAGCATTTTCTCCGTGGTTTAATATGTCTATAAAGCAATACTTTCAGCAACATGTCTGGAGCGTTTCCATGCACGTCAGTCAACTTCACAAAGAGTGAACAATATTCATATTCATGATTAAATTGGAGGTGAATGGCAAAACAGGTGGCCTATTATAACTTATTTTGGCTATGCCCTCAAATGAAGAATTAGTTTCATCAAACATTTCTGACCACTGGTAAAATATCTGCCGCAGAGACGACATTGCACTGTGAGGCGGGGAATGATTTGAAAAATGGGGACATTTTTGTGAAGGAACGTTAGCATTATTCCAGCATTATGACGGCGGGGAACGCCAGGAATGACTTTAACCATGTTGACAATGAAAACCCGGCATTCTGCGTGAAAAGCGAACGCTTTAACCACTAAGCTACCCATACAGGCCAGTGCGACATCACTTGTTTTGTGGATGTTCACCCCCAAAGTTTTACGTCATTGTAACATTTCTGTACATACACGAGTACAAAGAATTACAACACATAACCTGAACTATGAATGATAAGATATACGCAGGGGTGAAAGGAAAGGGTGGGGGTAGTTTGTGTGTAGCACATTACTGATCTGATCGCTTGGTATCGCCCAACCCTCACAAACTAGCTGTATCCTGACATGGGCAATGCAACATGATGTGCTATGCTACATAAATGTTATAGTACTTATATACTCTTTCATTATTACGTTTGTTTAATTCAGGCTTTCGAGAATCATTCTATATATATACACACACACACACACACACACACACACACACACACACACACACACACACACACACACACACACACACACACACACACACACACACACACACACATACTAATTCCAATAAAGAAATTGACTGTGCATAGAACTTGTTTTTTTCACATACAATGAAAAATACTAGACTGTAGTGCTACAGTGTAGTGCTAATTGCTTTAGTGTCTCTCTATTTTTCTGCTCCCATGACCAGTTCAATCCACCTCTCTCCTCCTCAACCAGAGAACCGAGCAAATATTTAAGTCATTTGAATGTTTCGAAAAACAAGCTTGTGGCGAAGTCTTCAACTGGACGGACAGCAGACGAGTCCACTTTAATCACGACCTGTGACGTCAGAACGGGCGATGATAACGTCATTACGTCTGTTACTGAACTAGAAGGCCTTGGTCCTGGGACGGCAAACAGTGGCGTGTTATGTGCACAAATTTCAACCTGTGAAGATAGATACACTGTCCACTTTTGACGACGTTTCGGCGTCTGTTAAACTATCAACCGTTCTCCCCTGCACTTGGTGATTCTAAAGTACTCTGTGGCTGGGTATGTTTTGTAAATATAAATTGATTGAATGAATACGACAGTAAGAAATGCAGAAAGATTCCAAACATGTTTGCTATGTTGTAACTGGTGAACACAAAGCCAACTTTATCATATTTATTCAGGGTCTAACCTATTTCAAAATGCATTTGCGTGCATAGCACCAGTACAGGTCAATGTGAAGTTGCTTGAATTGTTTTCCAGAGTATATCCCGTTATAACATGTAGAGCGGTGTGTGGCATTACCGCACAGCTACACCATAAAAAATATCCCGTCTAATTCCTGTTTTGCTTCACAGATGAAGCAGTAATACTAGCACACAACCGTTCACGGGGAATCATATTCAAGCACAGAGGCGTGTGCACCCTCTACCGGATGCTGGAAAACCATTCACAGTCAAAATTCGGGTATATGCTGACTCTTACGGATAAGCATGTACAACGTGAATGCTCAAGTTTTAAACATACTTTTAAACATATTCATGTGTACAAAACTGGCAGGTTTTAAACATTAGTCTTGAATAATAAACATGAATATATTTCATGGTTTGATCAACTGTTTGCAGATATTTGTATTTGCACGCACGCATACCATGTTTCTGTACAAATTGTTAATCGTCAGTACTTAATACTTGACACATCACGCAACAGACGTTTGTGCATTTTTGGAGGGCGAGGGAATTTAGCATTTATTTTAACACGGTGCGTGCGTGTGTGATAAAAAACGAACTATTGTACATGTAGTTTAAACACATGATATTTACGGTCAATAGGAAGCATGCGAACACCATTACAATCCACGAACAAACATTTGGCCTTTAGTGGTACTTTGAGTGTAGACTAACATCGAACTGTATAGCCGTAATTAAATAACAGTATCGTCTACTTCTTGATGGAACGTGCAATTCAAAATATACACATGCACAAAAGTTAAGCGGATACTCCATGGTAACTATCAGATGTATGCCTGTCATTGACATCATTGGTTTGATTATGTTTGGCAACTAAGCGGGTGATGACGCTGTGATGACGACTCACTTGACTTGCAATGGCCCTGCATGCGACATGCGAGCAATTTTATATGCCTATAACCTGTCATCTCTCAGCGGTAGTTAACTAACTCTAAAGCGAAAGGTGAATCTCACACTAGACCGGTGAAACCAAGTGTGTGAAACTTGATTTTTTATGATTCAAATGATAGGGAAATGGAGTTGCACGTGCAGAATGTTTTCCTTGACAATCTTAGGTTCAAGAATCTATGGATTGCAAAAGCAGTCATAATCATTTATACTTTATATTTCTGATCTTCTATGAAAACTTGTTTGTGCATGGGTATAAATTTACTGTTGCTGAAACAAACACTTCAGACTTTCTCTAGTAGCAAAAAATGAAACGATGACAAAAACGATAAATGTTTACTCCTGTGACATCACTGCTGCATAACGGCGCTTCTATAGGGAGTAAAATGTGGTGGTAATGCTCTGGGTACACAATATGAAGTATGTTTACACTGACATACAAGTCCTTACGTTTCATTAGCTTGGTTTACTGTTCCGGAACGATATCAAGGGGGAAATCGGAATGACAACATATTTGAAACCAGCAACGGTCTCAAGATTTGTCAATTTTGATTTGGAATGTCCTCCGTATATCTGACCTCCGAAACTAGTGTGAACAACATCAGTAGACAAGCCTTTGCTTGTGTTCGTGTACGACATGCATTGGGATGTTAGCTTTACTCCGGACAAACTGCCGATGACGGAACGATTGAAGATGCGCGACGCGAGCATGGAAACATGGCAGGCTGATTTCCAATACAGGGCAACAGATTTCCCACTTCCCCAGTGTTGTGCACAAGAAAGGCGTGTATAGTTCACACTCTGCACATTTTTATGTCCAGACGCTTGCATGATTTGCGTTGGAGCTGCGTTAATGTCTTGCAACTTCTCAATGAAATGTTTGCGGGCACTGTGATTAGTCATACGTTTGTCGCCAGTGACGTGTGTTCCACTTGTCGTTATCGAGCCATCAATAAACACGGTGTGTGAAAAGTTGTTTGTTTGTAACGTTTTGTATTTGGTTTGGTCTCGTAGTAGCGAGAATGAACATTCGTAGTAAATGTGTAGTAAAAAATTATGTATGAAATAAGTAGTTCCACATTCCAATGAGGTCGGATAACTGACCAATCAAAGTCGTTATAGGGTTTACTACGCGCGTGCAACATATGATTTTAATGTACTCGGTTATGTTTCACTGTATGGATAAAAAAATCCAAACATAATCCTATCCTAAATCACAAGACAGAACAATACCGAGTACGGTACCCAAAACGGGAATAGAGTCCAAAATGTTCAACCACTGTAGTTCCGATTCGCCGGATTCCGGGTGCACATGCACGCTGTGCATCGCGGCATAGAGTACTGTACGTAATACACGTTGAACGTTTTTAAATGGCTTCAGTGCAACAGTTCCGATTCGAACACGGAAGAACATATTCCAGGTTCACCTCTTGGACCATCCAGAGAGCATAGTATAACTACAGATTTTGCATTGTGTATGGGAAAACAGGAGTTCGAATTTGGCTTTACTTGGGTTGATATAAAAGGCTTTCCGTAAATGGTTCAAGCGGAGCTGTTTGAATTTGGAACACGAGAAGAAAGTGGTGCTCATCCTCAACATAACCTTCATCACACGGTAAACATAACCTATGATTTCTATCTATATTATAATACCTTAGTTTCAATACGTAAATGATGTGAACAATATCTAAACTGCGCGAGTGCTACTCTGAACTTTTTAATGTAAATCACATCTAAATACAATGCCCTGGACAGTGATATTTTGAAATAAGAATAAAACATAGATACATAGATTTGCTGCCATTTTGAAGTGAATTGTACCAATTCTGTTCATGAATACATTTAAGCCGACTCACAAACTCAGTTACAAACGAGGTAGCAGAATGAACAGATTGCTGTTCCCAAACAAAACCAAAACCATTGCTGGTCTAGATAGCTATCGGTGAAGATGCGGGTAACAGACGACTAACGGGATCGCGTGGTCAGGCTCGCTGATTTGGCTGTCATGTCATTCATCTTATCCCAATTGTTCAACATGTCAGTAATTAACTGGACTGCCACAGACCACAGTCATATTGCTGGAATATTGCTGCATGTGGTCTTACAAACCAAACACAGAATCACACAATCCACCACAAAGGACAAAATCTTGTACAGAGTTAAGACACTATTTTATTCTTTTCATCTTTAAATACACACACAGATGCGGTTGTTTAAACAAGTATGAAGAATGAAGAGGCATTACCCGAGCTCTGGCAATATTTTCTCTTTCGTCAGCACAGCATCCTTCTCTGAAAACAAACAAACTACAAATTGATGTTACATATCGTTAAAACTCTAGACTGTATTTTATTTCGAGCATGTGAACTGTTTATTTAATTCTTGTAAAGATATGTCATAGATTTACTAAAGATATACTCTCATCTGCAGAACTGCATTTCACCGTAAATAACGTTTCTCGTTCGCGAAAACAACCATGTAACAACGTTGCATAACTTTAGGGAACACTGTTACTACAGGCTGGCGTGACGTGAGCGAGACATACGCATGCAAGTATATTGTCGACTTGTCGATTGCACATCCCTACCTGCGAACCGTCGTCGGGTGTGTGGGCATATTTGTGACGATAAAAGCAATAATTAATATATTCATTACAATAAATACATGGGCGGATTGGAAGATGGTTAAAGTGTTACTGTGTTTCTTGAAAACTTGCATTGTGTCAAGTCTATGGTGTTTGTGTTATGTATTAGTACCTGCAAATACTATAATTTATGCTGACTTCTTTTGTTACAACAAATAAACAATCACTTTGAATCACTGATACAACCAGCCCATTGATTTGTTGTCGACAGATTGTAATTATAAAAATTTCAACGCCAATAAATTGGCGTTGGCGCTACACGGCGACGGCCAGGTGACCTAGTAATTAACTAGAGGTATATGTGTTGTTGATACATTCAGGGTATTTATGAAACATGGACATTTGAGGATTTATTAGGGTATGGAAAACGGTCACTGATAAAGTCAAAATTCGTTCACAGCTGATGCTGCAAACAAGTCCACAACAACTTGGTGGACAGCCCAATGTAAGGACACAGGTCGGCATGATGTCAGTATCACAACAATTCTGCGGCAGACCATCAGCTAAGAGACAGTTTTCATTGTTGAGAGAGAGATAACAGTCGGCGTATGTGGCATGTCTTACTTCTTGGTCCATATGATTGTTCCCAGATGAGTGAGTGAGTGAGTGAGTGAGTGAGTGAGTATGGTTTTATTGGACTTTTGGCAGGCTGGGCTGGGCTGGGCTGGGCTGGGGCTGGGCTGGGCTGGGCTGGGCTGGGGCTGGGGCTGGGGCTGGGGCTGGGGCTGGGACTGGGCTTTTTCTGAACCGGAAGTACACTTCTTTTTCAACCAGAAGTAGAATTCCTCAGAACCGAAAGTAGAATTCGTCGGAACCGGAAGTAGAATTCAATGCCGGAAGTAGATTTATTTGAACCGGAAGTAGAATTCTTCAATACCGGAAGTAGAATTCCTCAGAACCGGAATTAGATTTCGTCAGAACCGGAAGTAGAATTCACCAAAACCGGAAGTAGATTTCGCCGGAACCGGAAGTAGAATTCACCAGAACCGGAAGTAAAATTCATCAGAACCGGAAGTAGAATTCCTTAGAACCGGAAGTAGATTTCGTCAGAACCGGAAGTAGATTTCGTCAGAATCGGAAGTTGAATTTTCCAATACCAGAAGTAGAATTTATGAGAACTGGAAGTTGAATTTGTCAGAACTGGAAATAGCTATTGTTAGGACTGGAAGTAGAACTTTTCAGTGCCAGAAGTAGAATTTACCCAGTACAGGCTGTAGAGATTGATACTACCAGATTACAAGCTGTCACTACCAGGTATAGTGCAGGCTGTCAGTACTGGATATACTGGCTGTTGGTACGGGATGAACAGACTGTAAGTACCGGATGGACATGCTGTTATACCAGATGCACAGAATATAAGTACCAGAAGTACAACTAGGCTCTCAATCCCAGATGTACAGGCTGTACTGGATGCATAGGTTTTCAGTACCGGATGTTCAAGTATTGGAAAGTCACTAACAGTTTTATTATTTACATGCTGCAAGTGTAAGTACAAGATGTACAAACTCTAAGTACCGGATACACAGTCTGTAAGAACCTTATGTACTGAAATAAGTAACAGATTTATTTACGGATTTAAGTACTGGATGTACAGGCCGTCAGTAATGGAAGCACCGACTGTCAGTACCAAAAGTACCAAATATAGGAACCGGATGTACAGCTTTTTAGTACCAGATGTACAGGCTTTAAGCATGGGAATTACAAGAAATCAGTACTGGATGTACAGGTTTTTAGTACCAGATGAACATACTTTAAGCATGGAAATTACAAGAAATCACTACTGGATGTACAGGCTGTAAGTGTCAGATGTACGACGTGCAAGTACAGGCTTAAAGTGATGGATGTACAGGTTTTCAGCTATAAATGCTATTATCTAATCAAGACTCAAAAATGGTTGAGTATTTTCAAACTACTTGTTTAATGAAAGTCACCAAGAAACAAACAAAAAAATCTCATTAATTCAAATGATGACCAGATTCAGGAAATTCTCAAAGTTACTCATGCCATTCACACGTGACTGGACACATCTGAAACACTCTCGATGTAAACAAAGAACTCAAGATTAAAATCATGTTTTGAGTGCAATCATTTTCTTTAACTAGAATGCTCCAAGAGCATCAGTTTAACATTGTGTATCACTCAGCTGGTCATAACCCTGTGCGTGAGTGAGTGAGTGAGTGAGTGAGTGAGTGAGTGAGATAGAGTGAGTTCCAGATGCATCAGCATATTGTGGGTCTTACTGGGATACAAGCTCGGCTGTAAGCCTAATACTTGTTTGTTACCCTTGCTTCAGGTGGCAGAAATGAAGCAAGTAAACCACAGTGAAAATACAATTAAACTTAGCTATCAGCTGAAATTTGAAATGTGTGAATTGTACAAACTGACATCATACTTGGTTTATTTAAAGCAACACTGATACAGAGCAATTTCTTCAGGTGTTTTATCACTTGAGTACCTGGATGATATTTAAGAATTCTAGGCTGGGTTTCGATTACTGTCAGTGTAGGAAAGATGCAGAAAATCTAGCCTCTCCACACGACTGGCAGGTCAAACTTTTTACCAGTTATGCAAAATTCACCCATCTGAGATGGTGGGACTGGTTATCTTTACTTCACAGGTACCTGGATGATATTCAAGCATTCATGGCTGGGTTTCAATTTCTGCGGTGCCACCCACAAGTGCAGTTGGTGCCACCCACAAGTGCAGTTGGTGGTATAAGAATGTATCCTTACATTGAACAACAGTTGTGACACATAGTTTAGATAGGAAATTAATTAGAAAATGTGGTCCTCTTCATAACGCATTAACATTTTCATCTTCAGTATCACGATAAACACATCTGCCAGTGGAAAATAATTATAGAATTGAAAGAAACTGCAGTCAATGTATGTCTGTAAATTTTTGTTTTAGAATCCTAGCATAATTAATATACTAATATATTTTATGCACTTTGGAACATCATAAGTACAAACGAATTATCATGAATTTTAAAACCACTATAATTTCTACAGGGGGTGGCTGGTGTCCAACACTGACGACTGTACTCTACCTCCCTATAAGACTGAGAGACTACAGTAGAGGGGTGGCTGGTGTCCAACACTCACGACTGTACTCTACCTCCCTTTAAGACCTCCCAGTAGAGTCCCATGTACTGTACACGGTCTGTCTTAATGGCAGGTACAGCTGAGTAGTGCCTCCCCAGTTCTGTACCTTGTCAGTTCTAAAGAGAAGTAGAGTACAATGGTCAGTGTTGGACACCAGCCTCCCCAGTTCTGTACCTCGTCAGTTCTAAAGGGAGGTAGAGTACAGTGGTCAGTATTGAACACGAGCCACCCCTGTACTCTACCTTCCTCTAATACTGACAAAGTATCGCACCGGGGAAGCTGGTGTCGATCACTGACTAGTCAGCTCTACCTGCCATTAAGACTCACAGTACAGTATAGGGGTGGTTGTTGTCCAACATTGACCAGTGTACTCTACCTCCCTTTAAGACAGACTGTGCACAATACAGGGGTGGTTGGTGTACAAAAATGACAAGTGCACTGTACCTTCCTTTAAGACGAAGTACAGTACATGGGTGGTTGGTGTACAAAACTGACCGCTGTACTCTACCTCCCTTTAAGACAGAGAGACTACAGTAGAGGGGTGGCTGGTGTCCAACACTCACGACTGTACTCTACCTCCCTTTAAGACTGAGAGACTACAGTAGAGGGGTGGCTGGTGTCCAACACTCACGACTGTACTCTACCTCCCTTTAAGACAGAAAGACTACAGTAGAGGGGTGGCTGGTGTCCAACACTCACGACTGTACTTTACCTCCCTTTACGACTAACAGTGTAAATCCTAGAGTGAACGGTGTCCAACACTCACTAGTGTACCCCACCTCCCTTTAAGACAGTGTAGTGTAGAGTGGTGGCTGGTTTCCAACACTGACCAATATAGTGGTCAGTGATACAGATACGGGATAATACTGAGAAGTTGTAACATGCGTTGATGACATTTTCAGTAAATCAAATATTTAAAGAGACATGCCAACCCTATTTCAGGCCCTGTAAAATTAGTATTTTGGTCAAATGTCACTGCAGTGCATAAATCCTAGAGCCACATTTCAATATGATGACAACATATGATATTCTCTTTTAAAATTACTACATAAAAACATTCTTGTCATATTGCCATGATCTGACCGACTTCTGCTGCATCAAGCAACACCAGGGAGACTTCAACATTGGCTATACAACAACAGTAGACATTGAACATAAGTTAGTCCTACTGCTACTGACAGGAAACTGTTGCACATTTTACTTGACATGTGTAAAGTGGAGCCTCTCTTATCCAGAAACCTGTTATTCCTGCTGCCTTCATATTAACATTGCCTACATGGCCACTGACAGGAAACTCTTGCACTTTTTACTGCACATGTGTAACTTGGAACCTCCCTTATCCAAAAACCTGCTGACAGAGGTCAGGGTGGTGGGGTCCAACTGCAAGGACAGGAGTGGAAGGTTTTATTTTTACACTGCTTTCAGCAATGTCCCAGCAGGAACATCAGACATGAACTTCAGACATTGTACCCATGTGTGGAATCAAACCCCGCCGTAGCAGCCCAGAATAACCCCCTACCAGATTATACCCTGAGGTAAACTATAGGCTAGCTCAGTTAATACCCTGGGGTATATTCTGGACCAGGCCAAACTATACCTCTCCAGCCCAGACTATACTCCTAAAGAATTATGTTGACAATTCACCCAGTACGAGTGTGTGACTCTAGGCAATGGTCTTGGTGTCGTTAAAAGGTATTTGTGGGTGTATTTCATTAACATTACTGCATGATACTCTAATGGGAGATAACTGGGGTGGGTAGAGTTGACGATCCAAGCAACAAAGAAGACGCAGAGATGAACAAGAGTCAAGCGACCATACAGACCTTATACTTATTACCAAACTAATCAAGTCAACCCGTTTGTTTAACCCTATCTGCAAAAATGCTCAAAGGAACTTGTCTGCTGAAATAGGCCCGATCCTTTCAAAGAACATTTATTTCAGAAAATCAAGTGACTTGACAGCACCTTGACAACATCCAGAACCAAAGGCAATGGCATCTGCTACTTCCTCTGCATCTGTGAAGACCTGACAGAATCTGAGCCCCGAGTTGTTCAGCATGTGAACAATAACATTAATGACAAACCAAAACATTTCCTGTATCAAACTGTCAGTGACTACGTCACTAATTCTGGAACTTCACGAGATGGAGTGTGGGCTACAAATGCAGAAGTAATGTCAACAGAAAGTCTGTGACATTTACATTTACAGTTCCGTTGGTCTGTCAATGCAATGGCTGACATACCCTGCCAGCTTCACCTTGAAAACCCAGACTTATTATGCTCTGTATCTGGAGAATGTATCAGCCCATTTTTGCGTTGTAAATAGTGTTTAATTGTGTTAAAAGTACAAAAAAGTTATAGCAGCATTCACTTACTTTCTGTAGGCGTATTATCTTGGCTGGGGGTAAACTATGGCCTATTCCAGAATATACCCCAGGCATACATGGTTCCTAATCCCACAAATAACGTGGAAGGGGTGTACATCCAATAGCATGGCACAATAACCCTAGGGCATTAAAGGGGTGCCCCACCCATAGCATGGCACCCAAAACACTCAGACCTTTAAAGGGGTACCCCACCCAAAGCATGGCACCCTAACCCTCAGACATTTAAAGGGGTGTTAAACCCATAGCATGGCACCCTAACCCTCAGATGTTTAAAGGGGTGTTCCATCTATAGCATGGCACCCTAACACTCAGACCTTTAAAAGGTGTTCCACTCATAGCATGGCACCCTAAGCCTACAACTCTGAAGGAAGTGACTGTGAGAATTCAGATTTGTTCCTGTAGTATTTGAGTGTATTTAATCCAGGACAATTCTACTTGGTCAGTTGGTGTTTGAGCTACATTGCTGAAAATAATTTTAATGTTCAGAGAATCCATGCTAGATTCTCTTAGCATAGTCACTATATTTGGTTTCAAACCATGGCACTACAGATCTTGAACAGCATCTCTACTTACTGGCTGTCGGTACTATTACAAGCCAGGGATCACACTTTTGGTACCTGCAGTGATGCCAAAACTGAATCACATATAAACGGAGTCATGCCTTGCCCAAAGTAATTCTCCAGCCTCCCCTACAAAAATAGATTTAGTCTACTGGAAATATGTAATTTCTGGGATTTCTTAACCAGATAATACCAATAATTCAATCAGCTAGGAAAATTAGTAACATTCTTTCAAACACTCTAAATTTATGAACATATTCGTATTTTCTAAAACATCAGAGTTTTTTGCAGACAAATCAGAGAGTAGATTTTGTATTTGAAAATCACAGTAACTCCTCCAAATCAGAGTGGTTGGCATCTCTGTACCTGTGACCCCCTCAGAACAAAGCCGAACAACCTCTGGAACACTCAACCTGTTGCAGGCTCACTACCTTAGACACCCTCAGAACACAGCTGAACCACTACGCAAACACTCAAACGGTTACAGATCAAGTAATTTCCTGTGAACAGGGTCCTTTTGCCAACAGTCCTGTGAAGTATTTACAAAGAAACATCTTTACTGACCTGAGTGACATTGTAGTGCTACCTAGTCTACCAAGGTAGCTGCTCTCTGCATCTCAGAAGACAAACATACAAACATATTCATAATCATGATTTTTTAAATTATTACAGAAAATAATTTACGTCTCTTTTACATAATGGTTTCCTGGCAATAATTATACACACTGTCACTCAGTTATCCAGGTCTAAGGCCCAGTCTTAGGCACAGATGATTTACAATGCCGTATCAGACAAAAAGAAGCACACCAAAGGGAGCCTACTCTTCCACCAAATGTTCTAAATTACCTCCCCCTTGTCTACTGCTCAGATACAAATAAATCCCCTGTTGTGTTATCCAAAGATATAAAGGAAACTGATCAACTACATCTGGCTGCTAAACGGTAGTCTATGATGTATTAATGAAACCCATCCTCCTTGGGGGACATACAAGCAATAAAATGTCCATTTTAAATCATCTGACACTTGTAACTATATTTTTTAGTAAAAAACAATAAAATATTTGCAAAGCAAACAAGAATTAGCAGAAGACGACATATCCCTCTGGCCCAACTCATCTGAAACGGCAAATGATCTGATAGTTACTTCATGTGTTTTTAGACTAAGTTCGAATCATTTCCATGGAAGTCATGAAATATGTAAATGCCATATGTCTGTATACAGTGCAGTCACCATTTCAAGATCTGCCTCATATATCTGCCAAGAACTGTTAATTTATTTCGAGTTGTGCTTTTCCACGGAAACCAGGACAAATATAATGCCCAAACTCTGTAAATAGCAAAAGGCACTACTTTGAAGTCTACCTCACATATTTTGCAGAATGATCTTAAGAAGTTTTCAAGCTGTGCTCCGAATATGGAGACCATCCCTCACTTTTCAGACTACGTACGAATCAGTTTCCATGTAAACCAAGAAAATTGAAATTGACAAAAATCTGTAAACAGCATGAGGCACCAGTTCGTTGGGGTGGATAACAGGATCACAGGAAATCTCAACAGTGACTGATCCTAAAATATCTGCTGACAGAAATAATTTCCGCCAAAAGGTATGCTCACAACTTGAATATACAATGAGACCCTGGAAACCCAGAAACATTCGTTTTAGTGTGAATCATCCAGATAACTGGATTTTTTCATTTTTGTACATCTCATGGAAAATTCAAAATGTTCATGATCTTTACTACTTGAATATACAAATGCACGTTAGGCCTTAATTGAATGTCTTAATACCTTCTTGCACACAGTGCAACCTCAAGTAATAAATACACTTGTGGCACCAGACAAGAGCAGGTTGCTCCTGATTATTTAGAACATCATTGTAAAACATTACTCTGATAAGGTAACTTCAGTCTACTTCACAAAATTTCATGCCATGAAGTACAACGGCCTGTCCTAACTTCGCCTACACCTTCTATCGCCTACACCTTCTATCGCCTACACCTTCTATCGCCTATACCTTCTATTGCCTACACCTAATCTCGCCTACAATAAACATAATGTCATATACTTTCACCCCTATTAGGAGAATGGTATAGCCAACATTTAGAGAAGAAAGATAATTCAAATGGTCCTATTCAAATATCTTGAGATATGACCCTCGAAAAAATGTGTTTGTTTAGGAGAGTATAGGAATAAGGGCAGAACCCACATTTAGAGAAGGTAGATTATCCAAGTGTGTTTGTTTAAGGACTGTTGGGGATTATAATCCTGCTTCGTGTTGTTTTAAATTGAGATAATCTCAATGTGTCTCGAGTAAAGACTTCAAAAGAAATCATGAACAAGTTTACTGATAAGATAAAAAAGATTGAAATTACAAATAGTGATTGGATAATCTCAAAACAGTTGCCTTGAAGTACGAAAGCACAAGTGTCTCACACGATGGATATCAAAACGGCAAATATTCAGACAGTCTCGTTTGTGGCATCTCAGAGAGATGGTCAAGAGGTTTTGTATGCAGGCTACCGATACAGACTGAATGTTGCTACCCACTGGAAGTGTGTTGTAGGTGGATGCAATGGACGTTCCAGTACTATTGGAAATCACTTGGTGTCATCCAGTGTTCACAGCCACCCTCTGCTTAAGAACGAGGAAAACTTCAGACTTCTCAACCATCTGAAACACGGAGTCCAGACTGACACATCACCATAGCAGCTGATGTGCTCATGAATAAAGGTTGACATTGTTAAAGCAGCTTGCACTGCCTGTTTTCAATCCTCTCATGGTGCATCCCAAATGGTTGAGTCCATTACTTCATGACTGCATTTACATAATGGTCACTGGTGTGTAAATTTGTTTTAATAAGGGTGTAGGCGACATAAGCTGTAGGCGATATGAGGGTACACTACTACAATACTCAGTTAATGTCTGTGTAGTCATTAATCAAGCCAATGCCTAATCATTCTGTTTTTCAACTGAAATCTGGTGTTTGCAGAGCAAACTATTAACATGTATTTCTTGTGGCTATTCCCACAAATACAGAAATTAAAGTTTCTGAACACTGGGAGAATATGGTTACTGACAGTGGTCACACTCGGGGATTTTGTGAAGGGACAGCACGTCTGGACGGGTACAGCGGCAGGGACAGGGGAGAGAGGTTTTAGTTTTATCTCGCTTTTAGCAATATCCCAGCAATATCATGACAGGAACATTAGTCACATTAGAGCTTCACAATGTACCCATGTAGAAAATTAAACCCAGGTCTTCTTCAATATAGAAAGGGATGTCGACCTCCACCCATAACATGGCTCCTAACTCCACAGATAATGTGAAAAGCATGTCAGTCCAATAGCAAAGCACACTAATCCTAGGGCATGAAGGGGGTGTCCCACCCATACCACGGTGCACTAACCCTAAGACTCTGTAAGGGGTGCCCCACCCATACCATGGTGCCCTAACCTTAAGACTCTGTAAGGGGTGCCCCACCCATACCATGGTGCACTATCCCTAAGACTCTGTAAGGGGTGCCCCACCCATACCATGGTGCACTATCCCTAAGACTCTGTAAGGGGTGAACCAACCCACACCATGGTGCCCTATCCCTAAGACCCTGTAAGGGGTGCCCCACCCATACCACGGTGCCCTAACCCTAAGACTCTGTAAGGGGTGCCCCACCCATACCATGGTGCCCTAACCCTAAGACTCTGTAAGGGGTGCCCCACCCATACCATGGTGCACTATCCCTAAGACTCTGTAAGGGGTGAACCAACCCATACCATGGTGCCCTATCCCTAAGACCCTGTAAGGGGTGCCCCACCCATACCATGGTGCCCTAACCCTAAGACTCTGTAAGGGGTGCCCCACCCATACCATGGTGCCCTAACCCTAAGACTCTGTAAAGGGTGCCCCACCCATACCATGGTGCCCTAACCCTAAGACTCTGTAAGGGGTGCCCCACCCATACCATGGTGCACTATCCCTAAGACTCTGTAAGGGGTGCCCCACCCATACCATGGTGCACTATCCCTAAGACTCTGTAAGGGGTGCCCCACCCATACCATGGTGCCCTAACCCTAAGACTCTGTAAGGGGTGCCCCACCCATACCATGGTGCACTATCCCTAAGACTCTGTAAGGGGTGCCCCACCCATACCATGGTGCACTATCCCTAAGACTCTGTAAGGGTGCCCCACCCATACCATGGTGCACTATCCCTAAGACTCTGTAAGGGGTGCCCCACCCATACCATGGTGCCCTAACCCTAAGACTCTGTAAGGGGTGCCCCACCCATACCATGGCAGCCTATCCCTAAGACTCTGTAAGGGTGCCCCACCCATACCATGGTGCACTATCCCTAAGACTCTGTAAGGGGTGCCCCACCCATACCATGGTGCAGTATCCCTAAGACTCTGTAAGGGGTGCCCCATCCATACCATGGTGCACTATCCCTAAGACCCTGTAAGGGGAGTTACACCCATACCATTGCACCCTCATACTAAGACACTGAAAAGGGGTGCCCTACCCATACCATCGGACCCTAACCTTAAGTCTCTAAAATGGGCACTCTATCCATACCATGGCACCCTAACCCTAAGACTCTGTAAGGGTGTCCAACCCATACCATGGCGCTCTAACCCTAAGACACTGAAGGGGTGTCCCACACATACCATCAGACCCTAACCCTAAGACTCTAAAAAGGGTATTCCACCCATACCATGGCACCTTAACCCTATCACCTTAAGGGGTGTTCCACCCATAGTATGCCACCCTAAACCCCACATGTTTAAAGGGGTGTTCCACCCATAGCATGCTACCCTAACCCTGTGTTCTAAACTGAGGAAGATAAACAATACTATTGATGAATGACTGGAGCCTATGCAAATGACAAAGATAACATCATGTATGGAGAAACACAGGAGACTACTCCGGTAGTTGACCGATTGTCATATCATGTCATGCCAGCAAGTAAGTGTCTGTAAGAATGTACCACCTGCGTGAATCTACATGGTGACCATGGGTATAGGTCCCTATCATCTGTGGGGAGGATATGTCATTTGGGTGAATCAGTCACATGGAGGAGGGAGTCCCTGTTACCTTGGAAGGATGTGTCACCTGAGTGTGTCTACATGGTCACATGGGGGAGGCAGTCCCTCTTACCTTGGGAGGATGTGTCACCTGAGTGTGTCTACATGGTCAAATGGAGGAGGCAGTCCCTCTTACCTTGGGAGGATGTGTCACCTGAGTGTGTCTACATGGTCACATGGAGGAGGCAGCCCCTGTTACCTTGGGAGGATGTGTCACCTGAGTGTGTCTACATGGTCACATGGGGGAGGCAGTCCCTCTTACCTTGGGAGGATGTGTCACCTGAGTGTGTCTACATGGTCACATGGAGGAGGCAGTCCCTGTTACCTTGGGAGGATGTGTCACTTGAGTGTGTCTACATGGTCACATGGGGGAGGCAGTCCCTGTTACCTTGGGAGGATGTGTCACCTGAGTGTGTCTACATGGTCACATGGGGGAGGCAGTCCCTCTTACCTTGGGAGGATGTGTCACTTGAGTGTGTCTACATGGTCACATGGGGGAGGCAGTCCCTGTTACCTTGGGAGGATGTGTCACCTGAGTGTGTCTACTCTACATGGTCACATTGAGGAGGCAGTCGCTGTTACCTTGGGAGGATGTGTCACCTGAGTGTGTCTACATGGTCACATGGAGGAGGCAGTCCCTCTTACCTTGGGAGGATGTGTCACCTGAGTGTGTCTACATGGTCACATGGAGGAGGCAGTCCCTGTTACCTTGGGAGGATGTGTCACCTGAGTGTGTCTACATGGTCACATGGGGGAGGCAGTCCCTGTTACCTTGGGAGGATGTGTCACCTGAGTGTGTCTACATGGTCACATGGGGGAGGCAGTCCCTCTTACCTTGGGAGGATGTGTCACTTGAGTGTGTCTACATGGTCACATGGGGGAGGCAGTCCCTCTTACCTTGGGAGGATGTGTCACCTGAGTGTGTCTACATGGTCACATTGAGGAGGCAGTCGCTGTTACCTTGGGAGGATGTGTCACATGAGTGTGTCTACATGGTCACATGGAGGAGGCAGTCCCTCTTACCTTGGGAGGATGTGTCACCTGAGTGTGTCTACATGGTCACATGGGGGAGGCAGTCCCTGTTATCTGGGGAAAGGGTGTGTCACCTGAGTGAATCTGCTTGGTCACATGGGGGAGGGAGTCCCTGTTATCTGGGGGAGGATGTTTCAGCTGAGGAAGGCGTCCTTGTCATCTGCAGGGAAATTTTGTCACCTGGGTGAATCAACATGGTCACATGAGTAAGGGAGTCTCTGTCATTGGTGGGGATGGGGGAATAGGGGAAAGGAGGAAGATGTGGCAAGTAGGGGATTTCTTATCTTGGAGGGGTTAGATGTGTCAGCTGTAAAAGGAGAGGGGTGACATTTTACCTCTACCTACAAAGACTTGGACGCCTACCCAGTAAGAGGAGGGAATCTGTGATCTTGTGGGTAGATGGGATCTCTCATCTGGGGGGAGGGGGGTGGTAGATGTGTCACCTGAAGGGGTAGGAGGATCTTTCACTTCAGGGGTAGATGTGTCACCTCAAGGGGGAGGGGGAATCTGTCAATTGGCGGGGTGGTAGATTTGTCACCTGAAGGGGGAGGGGCAACATGTCACCTCGACTAACAAACAATGATCATGTGGACTGATGGGTGAAATTATGCACGGAACTGCTCTACATGAAACAAACCAAACACATTATGAGGTGAAGTCCTAGATGTGTTGTGGATACAATGAATGATATATTGAATCCCACTGAACACAATGAATTGGTCTTCTGTGTCCATTCTTTACAGGTTGAGTATTGGACACACATTTAATTGGACGCATATTTATACATTGTGTTAAAGCCCCGAGGGGTTCCTCAAACTGATGCATTTGACCACATGAACATTTTCAGAAAATTGTTTTAACTACTTCACCATTTCCTAAACAAATCCTGAAGCTATGATACTGAAGACACTGTGATACAAATCTTCTCGTGTTATGTTTCATCTGGTCATTAAACATTAAACTTTGTAAACCCCCTAAAGACTGGATTAATCTGTCATGCTGTGTAGTATCTACTCATTTGACGCAGCTTATTCAACCACATTTCCAGGCAATAACCTTTAACACTGTTTAACCTAAGGCAACACCTAAACCTACAGCTGTACAAACCACCCTAAGGACACCCTGAAAGCACCCAGGAGTAAACAACTCCAACCTAGGATATGTCTGGCTTGTGTACTGGGCCAGTTCATGAGCATCAACTAAACATGAAGCTATTTTAACCACCAAAACAATGATCTAAACTGTCCTTATGCACAATCGGTTTGATAATTTGACCATTTCCAGAGAATACTACAAACCTCACGCTATACAATCCACCCTTAAGATGTACAGCTTTAACATTTACCCATGCCATGATGTATCTGGCTTCCATTTGACCACTTCACCATTTCTGGACATTGTCACATTTAAGTTTTACATTTAACCCTTCAGACCCTCACAAAACCAACCCGAACATGCAATGCTCACAAGAAAGTCTGTTTTGATGAGCATTTTTTTCAAACCCTAAGTTCTACAAATCACTCTTTACATACTGTGTTAACCAAATGTACCCAAGCTATCATGAATCTGATTTTCATCCCATTCTAGTGGATCACTTTACCATTACTAGACAAGAGTCATCAGAAGATGACATATCCCCCGGCCCCCCACATAATTGAAAGGACAAGATCTGTCTCATGTATCTGCCAAGATCTTTAAAAAGATATGAAATGGTTTTCGAGTTGTACTCCAGAAACGAAGTCCGCAATGTGTTCATGGAACTGTTAATACCAAAAGGCACCACTTTGGGGTCTGCCACAAATATCTACCAAGTCTTACTGACAGATATTAAGAAGTTTTAGAGTTCTGCTCTGGAAAAGAAACAGTCTGAAACGTTTCCATGAAAACCCAGAAAATGATAAATCACAAAAAAAACTGTAAGTAGTAAAAGGCACCACCTTAGGTTCTGATTGATATATCTACCAACTTTTGCAAAAAAATATTGAAAGGTTTTTGAGTTCTGCTCTGGAAACAAAGCCCACCCCACCATTAGACTAACACCAAAACGCTTCATAGAAAAACAACAACCAAAAAAATAAATAACATGCCAAACACCTGTAAATGGCAAAAAGAACAACAATAAATTAAGTTTATTATATCTATAAAATTTTGGTCTATAAATATTGAACACTCCGGAAAAACAAAATGCTTATGGAAGGACAAACAGATGGACAGACCGACGAGGTGCTGACTATATCCCCCTGCTTGTAATAAAACTATTTTATGTCTTTGTTCTACATAACGTATTCCCTGCAATAACCATACAGTCTGTCACAGTTTCCCTGGCCTTGTATTTAGCTAGACACAGGAGATTCACAATGCAGAATGAGACAAAAGCATACCAAAGGGAGCATACTCTACCACCAAATGTTTTAAATTACCTCCCCCTTGTCTACTGTTGGATACAAATAAATACTCTGTTGCAATAACCCGCAACTTCGTTCCTGTGGATAATAAAATCACAATAAATCTCAACAATTATTGGTCGTTACATTTCTGCTAACATATCTGCTAACAGCAATAATTTACTCCAAAGTGTAGCGTCACTACAACTTGAATGTACAATGAGACCCAGGAAACATAGATACATTCATTTGCTGTGAATTGTCTGGATAACTGGATTTTTTCTCTTTTGAAAACCTCATGGAAAATCCAAAACGTTCATGATCATTACTACTTGAATATGTACATGTACTTAGACTGTCTTACACACCGTGCAACCTCAGGTAGGAAATAAACTTGTGGCACTAAACAACAGGTTGCACCTGCAGCTCAATTTACAATTATACACAAAACTGGAGTAATGGCACTGATGATTTAGATCCTTATAAAAAAAAATTCTCTGATAAGATAACTTCAGTTTTTCTTCACAAAATTTCATGCCATAAACTATAATACTCAGTCACTGTGCATGTTGTCATCAAAGCCACTAATCAAGACAATGCCTCATCTTATGGCATTACAAGTGAAATCTGTGTTCTTTGATGAGCAAACTATTAACATGAATTTATTGTGGCTATGACTGCCAATACAGAAGTTTCTTTCTACATTTCCGACCACTGGGACAATACGGCTGCTGACAGATGTCACACTCGGGGGATTTTGTAAAGGGACAGCATGTGCGGACAGGTTAAGCGATAGGTACAGGAGTGGGAGTTCCCGCTTTTAGCAATATCCTAGCATTATCATGGCAGAACACTAGACATGAGATGAGCTTCACACACAACCCAGGTAGGGAATGAAACCCTCCTTCAATACTGAAAGGGGTGTCTATCTCCACCCATAAACTGGCTCCTAAACCCACAAAGAATGTGACTAGTATGTCACTCCAATAGCAAGTTACTCTAACCCCAGGCAATCAAGGGAGTGCCCCACCCATACCATGGTGCCCTAACCCTAAGATTCTGAAAGGGGTGTCCTTCCCATAGCAAGGCACACTAACCCCAAGATACTGAAAGTGGTGTCCCTTCTACAAAATGGTGCCTTAACCCTTAAGACCTCTAAAGAGGTCTTCCATTGATACCATGGCATCTAGGAAAGAAAGCAATTCCCCACCCACAGGGCACCCTTTCCCTAGGGCATTAAAAGGATGCCCCAACCATATCAAAGCACCCAGATCCAAAGAAAGGCGCCCATATGACCCAATGACATTAAAGGGCTGCCCCACCGACAGCATGACACCATAACCTTAGCACTTTTAAAGTGGTGTTCCTGCCATAGCATGGGACCGTCACCCTATGACCTTTAAAGGAGAGCCCACAAATAGCATGGTACCCTAACCCTAAGACTCTAAAAGGGGTGTCCCACCCATACCATGGTGCTCTAACCATAAGACTCTGTAATGGGTGTTCCACCCACCCATACCATGCCAGCCAAACCCTAAGGCTTGGAAAGTAGCATCCTTCCCATGGCAAGGAACCCTAAGCAAAAGGCATTAAAGGGGTGCCTCACCCATACCATCGCGCCCTGGCCCAAAGACTCTGAAAGGGGTCTTCCACCATATTATGGCACCCTTACCCTAAGACTCAGAAATGGCTGCCCCACCCATACCATGATGCTCTAACCCTAAGACTCTGTAAGGGGTGTCCCACCCACACTATGGCAGCCTATCCCTAAGACTCTGTAAGGGGTGTCCCACCCACACTATGGCAGGCTAACCCCAAGATCTCAGAAAGTGGTGTCCTTCTCATAGCAAGGAACCCTAACCATTAAAGGGGTGTCCCACCTATACCATGGCAGTACTCGGAGCGAAGGAAGTGACTGCGAGACTTCACATTCATTCCTGTAGTATTTCAGTCAGAGGATTGGAATCTGAATGTTAAACTCTTAATATTCAGGCTATGACAAAGACCATTGACTTATACCCTGAAACTGAAATGAAGAAATTAATCTAGGACAATTTTGCTTAGTCAGTTGATGTTCATGGTCAGCCACACTGACAAAAGTGCTGAGAGTGTTGATGTAAGATTTTCTTAGCTCAGTCATTAAGTTTGGTTTCAAACATTGACATCTTAGATCTTTCCTACAGATTGTCCGTACAATTATTACCCTAGGATACAACCTCTGGTACCTGTGACACCCTTAGAACATAGCTGGACAACCGCTGGAACACTCAACCTGTTGCTGGGTCATTATCCTCACATCACGCTAACAAACAGATCAAGTAAATTCATGTGCAAAGGAACATCTTACCAAAAATGTTTTGACGTACTTACAAAGAAACACCCTGACTGGCTTGAGTCACACAGTAGTGCTACCCAGTCTACCAAGGTTTATTGGTTTCCCTGCAATAATCATATATGCTGTCACTCAGTTTCCCTGGCCTTGTATCCAGCTTGGCACAGACAATTCACAATGCTGTATAAGAATACAGCACACCAAAGTGAGGATACTCTTCCACCAAATGTTCTAAATTACCTCCCCCTTGCTTACTGTCCAGATACAAATCAACTCCTCATGGCATTATCAAGCAGAACAAAGGAAACTGATTAACTACATTTGGCAGATAAATGTTATGGTGTCTATGGAGTGTTAATGAAAACTATATCACAGCGCCAGATAAGGTGCGTATTTGCGCATTTTACTCATTAAAAATCACATTTACTCAATTAATTACAAATCTGGGAGTGCAAAAAAAGCATAAGAATTACTTAAAACCTAATAGATCTCTAATACCTGGCGTACTTTACTCAATCAACTAAACTGGTTTGCATATGATAATTCATCCTGGAGCCTGAACTCTACAACAGTGTTAGCAAAAGTTAAGTCACACCTATATATTCATATGCTATTACAGCTGTAGCCACTGTCTGGAGATGAGTGTAATAGTCACATGACTTCCGTGTTGCCTGTTCAAAAATGACTGCCTACTACTTGAAAATACTTGAGAATTACTAAGAAGTTAGGTCTATTGAAAACCATTTATGTTCACATATTTAGAAATAGGAAGACACTCTTCACAAAAGCACCCCATTCTTTAAACTAGTGGGAGTATACAAAATGTTAGTTACTCCTTAAGAAATGCAATTACTCATACATAAACAGACGGATGTAAATACCTCTGCTATACCATGTCAAACTGGGAAAATTCTAACTCAACATCTGAACTCATGAAAGAACATGATCACCTCAAAGAACATGTCATTTTCGGGTAAGAAAGGATCTCCCCAGGGTGGGCGGAGGATGTGTCACCTAGGTCAATCTACATGGTCACCTGGGGGAGGATCCGTCATTTGGGGGATGATGTGTCACCTGAGAGAGTGTGACATCTGTGTGAATCTACATGTTTAACTGAGAGCGGGGGTCACTGTCATCTACAAGAATGTATCACCTGGGTGAATCTACATAGTGACCAGGGGCAGGATGTCCCTGTTATCCCAGTAGAAGGATATTTCACCTGGGGTAGGGAGTCCCTGTCATCTTGGGGAAGAATGTGTCAGCTGGGGAGGGGGATCTTGTTATCTGGGTGGAGGTCACCTGGGGTAGGGAGTCTCTTTGATCTAGGGGAAGAATGTGTCAGCTGAGGAGGGATTCCTTGTCATCTGTAAGGGGGGTGGTGTCACATAGGGGAGGGGCCAATCTCATCTGTGGAAGGGGCTGGTAGATGGGGAAGGGGTCCTAGTGATCTGGAGGCAGAATGAGTCATCTGGTTACATATACATGGTAACCTCGGGAGGGAGTCATCTGAGGGGAGGGTGTCTCATCTCAGGCAGGGGTCCCTGTCATCTGCTGGGAGGGTGTGTCAGCAGGTGGAGGGGTCCCTATCATCAAGTTAGAATTGTGCATCGGCTGGGGAAAGGGTCCCTGTCATCTGGGGGGAGGGAGCGTCAGTTGGAGAGGGGTCCCTCTCATTTGGGGGAGGGTGTGTTACATGGTAAAATCTACATGGTAACCTCAGGTAGGGAAAACTTCTCATTTGGGTGGGGTGGGGTGATGGTCCCTCTCATTCATCGAGAGAGAATGTGTCACCTGGATTAATCTGCACTATCACCTGAAGAGGGATGAAGAAGATCTCCTACTGTAAGTGTATGTGTGTGTGTGTGCGTGTGTGTGTGTGTGCATGTGTGTGTGTGTGCGTGTGGGTGCGTGCGTGGTGTGCATGCGTGCGTGCGTGCATGTGTGTGCGTCTGTCTGTCTGTCAGATGTGTCACCTGAAATGGGGAGCGGCAGTACCAAAATGGCAAAGGGGATCTGTGATCAGCAGAGAATCCATTGCTGTAGAAGTACTGGTTATGTCTCATATGACAAAAATATGAAGTGTTTATATGGCTTTCGAATTGGTGTAAACTTAAAACACTACATCCTAGTTTCAGTTTGGACATGACCATTTGTAAAAAGCCTGTGCCAAATTAAAGTATTTATAGCTCTGGAAATGCGGGTGTGATCAGTAAGATATAAAATAAATTTAGACAATGATTCTGCCGATTTACAGATTCGTCCAGACTATTTGAGCCTTGTATAACTGATAAAAGGAGAGATTTATAACGTTATACAAGTCTAGTTCTTTTGGTTTTGACTGTCTTGAGTATCTCTGGTACTGCAAAGGCAAACGTGAGTTTTGTGGCCCACATTTTGTGGAGCTTATCTTGTTATGTACTCTGGTGTTAAGCCATGTACCATCTTATAAAAAATACATAATTTATGATGCTTTCTTCTATGAAAGAGAGATGGTTTGCTAGTTTCCGTCGTCATTTTTTTATGACTGAAAGCCCTGACGGTCTCACCTGTGGTACGAAGAGCATCAATCTTTCTAGTACCAATCCTTGTTCTTGAGTTTACTAATCCCTAATGAAGTCACAGTAAACAAAGATAGGAAGGATGAATGATATATACAGTCCTTCTAAGCCGTTTCTGTTTACTTTATATTTAAGACTCCAAAAGCAATTTATTGTAGGACTAGTTTTTTTACTAGATAGTTGATTTGCATATCCCATTTACCATTGCTTTGAAATCATAGCCCTGCATGTTTATGATAGTCAAGTTCTTCCATTTTTACGTCACCCGTCATTAAATCTGTTTTTGCACTAGGCATTACATTTCTGTGAATAACATAGCCACTCTTTTTTCGGACTAAATGATACTTGCCATTCATTTTCTCATTCAGATAAATTAGCAAGCCCACTGTTCAATATTCTGGCTGCATCAGTAGGGGTTACCTGAGTCTATTAATACGTAATGATATAAAGGAAATACGAATGTTATTAGTAGTTTTGGCTGCATCACGAAAATGACCGATCATATCGGGTGAACCAGTTCACGAAAAGTGTACCGCAATATATAGTACTGTGAAGTTCAAATTGCAATATACCGTTTAAGCATTGTTATCATGCCACAAATTTTTCATCGTTGTTCTTTCAAACGATCATGTAACCTACAACCAAAATGAGAAAGTGTTAACTTGCCAAGTATAAATGTGCGCCTGCTTTTTTAAAACAAGAGTCATCAGAAGATGACATATCCCCCCGGCCACCACATGTTTGAAAGGACAAATCATCTGAGAGTTAGTTATTGTGTTTTTAGACCATGTCTGGAATGTTTCCATGGAATTCATGAAAAATAAAAATGCCATATATTTGTAATCAGCAAAAGTCACCGTTTCAAGATCTGTCCCAAACATCTGTCAAGATCCGTTGAAAGATATGAAATGGTTTTCGAGTTTGGGGTCTGCCCTACATATCTATCAAGTGTTGCTGAAAGATATTAAGAAGCTTTTGAGTTTTGCTCCGGAAACAAAGCCCATCTCTCCTTTTTGAAACTAAGTCCGAAACGTGTCCATGGAACGAAGAAAATAATACATCACAAAAACCTGTAACTAGCAAAAGACACCACTTTAGGTTCTGATTGATATATCTACTAAGTTTTGTAGAAAAATATTGAACAGCTCCAGAAACGAAACACACCTCTCACTTTTGAGACTAAGTCCAAAACGTTTCCATGGAAACTGAGAAAATAATAAATGACAAAAGCCTGTATACACCAAAAGGCACTACTTTGGGGTCTGCCCTACACATCTACCAAGTGTTGCTGAAAGATATAAGAAGTTTTTGAGTTCTGCTCCAGAAATGAAGCCCACCCCACCATCAGAGAAACACGAAAACATGGAAAAACAAAAAAAGAAAATAAAAATGCCCAAACTATGTAAATAGCAAAAGGCACAACTATAGGTTAACATTATTATATCTGTCAGCTTTGGTCTAAAAAAACAGTTTCTGAGTAATGCTCCGGAAACAAAACGATTACAGACGATGGACGGACAGATGAGGCATCGACTATATCCCCCTGCCTTACATGCCAGGGGGATAGAAATATTAAAAATTGCAGTTCAGCCTTTTTCAGAACCTGGTAAACTGCCATGCACATTGTGCATGTCTTTTAAGGCCAATAACAAATGGTTTATTAACA
The DNA here is from genome assembly GCF_037392515.1 of Haliotis asinina. Lineage (NCBI taxonomy): Eukaryota > Metazoa > Mollusca > Gastropoda > Lepetellida > Haliotidae > Haliotis > Haliotis asinina. The sequence continues at coordinate 16,698,715 of NC_090283.1, read as the reverse complement.
TCGGTAGCGTGTGCACGTGTTGTAACTGAATACACATGAGTGTTAGCCCCATCACAAGCCCCATCTGAAACTGGGGTGCAGTTTTAAAACTTTTCGTTCAAACGTGATATTCCTAGAAAGCACACTCTCCATCCAGTATATACAAGTGGGTGGCAGGATGATGAAGAACGCGCCTAGCACATTGAGGTATACCAGTATATTTCAAAATTGCCATTACCACTTAACATTAACTTGACACGACAAGACGCAGACTTTCGGAAAAAGGAAAAGCAAATACAGATGCAGTCATCAGTAGTGGTTCATACAATCACAACAACTACATTATTTGAAAACGGCATGACAATTAGATTGGTGGCATGGTCCTGGTGACCATACTTTTGAGCATTGACATTTATGTTTCGTGTACTCCCCTCAAATGTTCATAAATTGTTTCCAAACTTTCAAATTCATTCTGATGGCTGTTTTTGTCAGAGTAAAAAATTCTGAGACTGATTTATTATAACTACTGAAAATAATTTAGTATATAGAGTTATTATTTTCTTATCTGTAGACTTCTGAAGGTCCCGGGGTAGAATAAGCCTTCAGCAACCTATGCTTGCAATTAAAGGCGACTAACGGGATGGGGTGGTCAGGCTCGCTGACTTGTTGACTAGACCATTTCATGTGCAATATCTAAACCTGAAGCTATTTGGACCACAGTTCCACTAAAACAATGATCTTAATCTGTTTGTTAATTTGACCATTTTCAGAGAATACCACTAACCTGAACTAAACTCACTAACCTGAAGCTATACAAACAACCCTTAAGATACAGCTTTCACCCATGCTATGTTCACTTCACCACTGTCACATTTGTCTGGACATTGTCACATTTGTCTGGACATTGTCACATTTGTCTGGACATTGTCACATTTAAGTGTTACATTTAACCCTTCAGACCCTCACAAAACCGACCTGAACATGAAATGCTCACAACAAAGTCTGTTTGACCACTACAACAATTTTTCAAACAGGAAGTTCTACAAATCACCCTTCATATATTGTGTTGACCAAACCTACCCCAGCTATCGTGAATCTGATTTCCATCCCATTCTATTGCACCACTTCAGCATTACTAGAAAATACCTTTATTTTGTAATATTTGATACAGACTCTTACCACTACACTAGAGCCACACCTAAAACACTTGATACACCAATCAGTTACAACCTACCTGAATTATCAGGTATCCATCCTCCATAATCTCCAGGGAACACGTTCCGATAACTCTCCATTTTACCCTGGATGCATCTATGGCTCTGATGGTTTTGGAAATTTCAACTTTCAATAGTACATTTATATACTCATCCTATCTCAAGATTTGCACTTCTCTCTCTCGCTTTGTGGCTGGTTGGAACAAATGAGAACTTTCCCTGTCGGCCTCTCTTGTCCATACACCCGTGTATGACGTCTTGTGATCATTTGTGCCTAGTAAGCCAAGGGGTAAAGGAGAAATATCAGTACCATAGGTACTTTGCTAGTTGGGCCTTGCCACCCTTGTTCGTAGTTATCTATGGTTGGTATTAGCCTATACAGTGTACACTGTCAGTGCTTTTTGACATACGGAAATCTGTGACCCGCCATGCAATCATGGGCTAAGTACAAATCGTGAGATTGGAGAAGTATAAAAATTTGGAATTATTAACTATAAATTGCACATTTATATATACTTATCCTATCTAACGCCATGTATGTCAACTCAGACTACAGTAGTGGCTCCAAGAAGAGAATAGGGACTAGGGACCTGTCCTTAAGTAGAGCAGCCTTGGGAACGTGGGTGTATGGACAAGACAGGCCTACAGGGAAAGTTCTCATTCATTCCAAGAGAGACAAGTACAAATCATGAGATTAGATTACCTCTCCTTGGATGGCATATTATCAAATGTGGTGTCTACTCTGGGAAGAAGAGGATGCCAATCACAACTCACGTCTGCTTCTTAAATTATCAAACCTTTGTGGCTGCAATCGCTCATTGTTGTCACTGGCAAGTTCAGTTGTAATGGTGGCTTAGCTGATTGGCTCCTGTGGGAATTTACAGCAAGCAAGGATAGGTAATAAAATTATCGAGCCACAGAACCATCCAGGGTATAGTGGAGGTTTATCGGAATGTATACCCTGGAAATTATTGAGGACCTCATATATCTTAACTTAACGGTGTAGCTGTCCACTTTACCATTTCCAACAAATACCTCTGATCTGAAGTTGCGCACACTCCCTTCAAAGACCATGACAACCAAACATATCCATGCTGACATGCATCTGGCCTCTCAACTGATCTATTTGACGTCTTTCCCAAGCACATCTTAAATCTGAACCTAAACAACTATAAGACACCATGTCATGTAAACCTACCCCTGAAATGACAGAGACCAATGGACCATAGATGATTTGACAACCTCACCTATTTTCTGGCCATTGACACTAAACACAAATCTTGGTCTGCCTCTGCTGTGATCCCAAGTTTTATATCTGCTAACACCATGGCCCTGTGATGGTGATCGAAGATCTTTGGCAACCCTACAGTTGTGATAAATGGCTAAAAACAAGACTACAAGGTCACTGACTTCATCCACATTTCTCAGGACTGATAACCATGACATCAATCACTTGATTGTCTGGTGCACATTCCGGTATTCATAGAGTGCTGTCATACAAATGGAATATTGCTGAATGCATGTCTCTATATCCAAACATGGATAACTATCTTCATGACATCAGTAACTAGATTCTAATATTCATACACTGCTGTCATGTAGCTGGAATATTGCTGAATGCATGTCTCTATATCCAAACATGGAGACCTATCTTCACAACATCAGTCACTACATTCTAATATTCATACACTGCTGTCATGTAGCTGGAATATTGCTGAATGCATGTCTCTATGTCCAAACAAGGACATCTATGACCATGACATCAATCACTTGATTGTCTGGTGCAGCTTCCGGTATCCATACATTGCTGTCATAGAGCTGGAATATTGCTGAATGCATGCTTCTATATATAAACCTGGCGATATATGTTCATCACATCAATCACTTGATTATCTGGTGCAGTTTCCAGTATTCATACATGGCTGTCATATAGCTTGAATGTTGCTGAATGCATGTCTCCATATCCAAACGTGCAGATCTATCTTCATGACATCAATCACTTGATTATCTGGTTCACATTCCAGTATTCATACACTGCTGTCGGGCAGCTTAAATATTGCTGAATGCAGCCCATGTGTCGTCACGTACCCGGCACAGAGGTGCTCGATTCAGCTGACCAAGGTCTGTGTACAAAAGCCAGAAGACCACTTTGAGAGAATACCTACAAATCTGAAGCTTCACTAAGCAGCTCCAAGATTCCCTAAATCTACCCTTCACTATTAAGTATCATGATACAAAGGCCACATACTGAACAAAAAGGCCACATACTAACATACTGAACAAAATTTTTAACATGAGCCAGAAATTTGTGACCAAAACCTAGTAACACAGCTTGAGGACAAGGTTCATGAAAACATATCACAAACATTTAAACAGTTAATCAACAGACCAACAGATATCATAAATCAATGGAATACAAAATAGCTAATCCCAAAACTAAGTACTGACAGTAAACTGCATAAAACCCATATTTTGTTCCACATTGTAAACTGGAACTGGATGTAAAAAATGTAATTTCTAATACAAACCTGGACTTAGTATCAGGTATCCTTGAACATCTTGATCTAGTACTCGGAATGAATCTCGACCGGCTGCTGGAACCACGGACCTATCAAACATCATCCAGATATCATGTTAAGTAATCACTACTACAAGATATACTACTTGGAAAACAGACCAAGCATTTAGAACATTTAAGTAAATTTACTGGTTATATACTTAAAATCTCATTCAATTAGAAAGAAACTAACCCTAAATTGTATATCTAAGTTAATCTTGACCAAATCTCACAGGCTAAACCAGGAATCGAAGATTATTTTGAGATTGATGGCTCTCTCGTCAGAACAGAAATAAGTAATATCTAAATAACACATCGTCAGTCAAGCATGGGATACTAGCAGAAATATTGGGGGGTGGGGGGGGAGAGAGAGAGAGAGAGAGATAAAAACGCTAACCTGCATCGGGCCTCTATACAAGGTCTAGTTCACGACTACCTGAATCCTTTAACCTGAAGCTACACAAACCATCTTGAACACATCCTGCAATCTGAATCGACCCAAGTTAGCCTGTATCTGTCCGCTATACATATTTTACTTCATGACTTCAAGAGAGTACTTTTAACCGAAAGCTACACAAACCATGGTGAAGACATCCTGCAATCTGAATCAACCCAAGCTACCCTGTATCATGTCGTTATCCACTGTCTACTTGGTGACTTCCAGACAATAAAATTAACCTGAAGCTACACTTACCACCCTGAAGACACCCTCTAATCTGAATCTATCCCACCTTGCATGTGTCTGGCCTCTATACACAATCTACTTGATGACTTCCAGAGAATACCTTTAACCTGTAGCTACACAAACCACCTTGAAGACACCCTCTCATCTAAATCCATCAAAGCTAGCATGCATCTGGCATCTATACACTGTCTACTTCATGACTTCCAAAGAGTACCTTTAACCTCAAGCTACACAAAAAAACCCTGAAGACACTGTGTAAAGTGAAAGTAAACACACTAGCGTGGAGAGGTAGCACGTGTGGAGAGGTACAGCGTCTGCAACAGGAGTGGGTGGTTTAGTTTTATGGCGCTTTTAGCAATATGCAAGACTGACGAGCAACCACATTGAAAAGGGTGTACACCTCCACAACATGGCCCCACTCTCAATAAGGCACCATAACCCTAAGAGTCTGAAAGGAGTGTTCCACCAACAACATGGTATCAACGGGTGCCCCACCCAGTGTTCTAAATTAACACCACTTCTTGGGCCCAAAGCTGACTGAAAACCACTGGGACCCAATGTTCTTGTTTTCTGCATGTCCTTATGGCTGATAGCTCTTTCACTGCCAGTAACTAAATGTATTTTGTTTTTCAGAAAATATTATTCAGGAAGTTTTGGTTTTCACCTCGATCAGCAGCAACTTGTTAGTTGTCTCATTTATTTGTTTACTGGGAATTAGCCAAGATGTAGGGCCAACACATTCTTTCTACTTTTATCAGTTTTCCACCCTTAACATAGCACCCTAAACCTAACACTCTGAAAGAGGTATCCCACCCGTACCATGTCTCCCCAATCCTAAGACTCTGAAAGGGGTGTCCCACCCTTACCATGTCACCCCAATCCTAAGACCCTGAAAGGGGTGTCCCACCCTTAACATAGCACCCTAAACCTAACACTCTGAAAGAGGTATCCCACCTGTACCATGTCACCCCAATCCTAAGACCCTGAAAGGGGTGTCCCACCCTTAACATAGCACCCTAAACCTAACACTCTGAAAGAGGTGTCCCACCTGTACCATGTCACCCCAATCCTAAGACCCTGAAAGGGGTGTCCCACCCTTAACATAGCACCCTAAACCTAACACTCTGAAAGAGGTATCCCACCCGTACCATGTCACCCCAATCCTAAGACCCTGAAAGGGGTGTCCCACCCGTAACATAGCACCCTAAACCTAACACTCTGAAAGAGGTATCCCACCCGTACCATGTCTCCCCAATCCTAAGACCCTGAAAGGGGTGTCCCACCCTTAACATAGCACCCTAAACCTAACACTCTGAAAGAGGTATCCCACCCGTACCATGTCACCCCAATCCTAAGACTCTGAAAGGGGTGTCCCACCCTTACCATGTCACCCCAATCCTAAGACCCTGAAAGGGGTGTCCCACCTGTACCATGTCACCCCAATCCTAAGACCCTGAAAGGGGTGTCCCACCCTTAACATAGCACCCTAAACCTAACACTCTGAAAGGGGTGTCCCACCTGTACCATGTCACCCCAATCCTAAGACTCTGAAAGGGGTGTCCCACCCTTACCATGTCACCCCAATCCTAAGACCCTAAAAGGGGTGTCCCACCCGTACCATGTCACCCCAATCCTAAGACTCTGAAAGAGGTATCCCACCTGTACCATGTCTCCCCGATCCTAAGACCCTGAAAGGGGTGTCCCACCCTTAACATAGCACCCTAAACCTAACACTCTGAAAGAGGTATCCCACCCGTACCATGTCACCCCAATCCTAAGACTCTGAAAGGGGTGTCCCACCCTTACCATGTCACCCCAATCCTAAGACCCTGAAAGGGGTGTCCCACCCGTAACATAGCACCCTAAACCTAAGACTCTGAAAGAGGTATCCCACCTGTACCATGTCTCCCCAATCCTAAGACCCTGAAAGGGGTGTCCCACCCTTAACATAGCACCCTAAACCTAACACTCTGAAAGGGGTGTCCCACCCTTACCATGTCTCCCCAATCCTAAGACCCTGAAAGGGGTGTCCCACCCTTAACATAGCACCCTAAACCTAACACTCTGAAAGGGGTGTCCCACCCTTAACATAGCACCCTAAACCTAAGACTCTGAAAGGGGTGTCCCACCCTTACCATGTCTCCCCAATCCTAAGACCCTGAAAGGGGTGTCCCACCCTTAACATAGCACCCTAAACCTAACACTCTGAAAGAGGTATCCCACCTGTACCATGTCACCCCAATCCTAAGACCCTGAAAGGGGTGTCCCACCCTTAACATAGCACCCTAAACCTAACACTCTGAAAGAGGTATCCCACCCGTACCATGTCACCCCAATCCTAAGACTCTGAAAGGGGTGTCCCACCCTTACCATGTCACCCCAATCCTAAGACCCTGAAAGGGGTGTCCCACCCTTACCATGTCACCCCAATCCTAAGACTCTGAAAGGGGTATCCCACCCGTACCATGTCACCCCAATCCTAAGACCCTGAAAGGGGTGTCCCACCCGTAACATAGCACCCTAAACCTAACACTCTGAAAGAGGTATCCCACCCGTACCATGTCTCCCCAATCCTAAGACCCTGAAAGGGGTGTCCCACCCTTAACATAGCACCCTAAACCTAACACTCTGAAAGGGGTATCCCACCCGTACCATGTCACCCCAATCCTAAGACCCTGAAAGGGGTGTCCCACCCGTAACATAGCACCCTAAACCTAACACTCTGAAAGAGGTATCCCACCCGTACCATGTCTCCCCAATCCTAAGACCCTGAAAGGGGTGTCCCACCCTTAACATAGCACCCTAAACCTAACACTCTGAAAGAGTTATCCCACCCGTACCATGTCACCCCAATCCTAAGACCCTGAAAGGGGTGTCCCACCCTTAACATAGCACCCTAAACCTAACACTCTGAAAGAGGTATCCCACCTGTACCATGTCACCCCAATCCTAAGACCCTGAAAGGGGTGTCCCACCCTTAACATAGCACCCTAAACCTAACACTCTGAAAGAGGTATCCCACCTGTACCATGTCTCCCCAATCCTAAGACCCTGAAAGGGGTGTCCCACCCTTAACATAGCACCCTAAACCTAACACTCTGAAAGAGGTATCCCACCTGTACCATGTCACCCCAATCCTAAGACCCTGAAAGGGGTGTCCCACCCTTAACATAGCACCCTAAACCTAACACTCTGAAAGGGGTGTCCCACCTGTACCATGTCACCCCAATCCTAAGACCCTGAAAGGGGTGTCCCACCCTTAACATAGCACCCTAAACCTAACACTCTGAAAGAGGTATCCCACCTGTACCATGTCACCCCAATCCTAAGACCCTGAAAGGGGTGTCCCACCCTTAACATAGCACCCTAAACCTAACACTCTGAAAGAGGTGTCCCACCTGTACCATGTCACCCCAATCCTAAGACCCTGAAAGGGGTGTCCCACCCTTAACATAGCACCCTAAACCTAACACTCTGAAAGAGGTATCCCACCCGTACCATGTCACCCCAATCCTAAGACCCTGAAAGGGGTGTCCCACCCTTAACATAGCACCCTAAACCTAAGACTCTGAAAGAGGTATCCCACCTGTACCATGTCTCCCCAATCCTAAGACCCTGAAAGGGGTGTCCCACCCTTAACATAGCACCCTAAACCTAACACTCTGAAAGAGGTATCCCACCCGTACCATGTCACCCCAATCCTAAGACCCTGAAAGGGGTGTCCCACCCTTAACATAGCACCCTAAACCTAACACTCTGAAAGAGATATCCCACCCGTACCATGTCTCCCCAATCCTAAGACCCTGAAAGGGGTGTCCCACCCTTAACATAGCACCCTAAACCTAACACTCTGAAAGAGGTATCCCACCCGTACCATGTCACCCCAATCCTAAGACCCTGAAAGGGGTGTTCCCTCCATAATATTGCACCGTAGCACAAGGATATTAAAGGGGTGTTCCACCCATAACATAGCAGGCTAATCCTAAGATTCTGAAAGGGGTGTTTCATTAATAGAAAAGCACCCTAACCCTAACATTCTGAAGGGGTGTCTCACCCATACCATGCTACCTTAATCATAAGATTCTGAAAGGGGTGTCCCACCCATAGCATGGCAACCTATCCCTAGAACTCTTAAAGGAATGTCTTACCCTGTGTTTGAAATGACTGCTGGCTCGGCGGTCCTCGGCGGTTGTTGATGTATGGAGCCGGCAGTTTCAAATATGCATGGGTAGTTATGGCCTCCAGTAAATTATATGTGAAATATTTTTTTTCTACTGGAATGTTTCCCAATGTGTCCTTTACAAATGTTTGGGAATCATCCACGATCCATCATGTTACGAAAACTTAGAGTTTCACTTCCTGGTATTTCAGCTTAAGCGTTGGGATGTCAACACCAGTGTAACAAATATTAACCCCTCTGTGTGACATAGGCTTTGCTTGATTTTGTAGAAACAGTGTGAGACTGTGTACAATGTAGTCTATTTTGTTCCTATTTTGGGGAAGGTGGGTGGGGGAGGGGTTGACTTTAACCAAGTGGGCCTGCAGATTTCATGTAAGACCAGTAGATTTTGAAGTCTGTATGTAGCAGCAGGCACTTATGGCCAGCTGGCAAATTAAACTATTGCAAACGCTGGTCCCACCCATAGCATGGCACCTTAAACCTAAGACACTGAAAGTGGAGTTCCACCCATAACATGGCACCCTAACACAAAATCATTAAAGGGGTGTCCCACCCAAATCATGGCAACTTACCATACATATCATACAACACTGAAAAGGGTGTCCCACCCAGACCTGGTTGCTCTAAATCTCTTATCTTTACAGGACTGCCAACCCACAGCATGGCATCCCAACCCTCAGACCTATAAAGGGGTGCACCACCCACAGCATGGCACCCTAACCCTCAGACCTATAAAGGGGTGCACCACCCACAGCATGGCATCCCAACCCTCAGACCTATAAAGGGGTGCACCATCCACAGCATGACATCCCAACCCTCAGACCTATAAATGGGTGCACCACCCACAGCATGGCATCCCAACCCTCAGACCTATAAAGGGGTGCACCATCCACAGCATGGCATCCCAACCCTCAGACCTATAAAGGGGTGCACCACCCACAGCACGGCACCCTAACCCCCAGACCTATAAAGGGGTGCACCACCCACAGCATGGCATCCCAACCCTCAGACATATAAAGGGGTGCACCATCCACAGCATGACATCCTAACCCTTAGAAATATAAAGGGGTGCCCCACCCACAGCATGGCACCCTAACCCTCCGACTTATAAAGGGTTGCCCCACCCACAGCATTGCAACATACCAATAGGACCTTAAATGGGTAACCCAACCATAGCATAGAACCCTAACCTTAGGACCTAAAAGTTGTGCCCCATCCAGAGCATGGCACGCTAACTCTCAAACCTTTAAAGGGGTACCCCACCCAGAGCAGGGCATCCTAACCGTAGGACCTTAAAGGGGTGCATAAGCCACTGAATAGCACACTAACTCTAGGACCTTAAAGGGGTAACCCAACCATAGCCTTGAACTCTAATGTGTTCCATCCTGAGGAAGATAAATAATATTGATGATACATGACTGAACCCTATGCAGACGACAAAGCTCAAACCTTGTATTGAGAAACAAAGGAGAGTATGCAAGTAGTACCCGACTGCCATGTAACGTCATGTCATGTCATGTCATGCCAACTAGTTTCAATTCAATTTCAAACCAATACTGACCTAGAAACAGTACTTGGAATGGAGGAAGTCACTGCAAGCCACAGATTTGTTCCTTAGTATTTGAGAGGATTTGAGCCAAAATAATACCTATATACTCATAATATTCAGGCTATGCCAAAGACCCTGATGTAAAACTCTACCTGGACCGATGTAAAATAATTCCAAGATGGTTCTCCTTGGTCAGATAGTGTTTGAGCAACAAAGAACTCTGATGTCAGTGAACTCCAGCTCATTCCTGCCATATGAGTTCAATATTCCCTACAGCTCAAGCAAGAGCCATGCTATCTCCACATTTCCCACTTTCACCTGCCTCTTACATCACCGCCAAACTGATGCATGAACTGGATTATCTCCCTTCCAGTCAGAGTTAGCTTGACATGTGTTTATGTTACCCAATAATACAGTCTTACCTTGGAGACATACATAATATGTAGGCTATGACAAAGAACCCTGACTTACAAACTAAAATCTAAATGCTGCATATGAATACAAGTCAATCTGGCTTGCTCAGTTTGTGCTTGAGCAACACAGACAGGCCTGCTGAAATAATATTTATAAATGTTCAGAGAGTCCATGAAAGACTCAGCTCAGTGACTAACTTTGGTTTCAAACAATGACATCCCTCATCTTCAACAGCATCTGTATCTATCTTACTGGCTGTTGGTACAATTACTACTCAGGGATCACACTTCTCGTCTGAGACACAATCAGAACAGAGGTGGACAACCACTGGAAACTTGTTGAAGGGTTATTATCCTCACTATATGCCAACATACAGATAAAAAAACTTCCTGAGCAAAGTATCCACTTTGATGTACTTACATAGGTATTAAATACCTTGAATGAACTGAGTGACACTATAGTGCTACCTCATCCACCAAAGGTAGCTCTCTCTACACCATTATGACATCTCGGAAAATTTTCTTCAACAAACATATTAATAATCATGAACAATTTAATTATTTCGCAAAATCATTTAGTATCCTTTTCATAAAATGGCTTCCATACAGTGATCATGTATGCTGTCACACAGTTTCTGTCCTTGTAGGCAGCTGGGCACTGATGCTTCACCAGACATTTAAGCAGACCAAGGGTGCTTACTCTTCCACCTAATGTTCTAAATTATCTCCCCCTTGTCTACTGATCACATATAACCCCTGTTGCATAATCCACCACAATAAAGAAAACTGATCAATGACATTTGGCAGCTAAACGGTATGTCTATCATGTGCTTATGAAACCATATCTTGTCAAAATGGGAAAATCCTAAATAACCAGCTGAACTCAAGAAACAACATGGTCACCTCAAGGAAATATGTCATTTTTGGTACACAAAACCACCCTGAAGACACCCTGTAGGTATACATACATACTTTACATCATCACTTTCAGAGAATAAGTCTAAACTGAGCTAAACAAACCACCCCGAACACCCTGTAATCTAAATATACACCAGCTAGCATGTATCTGGCCTCTATACATACATGTACTTTACTTAATAACTTTCAGAGAGTACCTTCAACCTGAAGCTACACAAACCACCCTAAAAACGTGTAATTTAAATCTACCCCAGCTAGCCTCTACGCATACTTTACTTCATGATGTCCAGAGAATAACTTTAGCCAGGAGCTACACAAACCAACCTGAAGACGCCTTGTAAATCAGAATCTACCCCAGCTAGCATATATCTGACCTCTATACACAGTTTACTTCATAACTCCCAGAGAGTACCTTTAACCTGAAGCTACACAAACCTCCCTGAACACACCCTGTAATTTGAGTCTACCCCAGCTGGCATGTATCTTGACCTTATACACACTCTACTTCATGACTACCAGAGAATAAAATTAACCTCGAACTACACCAACCACCCTGAACAGAAGATGTAATCTAACTTTAAACACGCTACCCTGTATCTGGGCTCTATATATGGTCTGCTTGATGACTTCTAGAGAATACTTTTAACCTGAAGCTACACAAACCAGCCTGATGACATGGTGCTACCTGAATCTACCCCCGCTAGCATGTATCTGACCTCTATACATTGTTTACTTCATGACTTTCACAGAATATGTTTTACTTGAGCTACACAAACCACCCTGATACACCCTGTAATGTAAATCTAGCATACATCTGGCATCTATACACTGAGCCTACTTGGTGACTTCCAAAGAATACCTTTAACCTGGAGCTACAAACACCACCCTGAACACACGATGTCACTTGAATTTACCCCAGCTAACATGTATCTGGCCTCTGGCCATTGTTTACTTCATGACTTACAGAGAGTACATTTTACCACAGCTACACACACCGCCCTGAATACACCATGTAAACTGAATGTAAATACGCCAGCATGTATCTGGCCTCTATACATAGTCTACTTAATGACTTCCAGAGGATAGCCTTAACCTGAAGCTACACAAACCAGCTGAAGACACCCTGTAATCTAACTCTACCCCAGCTACCATGTATCTGATCTATATAAAGCCACCTTAATGATTTCTAGAGGATACCTTTAACCTGGAGCTACACAAACCACCTTAAACACACCCTGTAACTTCAATCTACCCAAGGTAGCATGCATTTGACCTCTATGCACAGTCTACTTCAGGACTTCCAGGGAATAATGACAAACTGAGCTCGACAAACCCTCCTGAAGACACACTGTAATCTGAATCAACCCAAGCTAGTATTTGTCCTGCATTTATATACAGCCTGTGTCATGATTTCAAGAGAATACCTTTAATCTGAGCTTCACAAACAACCCTGAAGACATGGTGTTATCTGAGTCCACCCCACGTAGGATGTATCTGGCTTCTATACATACTTGGTGACTTCTAGAGAATAAAATTAACCTGAAGCTACACTAATCACCCTAAAGACACTCTGCAAATCTTAATATACCACACTTAACGTGTATCTGGCCTCTATACATAGTCTACTTCATGACTTCCAGAGAGTAAGTTTAAACTCAGCTGGACAAACCACCCTGAACACACCCTGCAAATCTGAATATACCACAGTTAGCATGTATCTGGTCTCTATGCACAGTCTACTTGGTGACTCCAGACAATAAATTTAACCTGCAGCTACACAATTCACCTTGAACACACCCTGTAATCTAAAACTAAACTCCCTCGCATATCTCTTGACTCTATACACAGTCTACTTAATGACTTCCAGAGAGTACCTTTAACCTTGAGCTAGACAAACCACCATGAAGACACCCTGAAATCTAAATCTGCCCCTCCTAGCAAGCATCTGGAATCTACACACAGTCTACTTTTTCATTTACAAAGAATATCTTTCAGCTGGAACTACACACAACATCCTCAAGACACTCTGTAACCTAAATCTAGCCAACACAGCATGTGTCTGGCTCCTGTATACAGTCTCCGAAATAATTTCCAGAGAATACCTTTAACCTGCAGCTAAATAAACCACCCTGAAATCTGATATACCCCAGCTAGCATGTATCTGGTATCTCTGCACATTCTATTTGGTGACTGCGAGAGAATACCTATAGTGTGAACTGGACAAACCACCCTGAACACACCCTGTAATCTAAATCTACCAGTCAGAACGTATCCAGCCTATATATATTGTTCACTTCATGACTTCCAGAGAACACCCTATAATCTGAATCTACCCAAGCTAGCATATACCTGACCTCTATACACAGTTGACTTCCAGAGAATAAGTTTCAACTCAGCTAGACAAACCACCTTGAACACATCCTCTAATCTAAATCTACCCCAGCTAGCATATATTTGGCCTCTATACACAGTCTGCTTCATGACTTCCAGAGACTTTATCTAAACTGAAGCTACAAAAACTACCCTGAAGATACTCTGTAATCTGAATTTACCAAGGTAGCATGTATCTGGCCTCTATACACACTCTGCTTCAGGACCTCCAGAGAATATCTTTAACCTGAAGCTCCACAAACCACTCTGAACACACCCTGTAATCTGAATGTAAATACGCTAGTCTGTATCAAGTTCTCCTGTGTCTGGACAATGTACAGTCTCTCTGACCACTTGATCATTTCCACAGCATTAAAGGGAAGCTACACAAAATCTACCTCTGCTAGCATTTATCTGGACAGTGTATAGTCTGTTTGTCCACTTGGCCATTTCTACAGCATTAACAGGAACCAATACAAAATCTATCCCTGCTAGCATGTATCTGGACACATCGACCACAATAACAGGAAGGTGTACAAAATCTATATGGACACTCTACAGTCTTTTTGACCACTTTAACATTTCTACAGCATTAACTGGATGCTGTACAAAATCTCCCTCTGCAAGCATGTATCTGCATGGACCCTGTAAAATCTACTTGATCACTTGACCATTTCTACAGCATTAACTGGAACCTATACAAAATTTATCCCTGCTAGCATGTATCTAGACTCTGTACAGTCTCGCTCACCACTTGACCATTTTTCTACAGCATTAACTAGAAGGTTCACACAATCTCCCATGGCTAGCATGTATCTGGACAGTGGACAGTCTATTTGACAACTTTTTGAAGCCTGGGCAGATAGTATCATAAGCAGTTAGCATCTCCTGAGAAACCATTACTGACAAGAGGTTCATCATCAGTGCATCATCCCAGAATACGCTCTGCAGTACTGTGGCCTGACTAAAAGGAAAAGGCATGGGTATAAAATGTCAATGGAGGCACCCACAAGGGGGGATAAATCAAGAGACACTGATACCCTCTGTGATGAGATAGCCATGACTGTTCTAGCACCTCAAAGGCAGCTTGGGTTCCGTGCACATTATTATCATTATCATTACTATAATGGAAACACTTCATTACTATAATGGAAACATTTTTCAGTCCAAACCCCCTTCAACACACCCTTCTATCTAAACCTAAAGGAATCTGGTGGTTGAGAAGTCTATTATAATTTGACCAATTCAGCAGTAACACCTTCAAACTCAAGCTAAACATGCCACCCCAATGGCATCCCGTAATCTAAACCTACCTTTCCTATGAACTGTACACAGAGTCTCCTTGGAAATTCCATGGAAGACCTTGCAGTCATTTCAGGTGGGGTGTGTCGCCTGGGTCAAGCTACAGGAGCAAGTGGGGATGGAATGTCAGTCATCTGGGGTAGGGTGTATCACCTGGGTCAAGCCATATGAACAGTTGGGGTTGAGGGGTGTCTGACATCTGGGGTAGGGTGTGTCACCTGGGTCAAGCTACATGAGCACCTGCGGGTGATGGGTGTCAGTCACCTGGGGTATGGTGTGTCGCCTGCGGCAAGCTACATGAGCACCTGGGGGTGAGGGGTGTCTGTCATCTGAAGTATGGTGTGTCACCTGGGTCAAGCTACATGAGCACCTGGGGGTGGTGGGTGTCTGTCATCTGAGGTAGGGTATGTAATCTGCGGCAAGCTACATGAGCACCTGGGGGTGACGGGTGTCAGTCATCTGTGGTAGGGTGTGTCGTCTGGGTCAAGTTACATGAGCACCTTGGAGTTAGGAGTGTCAGTAATCTGGGGTATGGTGTGTGAAGCTACACAAAATGAAGCCAAAATACTATCAAAATCTACCATTGTTGTGTGTGTTGTACCTGCAATCAACACTAAGTTGTCCTGTACAAAACTCAACACAATCGATGATGAACCAAATCTGTCAAAAGTGACTCCATGAAGATTTCAGAAAAGCCTGAAGCTACACAAACCACCCTGAAAACACCCTGTAATGGACTCAAGCTGTGATGCACAAGCTCTTGACTATGTCAACCCTTAAAAATTTCAGGGCAAGCCTCTAAATATGTGTAAGCCAAGGCAATAACAAAGACTCCCTGAAAAAAAAACAACTCTACCACTGTATGTATGCATGTATCTGGCCTCTGTACACAGTCTATGTGACTACTTGATGATTTCCAGAGAATACCCTTAACCTGAAGCAATACAAACCACCCTGAAGACACCCTGTAACCGAAATCTACCAAAGCTTGTGGACTAGGACTATGTATAGTCTCTTTGACCACTTGACCATTTCAACAGCATTAAATGAAAGCCTGGGAAAATCTACCCATGCTAGCATGCAGTGTTCCCAGTAGGTTTTGTATGAGTGCGTGAAGAAAAAAATTAGTACATGTGTCGTCCAAATCTTTGACAAGTGATACTTTCACTAAAATCGCGAAACATTTCCAGATATATTGGTTCTTTATATGTGTTGTTGTTTTAAGGTACCTTTTGAAATTATGTAGATCAGAATCTATGCACCCAAAAGAAGCAGGCAAACTATTTTTTATGTGTTTTTATCATTTTTGTGTGAAAAACACAGGTCTCGCATTGAGCATGTATCTGGACACTGTACAGTCTATTTGACAGCTTGATATAATTTCTAGAGCATTAACTGGAGGTTTTCCAAAATCTACCCATTGTGACATTATCTGAACATCTAAAATTGCAGTGGGGGACTGCAGCGGTCACCTGGGGGCAGGAAGTATTACTTGGACTAGACAACATGGAAACCTGCAGGTGTGGGGCTTGGTGTGGTTGTCGTCAGCCAACTGGGCAAGGGTGTGTCCCCTGGGTAAGTCTACATGAACACTTGGGAGTGAGGGGTGTCAGTCATCTGGGATAGGGGGTCAATCTACGAGGCTTAGTGCTGAGGACTGTGAACTCCTGGCTGTGACGGCATCTCTACCTCAAGAAGCACAACCTGAAACAAGACTTCAAAAAGAGACTTGAAGGGTATACGACTAGTCGACAATGAAAAGGTAGCTGAAATATGAAACACTGCAGACTGCCACGGACCTGTCTACAAGGCACACCTAGAAGAATACAAGAGAGAGGTTACAGATGGCCTAACACCGCCATTCCACTCATACACAGGAAATATTGAACTTGTTAGTAGAAACGGGTATGGAGCAATGCAAGATGAATACTGACTGCAGAGACAATATAAATCCAACCAGTAAGGAGAATGTGTCACAAGCAATCAGCATCACCTGCAAAACGGTACCTGACAGCATGTTCATCACCACAGTGGAATTCCAGAATAAGCTCTGCTGGGCTGGTGCCTGGCTGAAAGTGAGTGAGTCAGTCAGTCAGTTTAGTTTTATGTCGCTTTTAGCACTAGTAATATCATGGTGGGAGACACCAAAAATGGGCTTCACACATTGTACCCATGTAGGGAATCAAACCCAGGAAGACAAGCAAACACTTAAACCACAAGGCTACCCTACTGCCCCACTGGTTAAAATGTAAAGGTGTAGATGTGAAAAGTCCAGGGGGCAACAAGACTACACTATGAATAGGTGGACCTTCTTGCTATTCTCTTGAGTTCAAAATGGGGGATAATATTGGAAATCAGCTCACAGTGCAGGGTGTGCTTATCAAGTATATTACTACAGGCTGGGAACTCTACAAGAAGGAACAGACAAAGCTCTGAAAGACTTGAACACAATGAGGAAGGTGCAAGGGCATGCTGATGCCATCTAATGGGCTCAAGGATGTCTTTCTCAATGCTATAGATTTCACTTCAACCAACATGTTCCTCAGCAATACTTGTACACCTAAAATGGAACAAAGTAGGTGGCGAGTCAGTGTGTAAAGGCACAGTGCAGCCTGATACTGAAAGCGCGAGTGGCAGAGTGAGGTGAGTTTTATGTCGCACTCAGCAATATTCCAGCTATATGGTGGTGGTCTGTAAATAACTGACTCTGGATGAGACAATACAGTGATCAACTGCATGAGCAATCTGCAGCATAGATCTGATGACGTGTGTCAACCAAGTCAGCGAGCCTGACCACCCGATACCGTGAACCTTGAGTTACTGATGATCGTTTCTAAAATTTAACATAAAGATAAAAGACATGAAAATCTGTCATCTAACTCAGACAAGCAAAAATCCAGTTAATGAACTGATCCAGTCTATCTGACGACTTGACCATGCCAACAGACGGCCACAAACCCAAGCTGAGATGGATAGTCAACAGTCTAAATCTACCTAAGCCAGCATGTATCTGGACACTGTACAGTCTATTTCACCACTTGACCATTTCTACAGCATTAACTGGAAGCTGCACAAAATATCCCCCTGCCTGCATCTATCTGGACACTGTACAGTCTATTTCACCACTTGACCATTTCTACAGCATTAACTGGAAGCTGCACAAAATATCCCCCTGCCTGCATATATCTGGACACTGTACAGTCTATTTCACCACTTGACCATTTCTACAGCATTAACTGGAAGCTGCACAAAATATCCCCCTGCCAGCATGTATCTGGACTCTGTACAGTCTATTTCACCACTTGACCATTTCTACAGCATTAACTGGAAGCTGCACAAAATATCCCCCTGCCAGCATGTAACTGGACACTGTACAGTCTATTTCACCACTTGACCATTTCTACAGCATTAACTGGAAGCTGCATAAAATATCCCCCTGCCTGCATGTATCTGGACACTGTACAGTCTATTTCACCACTTGACCATTTCTACAGCATTAACTGGAAGCTGCACAAAATATCCCCCTGCCAGCATGTATCTGGACACTGTACAGTCTATTTCACCACTTGACCATTTCTACAGCATTAACTGGAAGCTGCACAAAATATCCCCCTGCCTGCATCTATCTGGACACTGTACAGTCTATTTCACCACTTGACCATTTCTACAGCATTAACTGGAAGCTGCACAAAATATCCCCCTGCCAGCATGTAACTGGACACTGTACAGTTTATTTCACCACTTGACCATTTCTACAGCATTAACTGGAAGCTGCACAAAATATCCCCCTGCCAGCATCTATCTGGACACTGTACAGTCTATTTCACCACTTGACCATTTCTACAGCATTAACTGGAAGCTGCACAAAATATCCCCCTGCCTGCATATATCTGGACACTGTACAGTCTATTTCACCACTTGACCATTTCTACAGCATTAACTGGAAGCTGCACAAAATATCCCCCTGCCAGCATCTATCTGGACACTGTACAGTCTATTTCACCACTTGACCATTTCTACAGCATTAACTGGAAGCTGCACAAAATATCCCCCTGCCAGCATGTAACTGGACACTGTACAGTTTATTTCACCACTTGACCATTTCTACAGCATTAACTGGAAGCTGCACAAAATATCCCCCTGCCAGCATCTATCTGGACACTGTACAGTCTATTTCACCACTTGACCATTTCTACAGCATTAACTGGAAGCTGCACAAAATATCCCCCTGCCTGCATATATCTGGACACTGTACAGTCTATTTCACCACTTGACCATTTCTACAGCATTAACTGGAAGCTGCACAAAATATCCCCCTGCCAGCATCTATCTGGACACTGTACAGTCTATTTCACCACTTGACCATTTCTACAGCATTAACTGGAAGCTGCACAAAATATCCCCCTGCCAGCATGTAACTGGACACTGTACAGTTTATTTCACCACTTGACCATTTCTACAGCATTAACTGGAAGCTGCACAAAATATCCCCCTGCCAGCATCTATCTGGACACTGTACAGTCTATTTGACCACTTGACCATTTCTACAGCACTGACTACCCCTGCTAGCTTGTGTCTGGATTTGACCACTTGATCATTTCTGCAGCAGTAACTGGAAGCTACACAAAATCTCTACCACCTCTCATGTGTGTGACCTGTATAAAATCTACCCATGCCAGCATGCATCTGGACACTGTACAGTCAATTTGACCCAGCATTAACTGGACGTTATGTGAAATCTACCCATACCAGTATGGATCTCAACACTGCGCACTCTATCTTACCAACTGACCATTTCTACAGCATTAACTAGACACATACATCTGGACACTGTACAGTCTATTTCACCACTTGACCATTTCTACAGCATTAACTGGAAGCTGCACAAAATATCCCCCTGCCAGCATGTATCTGGACAATGTACAGTCTATTTCACCACTTGACCATTTCTACAGCATTAACTGGAAGCTGCACAAAATATCCCCCTGCCAGCATGTAACTGGACACTGTACAGTTTATTTCACCACTTGACCATTTCTACAGCATTAACTGGAAGCTGCACAAAATATCCCCCTGCCAGCATCTATCTGGACACTGTACAGTCTATTTGACCACTTGACCATTTCTACAGCACTGACTACCCCTGCTAGCTTGTGTCTGGATTTGACCACTTGATCATTTCTGCAGCAGTAACTGGAAGCTACACAAAATCTCTACCACCTCTCATGTGTGTGACCTGTATAAAATCTACCCATGCCAGCATGCATCTGGACACTGTACAGTCAATTTGACCCAGCATTAACTGGACGTTATGTGAAATCTACCCATACCAGTATGGATCTCAACACTGCGCACTCTATCTTACCAACTGACCATTTCTACAGCATTAACTAGACACTATGTAAAATCTACCCATGCTCGCCTGTATCTAGACACTGTACAGTCGCTTTGACCACTCGACCATTTCTACAGCATTAACTGGACGTTATGTGACATCTATCCATGCTTGCCTGTATGTGGACACTGTACAGTCTGTTTGACCACTTGACCATTCTACTGCATTAACTTGAAAGTGTAGAAAATATACCCATTCCAGTACTGTACAGTCTGTTTAACCACTTGACAGTTTGTACCGCATTAACTGGAAACTATAAACAAGAGTCGTCAGTACATGACCGATCCAACCAGCTCCCACACATTTGAAAGGACAGCTCATGTAACAGTTACTTGATGGTTTTTTAAGGCTAATTGTGAAAATTGAACTTTTGGAAATCATGAAAAATGTAGCTGTCATATATCTGTTAACATGAAAAGGCACCACTCCAAGATCTGTCTGATATATCTGGCAGGATCTGTTGAAATATATCAAATGGTTTTGAGTTGTACTAAGGAAACGAAAATAGGTTCAGATTGTTATATCCATCAAGTTTGGTCTAAAAATATTGAATGTTTTTTGAGATACTCTGGAAACAAAATGACGAGGAGTCAACAATATCCCCTCTCATTACATGTCGGGGGAATAAAAAGAGGCAACTAACAGGATAAGGTTTATTTGGTTGACATACATCATCAGTTCTCATTTGTGCAGATCAATGGACATGCTGTTGATCACTGGATTGTCTGGACCAGACCGCCGCCATATAGTTGGATTGCTGAGTGCGCCGTAAAACTTCACCCACTCACTCTTTCTACAGCATTAACTGGAAACTGTATAAAATCTATCCATGCTACCAGGTATCTTGACACTTTACAGTCTGTTTTACCACATGACCATTTCTACAGCATTAACTGGACGCTATGTAAAATCTACCAATGCCAGCATGTATCTGGACACTGTTGTCTAATTGACCACTTGACCATTTCTACAGCATTAACTGCAAGCTTGGTAAATTCTACCAATGCTGGTATGTACTTTGACACTGTAAGTACACTTGAACAATTTTTAGAAAATACCTTTTACAATGTTTAACCATAAGCCAGAAGAACCCAGCCTAAGTAAATTTAGTCCCAGTATTAGTCCTTACACTCCTATACTGAGTCTAACAAACTCTAGATGGTCATGTCAGGTAACCTTTGAGTGACCTATGATCATCCAATTAAATGTGATATGTCCTACCGGATTTAACCAATCTAACAACAGCTACTGTTTAGGGTTCAGGGGGACTTACAAAATTCCCTGGTCACTGATCTCTCAACAAACGAAAATCCACAAAATCAAATATATATAACCTTCAGTATATACGCTTTTGGGTTTCTGCTCACACAGTTATCACAAGCTAATATTTCCGCAAGTTGACATCCTTGAATATTGACAAAAAGCTATTTTCAGTGACTATTTACTCTCTGTTGTGGCATGCTCCATGTGCAATTGTACGGAAAATAGCATTGGGAATCATCTGGGTATAAACCTTTTCAAGGAAAAGTTCAAAAGGTATGCATAAATGTCAACTTTCGCGATTTGATAAGCTGTGTTCTATATTGCTGAATGCGGCTTAAAACTAGACTCATTGACTCATCCTACAGCATTAACTGAAAGTAAGGCAAAATCTGCCAATCTTAGCATGCATCTGGACACTGTACAGTCCATTTGACCACTTGACCATTTCTACAGCATTGACTGGAAAATGTAGAAAATATACCGATGCCAGTATGTATCTGGACATAGTAAAGTCTATATGACCACTTGACAAGTTGTACCACATTAACTGGAAGCTGTACAGAATCTTCCCATCCTAGCCTGTATATGGACAGAGTACAGTCTCTTTGACCACTTGACCATTTCTACAGCATTAACAGCAAGTTCTGCAAAATTTGCCCATGCCAGCGTCTATCTTGACACAGTACAGTCTGATTTACCACTTGACCATTTCTAAAGCATTACCTTGGCATTATGTAAAATCTAACCATTCTAGCCTCTATCTGGACACAGTAGTCTATTTGACCAATCTGACCATATGTACAGCATTAACTGGAACTTTACCCATGCCAGCATGCATTTGGACACTGTACAGTCTATTTGGCCACTTAACCAATTCTACTCCATTCACTGAAGTTATGCAAAATCTACAAATACTATCATGTATCTGGACACTGTAGAGTCTATTTGACCAGTTAAAAATTTCACACTATGTAAACTGTACCCATACTACCCTGTATCTGGACACCGCACAGTCTCTTTGATTGCTTGACAATTTCTACAGCATTAACTGCTCACTATGTAAAATCTACCAATACTACACAGTATCTGGACATTGTACAGTCTCTTTGACCACTTGAACCTTTCTACAGCATTAACTGGTAGGTATGCAAAAATCTACCCATGCTAGCATACATCTGGACACTTTACAGTCTGTTTTCCCACCTGACTATTTCTACAAATTAACTGGAGGCAATATAAAATTTACCCATTCTAGCCTGCATAAGGACACGGTAGTCTATTTGACCACTCGACCACATCTACAGCATTAATTGGAAGTTATGTAAATATTCCCATGCCAGCATGTATTTGGACACCGTACAGTCTATTTGACCACTTAACCAATTCCACTGTATTAACTGGAAATTATGCAAAATCTACACTAGCATGCATCTGGACACCGTGCAGTCTCTTTGACCACTTGACCATTTCTACAGCATTAACTGAAAGTTAAGCAAAATCTGCACAAACTGGCATGTATCTGGACACCGTACAGTCTCTTTGACCACTTGACAAGTTGTACCACATTAACTGGAAGGTGTACAAAATCTACCCATCCTAGCCTGTATCTGGACAGAGTATGGTCTCTTTGCCCACTTGACCATTTCTACAGCATTAACTGAAAGTTATGTTTAATCTCCCCCTGCTAACATGTATCTGGACACTGCACAGCCTGTCTGGACACTTGACCATTTCTACAGAATTAACTAGAAGCGATGCAAAATCTACCCATGCTAGCAGGTATCTGGACACTGTACAGTCTGTTTCACCACCTGGCCATTTCTACAGCATTACCTAGACACCATGTAAAATCTACCTATTCTGGCCTCTATCTGTACACTGTACAGTCTGGCCACTTGACCATTTCTACAGCATTAACTGGAAGCTTTGTAAAATCTACCCATGCTAGCATACATCTGGACACTGTACACTGTGTTTCACCACTTGACCATGTCTACAGCATTAACTGGAGACTATGTAAAATCCACAATTTGTTGGCTTCTATCTGTACACTGTACAGCCTGTTTGGTCACTTGAGCATTTCTACAGAATTAACTGGAAACTTTGTAGAATCTACCCATCCTAGCCTGTATCTGGACAGTGTACAGTCTCTTGACCAATTCTACAGCATTAACTGAAAGTTATGTTAGATCTCCCCCTGCTAACATGTATCTGGACACTGCACAGCCTGTCTGAACACTTGACCATTTCTACAGAATTTACTGGAAGCAATGCAAAATCTACCCATGCTAGCAGGTATCTGGACACTACAGTCTGTTTCACCATTTGACCATTTCTATACCATCGACTGGAAAATATGCAAAGTCTACCCATGCCATCAGGCATCTGGACACTGTAGAGTCCATTTGACTACTTGATCATTTCTACAGAATTTACTGGAAGTTACAGAAAATCTACCCATCGTACCCTGTATCAGGATGCTGTACAGTCTGCTTGACCACATGACCATTCCTACAGCATTTACTGGACACTATGTAAAATCTACCCACCCCAGCCTGTATCTTTACTCAGTACTGTGCATTTCAGCACTTGACCACCTGTAAGATATAAACTGGAAACTACACAAAATCTACACATGCTAGCATGTATCTGGGCATTCATCTCTTTGACCACTTGACCATTTCCACAGCATTAACTGGAAGTTATGCAAACTCTACCCATGCCAGCATGTACCTGGACACTGTACAGTCTGTTTCACCACTTGACCACTTCTACAGCTTTAACAAGAAACTATACAAAATGTACCAATGCTAGCATGTATTTGGACACTGCTGTCTATTTGACCATTTGTGACACATAAACTGGAAACTATACAAAATCTGCCTATTCGATAACGTCTACAAAGAGTACAAAATTCTGCCGTGAGATAGATTATACGTAAACGTAATCTACTAAAGCTAGAATGCATCTGGCATGTATACACAGTCTACTTCATGACTTCCAAAGGGTACCTTTAACCTCAAGCTACACAAACTACCCTGAAAACACCCTGTAAAGTGAAAGTAAATATGCTAGCACACATCTGGCCTCTATACACAGTCTCCTTCATGACTTCCAAAGGGTACCTGTAACCTCAAACTACACAAACTACCCTGAAAAGACCCTGTGAAGTGAAAGTAAATATGCTAGCATGCATCTGGCCTCTATGCACAGTCTCCTTCATGACTTCCAATGAGTACCTTTTACCTCAATCTACACAAATCTCCCTGAAAACACCCTGTAAAGTGAAAGTATACATGCTAGCACGCATCGGGCCTCTATGCACAGTCTACTTCAGGACTTCCAAAGAGTACCTTTTACCTCAAACTACACAAATCTCCCTGAAAACACCCTGTAAAGTGAAAGTATACATGCTAGCATGCATCTGGCCTCTATGCACAGTCTACTTCAGGACTTCCAAAGAGTACCTTTTACCTCAATCTACACAAATCTCCCTGAAAACACCCTGTAAAGTGAAAGTATACATGCTAGCACGCATCTGGCCTCTATGCACAGTCTACTTCAGGACTTCCAAAGAGTACCTTTAACATCAAACTACACAAACCACCCTGAAGACACCCTCTAATCTGAATCTACCACATCTAGCATGTATCTATCCTTTGCACAGAGTCTACATGATGACTTCGAGAAAATAAGTTTAAACTGAGCCAGAAACACCTCCCTGAACACTTTGAACAAACACTGTAATCTACTTTTACCCCATCTACACAAATGACCTTGAACACACCCTTGCATATCTCTTGACTATATACTTGATTATCTCTAACCTGAGGTACACTAACCACCCTAAACACAGTCCCAGCCATCTAAAACCAAACACCTCAGCATCTCTCTTCCCTCTCTACATACTCCACTTAAAGATCTCAAGGGAACACTTCTAACCTCAAGCTACACAAACCACCCTGAAAACACCCTCACACCCTGTTACCTGAATCAACTCAAGCTGGCATGTATCTGGCCTCTATACATAGTTTACTTTATGACTTCCAGAGAACACCTTTAGCCAGGAGCTACACAAAGCATCCTGAACACAAGCTATAAAATAAAACAAAACATGCTACCATATCTGTACACAGTCTGTAATCTGAATCTACCCTACCTGGCCTCTATACACAGTCTGCTTGGTGCCTTCCAGAGAATACCTTCAAGCCAAGCTAGAGAAACCACACAGTCAATAATCTGAATCTACCCCACCTACCATGTATCTGGACCCTATAAACACTCTCCTTGATGATATACAGAGAATGCCTTTCACCTGGAGGTACACAAACCAACCTGAACACATGTAATCTCAATTTAAACATGCTAACCTGTATCGGGAATCTATACATGGTCTACTTGATGACTTCCAGAGAGTACCTTTAACCTCAAGCTACACAATCCACCATGGAGACATGGTGCCAACTGAATCTAATCAGGTAGCATGTATGTGGCCTCTATACATTGTGTACTTCACGACTTTCAGAGAATGTTTTACCTAACCTACACAAACCACCCTGAAGACATGAAGATACCCTCCACCTCGGAGGTATCTACCGTCTATACGGACTACTTGGTGACTTCCAGAGAATACCATTAACATGAAGCTACACTATTTACCCTGAAGAATCTAAATCTATCACAGCCAGCATGTATCTGGCCTCTATACACACTACTTGATGACTTCCAGAGAATACCTTTAACCTGAAGCTATACAAATCAACCTGCAAAGATCATGTAATCAGAATCTAAAACAGTTAGCATGTATCTGGCCTCTGTACACAATCTACTTGATGACTGCTAGAAACTACCTTTAAAATGAACGTACACACCCCACCCT
Source organism: Haliotis asinina (assembly GCF_037392515.1). Classification (NCBI taxonomy): domain Eukaryota; kingdom Metazoa; phylum Mollusca; class Gastropoda; order Lepetellida; family Haliotidae; genus Haliotis; species Haliotis asinina. The sequence goes on along the minus strand of NC_090283.1, from coordinate 16,672,011 downwards.
GAAGACACCCTGCAAATCTGAATCTACCCCAGTTAGCATCTATCTGGTCTCTATATATACTCTACTTCATGACTTCCTGATAAAATATATAAAATGAGCTACACAAACCACCCTGAGGACACCCTGTAATCTGAACCTACCCAAGGTAGCATGTATATAGCATCTATCCAGTCACGTTAATGATTCCAGAGAATACCTTTAACCTGGAGGTACACAAACCACCCTGAGGACACCCTGTAATCTAACTCTTTCCCAGCCAGCATGCATTTGGCATCTATACACAATCTACTTGATGACTTTTAGAAAATACCTTTAACCTGAAGCTATACACCCCACCCTGAAGACATACTGCAAATCTGAATCTACCCCAGTTAGCATATATCTGGCCTCTATATATACTCTCGTTCATGACTTCCAGATAAAATCTTCAAACTGAGTTATACAAAAAACTCTGAAGACACACAACTGTTTTCTGAATCTACTCAAGCTGGCTGTATCTCGCCTCTATACATAGTTTTCTTCATGACATCCAGAAAATACCTCTAGCCTGAGGTACACAAACCACCCTAAACACACCCAGTCATCTCTAATAAACACACTAACATATCCCCTGCCTCTATCCATAGTCTACTTAATGATCTCCAGGAAAAACCTTTAGCCTTGAGGTACACAAACCACACTGAAGACACCTTGTAATCTAAATCTACCAACCCTAGCATGTATCTGGCCTCCATACAGTTTGACTACTTGACCATTTCAATGGAATATCTTTAAAAAAAGGCCTACATACACATTCTGCTTGGTGACATCCAAAGAATACCATAAACCTGGAGCTACAAGCACCACACTGATCACATGGTGCCACCTGTATCTACCTAAGGAAGCATTTATCTGGCTTCTAAGCACAGTCTACTTCAGGACTACCACAAATTAAATTTAACCTGGAGCAACACAAACCAACCTGAACAGAAGATGTAATAAAAATTTAAACACACTAGCCCGGGTATCTGGCCTCTACACAAACTCTACTTCGTGACTTCCATAGAATACCATTAATATGTGCTAGACAAACCACCCTGAAGACACCCTGTAACCTGAATCTACCCAAGCTACCACGTATCTGCCCTCTTTACACAATCACCTCAACAATTTCAAGAGAATACCTTTAACCTGGAGCTACACAAACCGCCTTGAACACACCCTGTAATCTGAAGCCACCCCATCTAGCATGCATCTCGCCTCTACACACTGTCTACTTCATGACTTCCAAAGAATACCTTTAACCTCGAACTACACAAACCACCTGAACACACACTCTAATCTGAATCGACCCCAGCTAGCATGTATCTGGCCTCTTTACACACTCTGCTTCATGACTTCTAGAGAATACCTTTTGATCTGAAGCTACACAAACCATCCTGAACACACCCTGTAATCTAAATCTACCCAAGCAAGTCTCCATACAGTCTACTTGATGATTTCGATCTGTGCATGTCCAAGGTAGAATAGGCCTTAAAGAACACATGCTTGCTATAAGAGGTGATTAACAGAATCACATAGTCAAACTCAGTTGCGCAGATGGATGCTCATGCTGTTGCTCACTGGCTTCTATGGTCCAGACTTGATTATTTACAGACTGCCATCAGCTGAAATATTGCTGAGTGCGACGTAAAGCTAGACTCATTTGCTCTTTCTACAGCATTAACTGGAAACTATACAAAACCTACCCTTAACAGCGTGTATCTGGACAGTGTTGTCTATTTGACCACTTGACCATTTCTACAGCATTAACGGGAAGCTACACAAAATCTACTCCAGCTCTCACATATCTGCACAATGTACAGACTATTTAACCACTTGACCATTTCTACAGCATTAACTGGAAGCGACACAAAGTCTACCCCTGCCAGCAGTCTGCTGTAGAAATGGTCAAGTGCTCAAATAGCTTATACAGTGTTGTGGTAGATTTTGTATAGCTTCCAGTTACTGCTGTAGAATTGGCCAAGTGGTCAAGTAGGTTGTTCAGTGTCCAAATATATGCTAGCAAGTGTAGATTTTATACAGGTTCCAGTTAATGCTGTAAAATGGTCAAGGGCACATATAGACTGTACATTGTCCAGACACAAGCTAGCAGGGGTAGACTTTACATAGCATCCAGTTAATGTTGTAGAAATTGTCAAGTGGACAAATAGACTGTACACTGTCCAGATACATGCTAGCAGGAGTAAATTTGTTTAGATGCCCATCAATGCTGTAGAAATAGTCAAATGGACAAAAAGGCTGTACACTGTCCAGATACATGCTAGCATGGGTAGATTTTGTGTCGCTTTCAGTTAATGCTGTAGAAATGCTCCAGTGGTTAAATAGAATGTACAGTGTACAGATAGATACCTATCCTTCCAGGCATGTCAACACTGTACTGTCTGTTTCACAACTACATATTTCTACAGCATTAACTGGAAGTTATGCAAAATCTACACATGATGTCATGTATCTGACCATTTGACCATTTCTTCAGCCTTAACTTGAAATTATCCAAATCTACCCATGCTAGCACGCATCTCGACACTGTACAGTCTGTTTGACCACGTGACCTGCTTCTTAAAATCTACTAATACTCACATGTATTTGGTCACTGTTGTCCCTTTGACCATTTCTACAACATTAACTGGATGCTTTGTAATACCTATCCATGCTAGCCTCTATTGAGACACTGTTGTCTATTGAAGATTTGACCATTTCTACAAGTCTGTTTGACCACTTGACCATTTCTACAGCAATAACTGGACATTATGCAAAGTCTGCCCATGCTAGCATCTATCTGGAGACTGTACAGTCTATTTGACCACTTGACCATTTCTACAGCATAAATTGACACTATGTAAAATCTACCCACACTACCCTGTATCTGGACACAGTACAGTCTATTTTAATATGTGCATTTGACCATTTCTACAGCACTAACTGGATGTTATCTAAATTTCCCATCCCAGCATCCATTCAGACACCGTACAGTCTGTTTGACCACCTGACCATTTCTACAGCATGAACAGGAAACAAAATATACCCATGCCAGTATGTATCTGGACACTGTACAGTCTATATGACCACTTGACAAGCTGTATCACATTAACTGGAAGCTGTACAAAATCTCCCCATCCTAGCCTGTATCTGGACACTGTACAGTCTGATTTACCACTTGATCATTTCTACAGCATTAACTGGTAGTAATCCAAAACCCTACACATGCGAGCGAGTATCTCGACACAGTACAGTCTGTTTTACCACTTGACCATTTCTACAGCATTAACTTGACACTGTGTAAATTCTACCCACACTACCCTGTATCTGGACACAGTACAGTCTATTTTAACACATGCACTTGACCATTTCTACAGCATGAACTGGGAACTATACAAAATATACCCATGCCAGTATGTATCTGGACACTGTACAGTCTGTATCACCACTTGACAAGTTGTATCACATTAACTGGAAGCTGCAGAGATTCTCCTCATTCTAGCTTGTATCAGGAAACAGTACAGTCTCTTTGATTACTTGACCATTTCTAGAGCACTAACAGGTCATTATGTCAAATCTACCCATACTACCATGTATCTGGACACAGTAGAGTCTCTTTGACCTCTTGACCATTTCTCCAGCATTAATCTACCCATACTAGCATACATCTGGATACTGTACAGTCTATTTTACCACTTAACAATTTCTACTGAATGAACTGGAAGTTATGAAAAAATTTTCCTTTTCTAGCATGTATCTGGACACTGTACAGTCTGTATCACCACTTGACCATTTATAAAACCTTCACTGGATGCTATGTAAAATCTACCCATGCTAGCGTGTATCTGGACACTGTACAGTCTGTTTCACCACTTGACCATTTCTACAATATTAACTGGACACTATGTAAAATCTACCCATTCTAGCCTCTATCTGTACACTGTACATCCTGTTTGCACACTTGACCATTTCTACTGCATTAACTGGAACATATGCAAAGTCTACCTATGTGATCAGGCATTTGGACACTATTGAGTCCATTTAGCGGACGTTATGGAAAATCTACCCCTCCTACCCTATATCTGGATGCTGTACAGTCTTCTTGACCACGTGACCATTAACTGGACACCATGTAAAATCTACCCATCCTACCCTGTATTGGGATACTTCACAGTCTTCTTGACCACGTGACCATTCCTACAGCATTAACTGGACACCATGTAAAATCTACCCAACCTAGTATGTATCTGGACACAGTACAGTCTGTTTCACCACTTGACCATTCCGACAGCATTATCTGCACACCATGTAAAATCTACCCATCCGACCCAGAATCTGGATGCTGTACAGTCTGCTTGACCATGTGACCATTCCTACAGCCTTAACTGGACACCATGTAAAATCTACCCAACCTAGTCTGTATCTGGACACAGTACAGTCTGTTTCACCACTTGACCATTTGTACAGCATAAACTGGAAACTATACAAAATCTGCACATGCTTGCATGTATTTGGACATTCATCTGTTTAACCACTTGATCATTTCTACTGCATTAACTGGAAGTTATGCAAACTCTACACACGGAGCATGTATCTGGACACTATACAGCCTGTTTCACCAGTTGACCATTTCTACAGCTTTAACAAGAAACTATACAAAATGTACCGATGCTAGCATCGTATTTGGACACTGTTGTCTATTTGACCATTTGTGACACAATAACTGGACCCCCTGTTCTGGAAACCCTCCATTGCCTGCCTGTCCAATAGTGTATCTCTTAAAATCCTGTTACTGACTCACCGACCAGAGATAAACAGCCCTCAATACCTCAAACAGCTCATCAACATTTACAAGCCATCTAGACGTCTAAGCACCTCTGAAACGTTCCTCCTCTCACAGCCAGAATCCACAAGCAAAACGGGTGGTAGAGAATTCTCCACTGTTGCACCTCAATTATGGAACACTTTGCCTTCAGAACTCAAAGCCACCAACTGTTAATCCACTTTCAAAAGCCTGATGAAAACCTTTCTGTTCAGAACTGCTTACAATATTTAATCATTTTCTCATTCCCTCTTTTACCCCTACATAACTACACAGTGAGCAACTAGACAGATGGATACCAGGAGGTATATAAGTGCATTACTCTTATTATTTTTATGTTTATATACCAGTATTTAACTGGAAAGTGTACAGTCTGTTTTACAACTTGACCATTTCTAGAGAATTAACTGGAAGTCATGCAAAATCTAACCATACTAGCAGGTATGTGGACACAGTATAGTCTCTTTGACCAGTTGACCATTTCTACAGCAGTAACTGGACGCTATGCAAAATCTGCCCATGCTAGCATGTGTCTGGACACTGTACAGTCTGTTCTACCACTGGACCAATCCTTAAGCATTAACTGGAAGCTTGGCAAAATTTACCCATGCAAGCATGTATCTGGACATTAAATAGTCTACTTGGTCAATGGGTCATTTCAACAGCATTAGTTGTAAGCTTGGTAAAATCTACTAATGCCGGTATGTACTTTGACACTGTAAGTATACTTGAACTATTTCTATATTTCTAGAGAATACTTTTTACAATGCTTAATCATAAGCCAGAAGAAGCCAGTCTAAGTAAACTTAGTCTCAGTATTATTCCTTATACTCCTACACTGAGTCTAACAAACGAAAATCCACAAAAATCACAGATATTTGACCTTCAGTATATATGCAGTATCTAATTTACTTTTCAGAAGAAGTGTGCCATTGACTCGTGGTTAATTGAAATTGTGGGACATTTGCCATTGCAGGTGGGGCATAAGAAAAGACAAGGGAGATATTCACTCTGCAATGTTAATGAATTTGTCATGCAAAAAGCTGTTCAGTTGCATCAATTAAAGTGATGATATAAGTGGAATTGCTGCCTTTTCTTACTACGAATCATATTTCTCACTGCCATTTTCATTTGTCCCTTCAACCATTCAGGTGGACAGCAAGTTTAT